>NC_000068.7:153096849-153396849 GCF_000001635.26 Mus musculus
GCATAGAAATACTCAGAGAAATACTCAGGCTAGTGTCTAGAAATACTCAGGTTAGTGCATAGAAATACTCAGGTTAGTGTCTAGAAATACTCAGGTTAGTGCATAGAAATACTTAGGTTAGTGTCTAGAAATACTCAGGCTAGTGCCTAGAAATACTCAGGTTAGTTTCTAGAGGTACTCAGGTTAGTATATAGAAATACTCAGGTTAGTGCATAGAAATACTCAGGTTAGTGCCTAGAAATACTCAGGTTAGTGTCTAGAAATACTCAGGTTAGTGTCTAGAAATACTCAGGTTAGTGTCTAGAAATACTCAGGCTAGTGTCTAGAAATACTCAGGCTAGTGTCTAGAAATACCCAGGTTAGTGTCTAGAAATACTCAGGTTAGTGTCTAGAAATACTCAGGTTAGTGCCTAGAAATACTCAGGCTAGTGTCTAGAAATACTCAGGTTAGTGTCTAGAAATACTCAGGTTAGTGTCTAGAAATACTCAGGTTAGTATATAGAAATACTCAGGTTAGTGTCTAGAAATACTCAGGTTAGTGTCTAGAAATACTCAGGTTAGTGTCTAGAAATACTCAGGTTAGTGCATAGAAATACTCAGGTTAGTGTCTAGAAGTACTCAGGTTAGTGCCTAGAAATACTCAGGTTAGTGCCTAGAAATACTCAGGTTAGTGCCTAGAAATACTCAGGTTAGTGTCTAGAAATACTCAGGTTAGTGTCTAGAAATACTCAGGTTAGTGTCTAGAAATACTCAGGTTAGTGTCTAGAAATACTCAGGTTAGTGTATAGAAATACTCAGGTTAGTGTCTAGAAATACTCAGGTTAGTGCATAGAAATACTCAGGTTAGTGCATAGAAATACTCAGGTTACTGCATAGATATACTCAGGTTAGTGCATAGAAATACTCAGGTTAGTGTCTAGAAATACTCAGGTTAGTGTCTAGAAATACTCAGGTTAGTGCATAGAAATACTCAGGTTAGTGTATAGAAATACTCAGAGAAATACTCAGGCTAGTGTCTAGAAATACTCAGGTTAGTGTCTAGAAATACTCAGGTTAGTGTCTAGAAATATTCAGGTTAGTGTCTAGAAATGCTCAGGTTAGTGTCTAGAAATACTCAGGTTAGTGTCTAGAAATACTCAGGTTAGTGCCTAGAAATACTCAGGTTAGTGTCTAGAAATACTCAGGTTAGTGTCTAGAAATACTCAGGTTAGTGTCTAGAAATACTCAGGTTAGTGTATAGAAATACTCAGGTTAGTGTCTAGAAATACTCAGGTTAGTATATAGAAATACTCAGGTTAGTGCATAGAAATACTCAGGTTAGTGCATAGAAATACTCAGGTTAGTGCATAGAAATACTCAGAGAAATACTCAGGCTAGTGTCTAGAAATACTCAGGTTAGTGTATAGAAATACTCAGGTTAGTGTCTAGAAATACTCAGGTTAGTGCATAGAAATACTCAGGTTAGTGTCTAGAAATACTCAGGCTAGTGCCTAGAAATACTCAGGTTAGTTTCTAGAAGTACTCAGGTTAGTATATAGAAATACTCAGGTTAGTGCATAGAAATACTCAGGTTAGTGCCTAGAAATACTCAGGTTAGTGTCTAGAAATACTCAGGTTAGTGTCTAGAAATACTCAGGTTAGTGTCTAGAAATACTCAGGTTAGTGTCTAGAAATACTCAGGCTAGTGTCTAGAAATACTCAGGCTAGTGTCTAGAAATACCCAGGTTAGTGTCTAGAAATACTCAGGTTAGTGTCTAGAAATACTCAGGTTAGTGCCTAGAAATACTCAGGCTAGTGTCTAGAAATACTCAGGTTAGTGTCTAGAAATACTCAGGTTAGTGTCTAGAAATACTCAGGTTAGTATATAGAAATACTCAGGTTAGTGTCTAGAAATACTCAGGTTAGTGTCCAGAAATACTCAGGTTAGTGTCTAGAAATACTCAGGTTAGTGCCTAGAAATACTCAGGTTAGTGCCTAGAAATACTCAGGTTAGTGCCTAGAAATACTCAGGTTAGTGTCTAGAAATACTCAGGTTAGTGTCTAGAAATACTCAGGTTAGTGTCTAGAAATACTCAGGTTAGTGTCTAGAAATACTCAGGTTAGTGTCTAGAAATACTCAGGTTAGTGTCTAGAAATACTCAGGTTAGTGTCTAGAAATACTCAGGTTAGTGTATAGAAATACTCAGGTTAGTGTCTAGAAATACTCAGGTTAGTGTATAGAAATACTCAGGTTAGTGTATAGAAATACTCAGGTTAGTGTATAGAAATACTCAGGTTAGTGTATAGAAATACTCAGGTTAGTGCATAGAAATACTCAGGTTAGTGTATAGAAATACTCAGGTTAGTGCATAGAAATACTCAGGTTAGTGTATAGAAATACTCAGGTTAGTGCATAGAAATACTCAGGTTAGTGTATAGAAATACTCAGGTTAGTGTCTAGAAATACTCAGGTTAGTGTCTAGAAATACTCAGGTTAGTGTCTAGAAATACTCAGGTTAGTGTCTAGAAATACTCCGGTTAGTGCATAGAAATACTCAGGTTAGTGTCTAGAAATACTCAGGCTAGTGTCTAGAAATACTCAGGTTAGTGCATAGAAATACTCAGGTTAGTGTCTAGAAATACTCAGGTGAGGGCATAGAAATACTCAGGTTAGTGCATAGAAATACTCAGGTTAGTGTATAGAAATACTCAGGTTAGTGCATAGAAATACTCAGGTTAGTGTATAGAAATACTCAGGTTAGTGTCTAGAAATACTCAGGTTAGTGCATAGAAATACTCAGGTTAGTGCATAGAAATACTCAGGTTAGTGTATAGAAATACTCAGGTTAGTGCATAGAAATACTCAGGTTAGTGTATAGAAATACTCAGGTTAGTGCATAGAAATACTCAGGTTAGTGTATAGAAATACTCAGGTTAGTGTCTAGAAATACTCAGGTTAGTGTCTAGAAATACTCAGGTTAGTGTCTAGAAATACTCAGGTTAGTGTCTAGAAATACTCCGGTTAGTGCATAGAAATACTCAGGTTAGTGTCTAGAAATACTCAGGCTAGTGTCTAGAAATACTCAGGTTAGTGCATAGAAATACTCAGGTTAGTGTCTAGAAATACTCAGGTGAGGGCATAGAAATACTCAGGTTAGTGCATAGAAATACTCAGGTTAGTGTATAGAAATACTCAGGTTAGTGCATAGAAATACTCAGGTTAGTGTATAGAAATACTCAGGTTAGTGTCTAGAAATACTCAGGTTAGTGCATAGAAATACTCAGGTTAGTGCATAGAAATACTCAGGTTAGTGTCTAGAAATACTCAGGTTAGTGTATAGAAATACTCAGGTTAGTGTATAGAAATACTCAGGTTAGTGTATAGAAATACTCAGGTGAGGGCATAGAAATACTCAGGTTAGTGCATAGAAATACTCAGGTTAGTGTATAGAAATACTCAGGTTAGTGCATAGAAATACTCAGGTTAGTGTCTAGAAATACTCAGGTTAGTGCATAGAAATACTCAGGTTAGTGCATAGAAATACTCAGGTTAGTGTCTAGAAATACTCAGGTTAGTGCATAGAAATACTCAGGTTAGTGTATAGAAATACTCAGGTTAGTGCATAGAAATACTCAGGTTAGTGTCTAGAAATACTCAGGTGAGGGCATAGAAATACTTAGGTTAGTGTCTAGAAATACTCAGGTGAGGGCATAGAAATACTCAGGTTAGTGTATAGAAATACTCAGGTTAGTGCATAGAAATACTCAGGTTCTTACAGATTCTTACTCTTTTTGACAGTTGCTTAGTATTGCATTGCTGTGCTGAACTGTAACTTCCCAGGCCCTAAATTATAGACATTCGGGTTATTTTCAAATTTCTATGGTTCCCCCGTCAAGCCCATGAGACCTCTTAGGTCTCTCTCTGAGCTGTTAGGATTGTTCAGTTGCAAGCACTCATCACAAGCCACCACCATCTTGCCCTTGGCTGACGACCTCAGCCTGGTCACCGTCTTGCAGCCCATGCTTCTCACAGTAGCCCGATAGATCCCACTCAAAATGAGTCTATTGAGCTCACTTTCCTGCTCAAAACCCTACCAAGTCTCCCTTCTCTATCAGCTAAAAGTTAATATGGATACCATTCACCACAATCCAGCCGACTGCCTCTATCATGGGACCTCGCTCATTGTCCCCTGTCCCTTGCACTCTGGCCACACTGACCCCTTGTGCTCAGTGAGCACTCAAGGGCTGTGATTCTTCAAGTCCTGTTACTTCATGGGACTCTACTGGCCTCTGCCTGCTACACTTCCCCACTTCAGCAGGTCTTGTTCGCATGCTGCCGCCTCCGAGAAGCCTTCCCTGACTTCACATCTCACAGCCTGTGGCCTATTCCCTTCACCTCTGTGTTTTGTTATAACCTATATCATACCCAGCTGGAAGATGTGCTTGCAATCTCTTGCTCTTGGTCATCTTTCCCTCCAGAGCGTCAATTACAAGAGCACAGACATTGGTTTTGCTCATCTCTGTATCCACACCACTCAGCATGGAGTGCAGAGAGCGGTAGGTACTTCACAGACTGTTCAATGGATGAGTGATCCTGCCGATCTTGTGTGTAGCAATCCAAGGGCTTCCTGTGGCTCTCATTAAACTCACCCTTTTCTGCAGAGGTCTGCCAGGTCCTAATTGCCAAGCCAACCTGTGGGTCGACTTCAGTTTGGGCCTCTAGCAATCACGCTGGAGTTCTTCAGACACGTAAAGCACTCTCCTATCTTGAAGGCTGACTTGCATATTAGTTCTCAAAGTACAACAAATTACTCCCCAAAGTAAGAACATACCATCTTACCCAACTTCTACGGCTCATGAGCCAGGGCAGCTGCCATAGGCTTCAGGGTCTCTGCCTGAGGCTTTAGTCAAGGTGTTGCCCAAACCACATCACTTCAGAGCTTTATGGCAGGATAAGCTTGCTAAGCAGTTCAGCCAGTGTGGTTGGGGCTATTAGTGGGAGACCTCATTCCTGCATAGCTGGGTGGAGTTCTGTACACAGGAGGGTGGCTGGCTTCCCCCAGAGGGAACGACCCAAGAGAAAGCCAGACAAAAGCCACATACATGACTTGCTGAGGTTGCATAAAGGGACAGGAGCAACACTAGCTGGTCTAACTTATTGCTCCCTAGAGAGCACTCAACGGAGAAAGAAGGGGTGGGGGAAAAGGGTGGAAGGAGAAAGAACTGTGGGTGTGGCTCAGAAGGTGAGTGCGTCTGTGTAAGCATGAGGACCCAGATCCCATCACCAACACCCAAAGGTGAGCATGTGCGTGTCCCGTTGTGCCAGCGCTTGGGAGCTGGTGAGAGTGGGGGTGGGGGTGGGAGTGGGGGAGCGCTGAATGGATCCCTGAAGGTCCTTGGCCAAGAAGCCTCATCAAATAAGGGAGTTTCAGGGTTCTGTGAGAAATCTTGTCTCAAAAAACAAAAGTGGGCAGCAGTTAAGGAATGAACCCCTACTCAGCCTCGGCCTCCGCATTCACACTTACGTTCACACCTCTCACAGTAAGCCCGTGCACACCATACCACACATACAGATACAGAGGAAGGAAGGGAGAAGGAAGGAAGGAAGGAACGAACGAACAAACGAACAAAGAAAAGAAAGAAAGAAGATAGTGAGAAAATCATAAAGACACAGGAAGGGAACAAGGCCTCTTGCTTTGGAGTCTGGATTGAAGTCTCTCTCCACCTGACAGTCAAGAATGTCAGCCTAACACAGAAAACTGGATGTGGAGGCCACCTACTGAGACCATACACAGGCGCGTATGCTCGAGGAAGCAAACATCAATGAGCTGAGTGTGAAGCCTGAGTGTGCAAGACCTCAAGTGTGGTCTTCCTCCCCAGCTGGAAGCATGCACGTTTCTAGGAAACAAGACAAGAAATTCCATTTGCAGTAGAAGAGATGCCTTAATCCCCTTCAGTGAGCCTGTGGCCAACAGCTTACCTCACCAGACGGAAGCCTCACCCAAGGCATGACAAGCCACCTTATAGTCCCATCTACTGGAGTGGAAGGAAGCAGATCCTTTGAGATGTAGCTTGAGAGACACCAACAGTTGAGACACTCAAGTACAATTCTCTTGGGCCTCCCCCATCCACACTTGAGTGTGTCATAACCTCTCCCTTGTGTAGACCCCACCCTGCTTCCAGCCAGCCCATCCTGTGGCCAGGTCACCTGTACCCGATGGGAGGGATCTATAAAGCATCTGGGCTGCTCCTGGCCACAGCTTGGAGCTGGGGGTCTCTGGCCCACACCCTTTGCCACTGATGTAACTTAGCTGTAGAAACCATAACCTAACGTTTCTTCATGTCTTGGTGACACAGTTCAGCTGTCTTCAGAGGGCCTGATCCCCCAAAAGGCCTGAATGCCGAGGGGGAACTCTTGGAGAGTGGACACCACATACCCAGTGCTCCTGTGGTCTGCTTCTTTGCCTCTCTGGCTCCTGTAAAGCCTCTGGTCTCTGTTTACATATTGCTTCCTCTGGGAAGTCTTCCCTGACTTCCTCAGTGAATCTCAGCACGGATCCCCATCTTCTGCAGCAGGTAACGATTGTAACCTGCCCTCGTTTGTATGACTACTTAGTGTCCTGAATTAAGATAAAGCCTTTGTGGCCCAAGCTAGGACCTGCCTTGTCCTCTGATTTCCTTAGCTCCCAGCTAGGCTTTCATCCCTCAGTGGGCACCCCACAAAAGGGTGCTGACAGATGAATTGGAGACATTGAATGGCACATTCGGGGTTACTTCTTCAGACAGAAGGGACACTAGAACCTGAGTTTAGACACTCCCAGACAGGGTGACTCCCTATCCCAGGTTCTGCTCAGACTTCAGACTTCACTGGCAGCAAAAGTCTTCGAAGGGCTCCCATAGCCCATAGCCACAGGGCCCATCCTCCTCCTGAAGATAGCTCCTTTCTAAACTGCCTACCACTTCTTTTGTCTTTGGAACAAAGCAGGTCAGCACTGATTCCCAAACGCTGCTCCATTCAGGGCCCAGTCAGCCCCAGGTCTCTGCAATACAGACAACTGTAGGAATCAGCCAAACTTGGCCTATGTCTGACTCTTGCTGTGACCTTCTATTTTCATTCCCACTTAGCATGAGGAGACTGAGGCCCAGAGAGGCTGATTTTTACAGATGCCAGTGGGCAGGTGGCAATTAAGGCTGAGCTTCCCTGAGTCTTCCTGTAGCCAGGAGCTAGGCTGTCCATGGCTGTCCATCCAACGCCGGGTGGATGGATGGATGGATGGATGGATGGATGGATGGATGGCAAGGTTTGCCACTTCAAAGACTGGTTGCACACTGGTTTGATAACACTTTGTGTGTGTGTGTGTGTGTGTGTGTGTGTGTGTGTGTGTGTATGCTTATGTGTACCACAGAGCACATACAGATGAGAAGACAACTTAATAAGAGTCATTTCTTGCCGGGTGTGGTGGCATATGCCTTTAATCCCAGCACTCGGGAGGCAGAAGCAGGCAGATTTCTGAGTTCAAGGCCAGCCTGGTCTACAAAGTGAGTTCCAGGACAGCCAGGGCTACACAGAGAAACCCTGTCTCGGAAAAAAAAAAAAAAAAGAGTCATTACTTTTCTTCCACCACAGATTCTGGGAGTCAAACTGGGTCTGTCAGGCTTGTAGCAAGCATTTTCACATACTGACCCAATAGTCCTAGATGGGATTTAAAAAGACAATTTGATTATCCTGAAATTATTATTACTATTGTTCTTGTCATCATTATTATTTATGTTTTGCCTGCATAGTTGTCTATGCACCCTGTGCATGCCAGTGCCCATGGACGCCAGAAGAGTGTATGTGATTGCTTGGGACTGGAGCTACAAACAGTTGTGAGCCACCTTGTAAATGCTGAGCATGGAATGCCAGTCCTCTAGAAGAGCAGCCAGCACTCTTAGTTTCTGCACTCTCTCTCCAGCCTGGGGACTTTTAAATTAAAAAGATGACAATATTGTATGGCAAAGATGTAGAGCGACAAAAGTTCACATGGAAACACAAGTCACAGAGATGCTTTGCCAGCTCAACAGTCTGTGGTGCAGTTGAACAAGCACCTGGCTCCAGACCCAGAGAGTCACACACACACACACACACACACACAAGAACTAAAGGCAACTCAAATCTTATTGGCAAGCAAATGAATGGACAGCGGCAGGTCCACACTATAGAGCGCTACTCAGCTGAGAAAAAGGACAAACTAGTGGAATGTGTAACAATATGGAAAATCCCAATAAAGCGGGGAGTCAGCGGAGAGAAGAGGAACAGAAGAAGCACACCATGCAGACAGAACAGAAGAAAAACACCACTTATTTGTGTGACACTATAAAGGACAAAGCTAGTCTATAATGATTTAAAGAGAGAAGCGTGGGAGCAGGGGGACTGGGGAAAGAGCTCTGTTGGTCCAGTGCTGGTCTAACCTGGATAAACTCCTGATTCTGATCTCCAGCATCCAATGAACCCAAAATGCTGAGGCTCGCCCGTAAACCTTTGGGAGGTGGAGACAGGAGGACCAGGAGTTCAAGGTCATTCTCAGCTAAAAGCGGAGTCCAAGGTGACATGGGATCCTAGCTCAAAAAGAAAAACAAATAACAATCTACTGTTACTTGCCTTGAGTCCCCTAAAAGCCGGGAGACTTGAATGGAAGAGAGCTTCGGGGCCAAGAAACGCCTTTGATGTCTTTCCTTTGTGTGCTTTTGAGGCAGGAGCTCAGAACGGAACCCAGGTTGGCCTCAGATTCACCGCATAGCTGAAAATAACCTTGTATGTCTGCTCCATTTCCCAAGTGCACGGGTTACCAGTGTCTGTCACTGCGCCCCATTTATTTGGTACTGGGGATCAGACGCTGGTTCTTGTGCATGACTAGGCAAGCCCCCTCACTTACCTGTGACCCCAAATACTCTATATTCTGATTAAGGGAATGGTTCCACAGGCAAGTATTACCTATGTAGATTTACCAAACTTAATATCTATAATTGTACCTTAAACTTGTTTAGTTACATTTATTTAATGGGTGTGGATGTGTGTGGATGTTCACGTGACACCATATGTATGTAGTGCCCAGAAGACAACTTGTGAGAGTCTGCTCTTTCTCTCTCTAGCAGGATCCAGCTCAGGTTATCAGGCTTGGTGACAAGTGCCTGAACCTGCTGAGCTGCCTTACCAGCCCTAATCATGCCTTTTGTTTACAAAAATCATGTCACAACAGTGTTGGTGAGATGGCTCGGTGGGTAAGGGTGTGCTGTGTAAGCCTGTGACCCCTGTTCAGTCTCTGGAACCCTTATAACGGTATAAGGAGAGAAAAGATTCCACAGTTGTCTTCTGACCTCCACATTCACACTGTGGCATACACCTGCCAGTGTACACACGTGTGAGCACACACCACACACACAAAGAATAAAAGTCAACAAAATATTTTAGAAAGAGAGTCTCACTGTCTAATCCTGGCTGGCCTGGAACCTGCTGTGTAGACCAGGCTGACTTGGAATTTGCAGAGATCCACCTGCCTCTGCTTCTCTGACCTCTGCTGAAGTTAACGGTATATACCCCAATACCCAGTCTAGCAAAAATACTTCTAATTATGCCACAATAAATGTCATAGGAACTTTGGGAACATGAATGTGGGTTTTTGTGGCAATACTAGTCTGGCGAAAGCTTTTGGGAAATGGTTTGAAAAAAGGAAGGTGTTGGTTCTTTGTGGTTCCCTGCCATCAAATGGCACATTGTTAACCGAGATGTTAGGGATGCTGGTTATATCCTTCTAATTTCCCCCTGGGCCTGTCCCAGGACCTACCTCCCTCATCCTGGAGGCCCAGGAAGCATGGTTGGGGCAGACCAGAGTGCTGGAGGCCTAAGGCCCTCCGGGCATCCCTCACCAACCATCCCACAGGAGTGTTTAAATGCCAGGCCTTTGTCTCTAGGTGGATAATCGGGGACCGGGAGGTTGGAAGCAGGGGGTGACAATGTGTGTGTATAATACACTGCCTTCTGTCCCAACCGGACAGCTAGCTCTGTGACGCTGCCTTTATTGGCTTCTTTCCCATCTCAATCTCCTTCACTCAGTAGATAACAAGCATTGTTTACTGCTACACAGACTAATTTCACTTCTGTGTCCAAGTCAATTAAACCTGTTCAAGACTCGGTCTATTTTTAGAAATAGGGCATGAATATATTAAAATACATAGCAAACACATTAGTGTTGGGTGACTGGGATTTCTACGTGGGCTGGGGACCAGGCTGTGTAGGAGGCAGCTCTGGTTGTCAGAACTGCTACTGGGCCTAGCGGGTGGAACTCTAGAGCTGCTAACACCGCTCGCGCTCAGAATTCATACTTAAAACATAGTACTGCTAAACGCATGCCTACATGCACGCGTAAGCGAATGAATGAGAGATACTGGTGGTCTGGCCTGGCTAGAGGAGGGAGGACTCCTGTACGTTTCTGCAGGTGTGTGTTGCAGTTTAGAGAGTGTTGGTCCCTGTCGTTTTGAATGATGTCTCAGGCTGAGTGGAATATGCCATGCAAACAGGACCTCAGTGGTCTGCCAGTAAGACTTCCTCTCTTCAACTTGGGAGGTCCTCTGAGCAGTCCCATATTCAGCCCAGAATAAGGCAAAGAACTCCCGCGGGCGCCAGACTTTGCATGGAGTTTGAATAAGCGGTGGGTGGGCGGGTGGAGGGAAAACCGCTGCATGTGGGAGGGACCGAAGTGGAAGGGCGGTGGAGACCCACCAGAATCCTAGAGGGAGAGGTTAGACTTATCAGGGCGTGGTTAGACTTAAAGGGAGCTACATTCCTTCTGCGGCTGGTTTAGGATCTTTGAAAGGAAGGATAGGATCGGTTGATTGCTCCAGTGCAGGATTTAGGACCTATGGGATTAAGGTCTCGTAGGGGGCTGGTGGCTGTAGTACAAACTACGGAGAGAGAGGCCCTGGATTCCATTCTCTAGAACACACAAGCGCGCGCGCGCGCGCTCTCGAGATTAAAACCCTTTCAGAAAATTTGATTACAAATCTAGAGAATTTGTAGGGGTTAGGACTGGGAACAGAATAGAAAGTGAGATTGAAAATCTTTCCCCAGGAGGAGGCAGATGGTTTTGCAGGTAAAGACGCCTGGTGCCAAGCGTGGCTGCTTGAGTTCAGTCCCCGGAACTCGGAAGGTGGAAGGTAAGATCCTAGTCCTCCAAATTGTTCTCTAACCTCTACACCGCTCTGAGGCTCCAGGGTACTTACACACATACACGGAAACAATCAACCAGTCAAACAATAAACGTAAAATATTACAATTCTTTAGGGAATCCAAGGGTATTTGGTCTCTTAGGTAGGGGTCCAAAATCTCTGGGGATAGGGTTTAGAATCCTTTGGACAGGCTCATTACATCATGGGGGGCTTAAACGCACTAGTGGGGGAGGGGGACTGGGAATCTTGGGAGGGCGGGTCAAACCTTGGTGTCTGAGTAAGTCCTTCAAGGACTGGTTAGCGCCCTTGAGGACAGGGTTAGCAAAGAAATGCTGAAATTCTTTGGAGGTGAATTTAGAGCAGGAGACAAGAGAGCCAGAGTGGGAGTTAGGCTCTTAGAGGGCGGAGTCGGGGTATTTGGGGGCGGGGTTTGCATCACCCAGGGTGCGGCTAAGGCGCCCAGATGGCCAGTGAGCGCCACTGGGTTGCGGCTCCCAGCTTGCACTCCCCGCGGCGGCTCTCAGACGGGTGGGAGGGGACCAAAGTCGCCCGTGAAGGGGGCTCTGACCCGTTCCGAGCGCCAACGCAGCCTCTGTAGCCCGCAAGTCTTCGTCGCTTGCTCCGGGCTCTGAAGTCCGGGGCCACCAGGGGCCGCAGCGCTGGGGGGTCGGTCTAGCTGCGAGGATCCGGGCTGCCCACGAAGCGAAGGGCGGGCGCCCAGGTGAGTGCGGGGTGAGAGGGCGGGAATGGGACACACCCCCGTCCCCGAGAACGTGCAGACCTCGGGCTCCAGGGATCTGAGATCCTGGGCGAGCTGTGGGGGTGCCGAGGAAGGAAGAACCCGTCCTAGGAGCAACCGATCCCCGGCGGTGGGATGCGCAGTCTACGAAAGGTGGAGGGTACCCAGGTGGCCAGGTGAGGCGAATTGCCGCCACCCAGGGCGACCCTGGGATAGCCCTAGATAGAGGAAGCTCAGGCAGGGGAATGGCAGTGCTGAGCTGAGGCTTCTCTGTCTAACCAGGTTCCCCTTCTGCACACACACACACACACACACACACACACACCAAGAAGAAGAAGCTGGAGGGGAGGGAAAGGCCCGTTCAGTTCCCATTGATGGTGGGTGGGTGGCAGGTCACGCAGGTAGACAGCAGCCATGGCTAAAGGAACAGCCCGGCCAAGACAAGCCCATGCCTGCCACACCCAGGCCTGGCTATAGGTGTATATCTGAGTCCCCTCTTTTACATCTTCCCCTGCCTTCCCAGCTGAACCCCTAACAGGCGTACATCCAACTCCAGAACCTCTTACACAAAGACCACAATCTACCACCATCTCCTCTGTGTGACACTGGGGCATGTCACTGGCTACTCTCTGGATTCCAGCTTCCAACTCTGTAAAATGGGCTGTTTTACATTCATCTGAAGCTGAGTTGTCCAGAGAAGGGGAGCAGTGCTGCTGGGTACTGGAGAGAGAGCCTGGTTTGTCTGTGCCTCTGTTTGCATAGCTGCAGGATGGAGATGGTAAGAGGACAGGTTGAATGTTCCCTATCCAAACTACACCTGATCAGAGGGGTTTAGGATTTCCGAGTGTGGCAGAATTCTGTATGTCAAGTGCACAGCGAGGCATCCTGGAGTGAAAATTAGGTCTTAAAGAGACATTTGTGTATGTTACACGTGCTTCTGTATGTGTTCACTGGTTGGTGTGTACTCTGGGGTTCCTACACACGTGGAGGCCAGAGGACTCTATGTTGTTCTTCAAGCAAAGGCCACCTTGCTTTTGGAGACAGGGTCTATCATCGGCCTGGGGCTTTTGCTGGGTAGGTGAGGCCGGCTGATTAGTGGGTCCCAAGGGTCCTTCCTCCCAGCTGACTTTTTTCAGGAGTTCTGGGGGTTGTAACTCAGTTCCCCCTGTTTGCAAGGTACTCACTTTACCAACTGGGCTATCTTCCTGGCCCGAGATTTTCACACATTTCATTCTCATCCCTCAGAGATAACTAATGACACATTTTTAATGGCTCCTCCATTTTTACATCAATTGATAGCCTCAGATCAGGTGTGGACTTTCCCACTTGGACCATCCTGTCGGTGCCCAAAATGTCTCCGATTTTAGAGCATTTCGGATTTAGGCTTGTGGAAGTTCCCTTACTTTTGAAGGTGACATTAAACTGAAGGAAAGGGAGCCCAAGAGGTGACTCTGCATCTAAGAGCACTCACTGCTCTTTCCAAGGATGCTAGCTAAGTTCTCACCGATCGCTCACAACAACAGAAACACCTCACAGCTGCCTATAACTCTAGCTCCAGGGAATCTCATACCGTCTTTTGGGCTTGGTCTTGTAGGCACCTGCACACATGTGATCTCTCTCTCTCTCTCTCTCTCTCTCTCTCTCTCACACACACACACACACACACACACACACACACACAATCTGAAAGAGGGGCGGAGAAGAGAGAAAGATGGCTGAAGGAAAACTTTCAGAACCCTATTAGATGTTCTTTCCACTGTTCCCGTCCAGCCCGAGAGATTCTCACACCAGCATCACCAGGAAAGGGTGTTAAAATGTGCATTGCTAGGGCAACCACCAAAGGGAGGCCTAGGGAAAGATACTGAGAACTGGCAACCTCCGGGCTGCTGATGCTGCCCAGAAATCTCACTTTGAGAATCACTGCCCAAGCCTAGGACTGACCCAGAGAGGCCTCACAAGAGAGCAGTTGCTCTCTAGTGCCCTTCTCACCATGCCCCTTCTCTGGAGGAGGAAGGGTGCTGTTTAGTGGAATATGTGCCCATGTCCCAGGAACTCACCACCCAAAATTAACTAATTCACTAATGTCAGTGTGGGGGCATGTTTGCTTCAGACTTTAAAAAGTAAAATGACTAGGTGTAATGGGTAAAATCAAAGTCCCTGGTTTGGTTCCCTCTCAGTTCTCTCTTTCTACCTCTATAGGAGACACTGCTGTTGAAAACCAATCCTTCCAGTCTGTGTCTCCATAAACAAATGTGTCCTCTGTGGTGTAAAGATTATAGCAGAGCCCGATGTAGGAGCACACCTGCAACCCCAGAACTTGGGAGTAGAGGCAGGAGGAGCAAAAATTCAAGGTCATCTTTAGCTATAGCAAGAGTTTGGGGCCAGCCTGGGCTATGAGACCCTGTCTGTAACAAAATAAAACTTCAGTCAACAAGGGATGTATCCTGAAATCCTGGCAGATGCCTGAACTGTAGATAATACTGACTTCCTGTATATCTTTGCTTATATATGAAAGCCTTTCTTTGATAACTCTGAATTGATGGCATCACTAGTCCTGTGCCTAGGGTTATGATTTAAACAACAAGCATTGCCTGAATACATGCATAGAAACTAACGGGTAGGCAGCACATACTGCGTGGATCCATTGGAGAGCAGGGTGATTCCATCCTGGGGAGGACAGGGGTACACTGTGAGATTTCATCACTCTAACCAGAAGGGCGTGTGGCTTAAATCTTAGGGTTGCTTATTTTTGGAATTTCCCATGTGGTAGTTTCAGGCTGCGGTTCACTCTGGGCTTGAAACTGCAACCTCTGAGCGGACTGTATGGGAACTACTCTACACCAGTACTGATTTATGAGGCTCACCCGCAGTTTGTTTTCCCCCCGACTTATCAGATTGAGATCCATCAGGGCTGAGCACTTGAGGTCTAATTCATTTCTTCTAGCTGTAGCATGTTCATCCTGGCTGGTGACCTCTCCACAGTTTTTTCCCATCACCCATTGACAGATATTCAGGTTGCCTCCAATGTTACTCCAGTACTGCTGGGACCATCGTGTGTGTGTGTGTGTGTGTGTGTGTGTGTGTGTGTGTTTCTTGGGCACAGGTACAGCTGTTTCTTGAGGAAACACTATGGGAGTGGATGGCTCTCCATGTAGCAGTGTTTCCTGTCCCTTTTAATGAGAAGAGTATTGAGACTTGGAAAGTCACTTATGGAAGACAAAGAGAAGAGTCGGCTCTGAGGACCTCCTCACTCTTTCTATACTATGGCCTGGTTACCAGGGCACGTGCTCTCTGCTGTGACAAGCGTCAGTTGCCTGTTCACGATGCCTGATGCTTAGTACACAGCAAAAGCTGGCAGCATTAATTTTGTTACTTCGAAGTTGTTCTACACAACTTTCATTTAACATAGCATTTCTGGTGCCTCTGATGCTGCGGGTACAGTTTTTGTTCTACTTCGCTTAATTAAGCTGTTAGTATTTCCCCGTGTCATTAAGATTGCCTTGAATTTTGAAATGGTTATATAATATTCCATTTTGGGGTGCACCATTTTTAACCTCCCTGGGCTGATACATGGTTTTTCAACTTTTCTTTTTTATAATGTGTGTTATAAGTGTCTGTCTATACATATGTGTGTGCCTAGTGCCCTCAGAGGCTAGAAGAGAGCAGCAAACCCCCTAGAACTGGACTTACAGATGGTTGTGAGCTGCCATGTGGCTTCTTGGAACTGAACTTGGGTCCTCCAAGAGAGCTGCAAATGTTCTTAACCGTTGAGCCATCTCTCCAGCCTATAATTTTTCAGCATTCTAAGTTGAGATATGAGCCACTTTTCCAGCAGCTGCAGTATTCTGGCTCTCAGTTTGAGGGTACAGTCTGTCAGGGTGGAGCAGGCATGAGGGCAAGGCTCTAGCTGTTGTGGTGGGAGCCGTCACCTCCTCCTTTTCATAGAGGAAACTAGACTTCGGGAACACAGTCAGTAATACAATCTCCCTCAGCCTCCATTTTTCTGAGCAAGTTTTGGACCCCAGCCTGTTGCTATAGGCCTGGGAGTGGAATAGACTTCTAGAAGGGCAGGCTGTGTTGGAGAACAAGCCTTTGCTTGGGTTTAAAATGTGTCCTTGCTCTTGACTTGTGACTGTGTCCTCTGGTTGGTGTTCTCTTAGGACTTGCATGCATAGTTCCTTCTGCAATGGACTAGCTGAGCTCCCAACACCATCCTGAAGTGCTTGGGTCCAGGAGAAATGGAAAGATTAACCGTAAATAGAACATGGCTGATAAACCTGAGTTTGAGTGTGTGCACTGTCTTAAACAAGTTGTGGCTCACCGTGCTAACCCCTTCTCTTGGATTCAGTCTAGTCAGCTGGAAAATGGGCCCAAGGATACAATGCTCACAATACGCACACACACACACATCATATCACATCACATCACACAAGCTGACGGGATGCAGCACAGGGCCGATTCAGAGGAAAGAAATGGGATGTTGGCCTCCCTCCTGTCTGGTTGAAAGCTGCTCCTGCAGGTGTAGTGCTTTGCTGGTGTGTCAGCTTGTGAGGCTTTCAGACAGAGCAGATACAGAGAGATCTCCATGGCACAGAGGTGCTGGTGCCAGCAGGTGGAAGTCCAGCCGGAATGTTCCAAGATGGCTCAGTGCTGAGGGATGGGGACAGGCCATGCACAGCACCTGCTTCCATATACACGTCAATAAGGCCAAGGCCAGATGTTAGCAGAGGTTACCCCAGGTCAGGGATGGGAGGAGGCCCTTGGAGGGAGTGAAAGGAGACACCCAAAGGGACCTCAGATTCACTCAGATTCACTTAGGATGTTTATACTTTTAACATGTTTCGTTTGGTGACAGCAGACAAGTTTCATTACATTTATGTATCCCTGTGTGGATATATACATGTATGTGGGTATGCATGGGTGGAACCAGAGGGCAGCTTGTGAGAATCGTCTCTCTCCTTCCACCATGTGTGTCCCAGGGATCAAACTCAGGTCATCAGACTTGGCAGGAGGTGCCTTTGCCCTCAGCCCTAACTTTTAAAACCAAGCATGTGCACTCTGTAGGATGAAAGTACATTACATATGTGTACAGAACTGTCCCCGTGAAACCCGTTGTTTCCTGGAGTTCTAAATCTATACCCTCCTTGGGACTGGAGAGATGGCTTAGTGATTGGAAGCATCTGCTGATCTTTCAGAGGATGGGAGTTTAGCACTCAACACCGTGTCAGGCTGTAACTCTGGAGGATCCATGGTCTCTGGTCTGCACAAGTATACACACCCATGTGCACACACCCACATGTAGACACACATGAATACTTAATTAAAGGTAATAAAAATTAATCCTAAAACAATAGACACATGCTCCAAAATATAAAGGAAACCAGGGCCTAGAGCTCTGTCAACTGGAAGATGTGAAATATGTTCTTGCTTTTTTCCCTCTTTTTTCATGTGTGTGTGTGTGTGTGTGTGTGTGTGTGTGTGTGTGTGTGGATGTGTGTGTGTGTGTGTGTGCGCTCAAGCGTGTGTGCACACAGTAAGGTGAGGACGCTAGAGGTTGATGCTGGGAATATTCTTTGATTGCTCTTCTTCTTATTCACTGAGGCAGGCCCTCTCAATCAATCCCAGAGTTTGTCAGTACAGCTCGCCTCCCTGTTCCAGCTTCAGAGGCCACAATCACAGACAGCCAGCATCTCCGAAGGTTCTGGGGTTTAAACTCTGATCCTCGTGCTTGCACATAAAGTGCTTTAACCACTGAGCCATCTCCCCAACACACATACACACACTCTCTCTTCTCTCTCCTCTCGTCTTCCTCTCTCTTCTCTTTCTTCTTTCTCTCAATTTCTTAAAATGAGGATGACCTTGAAATTTCGATCCTCCTGCCTCCACCCTCCAAATGCTGAGATTATGGGGTACTTGCAACAACCCTTGGCTTATGTGGCGCTGGGGACAGAACCCAGGGCTCTGTTTGTGCAAGCTGAACACTCTACCAACTGAGCTACATCCCCAGACCACATTCTAGTGTCTTTGAGACTTGGCATCTATGAGACATGGTTGGGGTGTCTGACTTGGGAATAACACAGCAGGTGAGAGTAAATGTTGCCTGTCACCAAGCCAGCCACCAGCCTTGTGTAAAGGGGACAGTCAGCTCCAGCCAAGAAGCACTTGGTTTTGTTGAGGAAAACTGAGCAAACTGGACCATCGTCCCCACCCAGACACCTTTGTGACTACTGCTGAGAAGGCTGGGTACGAAGGAGGCCTGTATCACTGATGTGTCTTTCCCACAGTCTTCCCCTTATCCCCTTGATCCAGAGTTTCTCACAGAAACTAAAGCTAGACTGCCGGCCAGCATGCCCCAGAGATCCTCTTATCTCCCCAAACACCCAGTTATAGATACGTGCTGTCACACCTGGATGCTAGGGACCAGGAGCCGGGGTCCTTACATTTGAATAGCAAGATTTTCTGCCCACTGAGCCATCTTCTCATCCCCCTGGGCAACATTTTAAAGAGCTCTTGTATTTTTAAGAGAAAGAATTGAGATTCTACCCCAGGTGATTCTAGGTCTCATCCAGTACTTCTCAAACTGCTGGCCTCAAGGCGGTCAAACGAGGTAAAAAAAAAAAACAAAAACAAAAAACAAAAAAAACAAAAAAAAAACACCCCAGGAAATTCACAGATGCTGCAGAGCCAAAGGTAACGTCCTAAGATTTTGATTGGCAGTTGAACTAGCTACTGGGGGCTCAAGCACCTCATACCAACTTTGTTACACGTGGGAGCAGAAGCCAAAGTCTCCAGAAGGCGGGGCCCCTTGCCTTTGGGTGACCCAGGGCCCACTGTGGGTCTCTGGAACTTTTACTCCACCTGAAAATGAAGGGCTGAACCTCTAAGACTCTTTCTGTGTGCACAGAAATCATAGCTTGGCCAGAGGAAGCCAAGTCTCCCAAAGGAAGCACACGAGGAGTCCTCCAGAGACAAGTCGTACAGAGTAAGCATGGTTCTCTCAGAAAGACAACCAGGGCATCTGCGGGGACTCTGTACCCCAAAAACTGCTCTAGAAAGGAACTTCTGATTAGAAAGATGCACCAATGGCTGAGCTGTTCCAAGAACAGAAAGTTCCTCTTATCAGACAGTTGTAAGCCACAGGCCCCCTCAGTGGCTGCCATCCCCAGGAGCTTCCTTTCTGGGCTTCTGACTCCCCTAGACCTTGGCCAGTTGCCTCTGGGCACGGCTCCTTCCCACAGGAATTTATTTCTTCTTTGGGGCTTCATTTTCCCATCTGAAGAATGGGTTCCTAATTCTGGTTTAGATCTATATATGGTAAGAGAACACAATATGCTCACACCTCAGACCTAGATGGAGGGACCCTCCTATGCCAGGCACTTCTTAGGTAGTCATGACTTCAGTGCCACCAGCTTGACAAGATCCACAGTCCCCATCCTCACCCTCTGTGGACCCTCCTCATAGCTTAACTTCTCTTGTACCAAGGCCTGCTCTCAGAGAAGTTTTTGCTAATCAGCCATTTATCCTTGAGTGTGAATTGCAAGCCCCTCCTAAAACTCTCCTGTATTCTGGGAAGAACTCTATGTGTGGTATTAAGGGACAAAAATCTAATTCAAATTAACCCAAGGAGCAGAGGAATTTATTGGCAACTCCACATGACTCTAACTTCAGGCCAAGCTGCATTTAAGTTTGGGAGTCTGGATGTCTCTATTTCCTGGTTCTTTGTGGCTACTGAAAACATCTTTCCTAGACAGAGGCCACGGACTGATGCTCCTTGGTCAGAACTGAGTTGCAACCTACTTGGCTTCTTTGGCTACAGCTCTGATTGGTCACAGACCTACTCCTGCAGGAGACTGAAGCTAAGGCTACCTCAGTCCATGAGCCAATCTTTTTTTTTTTAAAGATTTATTTATTTATTATATGTAAGTACACTGTAGCTGTCTTCAGACACTCCAGAAGAGGGCGTCGGATCTTGTTACAGATGGTGAGCCACCATGTGGTTGCTGGGATTTGAACTCCGGACCTTCGGAAGAGCAGTCGGGTGCTTTTACCCACTGAGCCATCTCACCAGCCCTCCATGAGCCAATCTTGAGGTAGGGGTTCACAGAGGAGAACTGGGGAGCTGCTGCTAATGGTGGCAAACAGATGTTGTGTAGGAAGAACCTTCAGTTGTCTCCTTCAGGGTAGGTCTTGTTCACTTCTGTAGAAATGGAGGCTTGCCTAAGGTCACACAGTGAGCTTTTGGCAATGATGGGCCTAGAGTACAAATGCTTTCAGAACCCTGCCTCACCCAGTGATACTCATGCAGGCCCGGCCTCCTTCTTGGCTTAGAGTCTGAGAGGATCTACAGCCAGCATGACAGCCCTGGGAAACAGCCAGCCAGGCTAACTGGCTTTTTTCTCTTCCATGTAGTAACTATAGAACTGAGGAGTCATAGGGAGTGGGGTGGCTGTGGATTGCCCTAGACGTGGTCAGCAGCTTTGAGTCAGTGTGGAACTGGAGGCTACTTCTGCTCCCGGTGCCTGACTGGGAACTATTTTTGACAAGCAATGTTCATGTGCAAGTTTTGAAAAGTTACCACAGCCTTTGTCTCCGAAGACCTCAAGCCAAGCCCGAGAAGCAAGGGCTTCCTCCTTACAGAGAGGAAAACGAAACTCAGAGAGGGAGGGCGGGGGTGAACCCCACTACACAGGGGGGGGGGTGAACTAGGAGTTTGGGTCCTGAGGTTCTGCCACCACTGGCTGTGAGAACGGTGTTCTCAGTGTTTCCTCCAACTGACCCACAAAATAGAGAAGAGACCTAATCTTAAAGTACAAAGCTAGCTTCACCCAGATGCAGAACGAGGCATACCCAGCCATATCCCTGACAAATATAGTTGCACCAAAAGAAAGAAAGAAAGAAAGAAAGAAAGAAAGAAAGAAAGAAAGAAAGGAAGGAAGGAAGGAAGGAAGGAAGAAAGGAAGAAAGAAAAGAGAAAAGAGAAAAGAGAAAAGAGAAAAGAGAAAAGAGATCCTCAGTAAAACACTTGCAAACAAAATTCAAGAACACACTTAAAGCATACACTTCATCCGTGTTGGTTTCACTCCAGGGATGCAAGCATGACTCAACATTCACAAATCAGTACATGTAACATAGATAGTATTAGGGACAGAAATCACACGATCATCTCAATGGATTCAAAAAGTGGCTTTAATGAAGTTTAACATCGCTGATAAAAAGAAAAAAACCCTGAAGAAACTAGGAACAGAAGGAGTCGTCCTCAGCATACTGAAGGCTGTATACCACAGATTGACAGCCAACACCATATTAAGAGGGGAAAACTGAAAGCGTTTCCTCCCAAGTCAGCTCTCTCTCTCTCTCTCTCTCTCTCTCTCTCTCTCTTTGATTTGGTTTTTCAAGACAGGGTTTCTCTGTGTAGTCCTGGCTGTCCTGGAACTCACTCTGTGGACCAGGCTGGCCTCGAACTCAGAAATCCGCCTGCCTCTGCCTCCCAAGTGCTGGGATTAGAGGCGTGCGCCACCACTGCCTGGCCTCTGGCCACTCTTATTCAGTGTAGTGCTTGAAGTCTTATCCAGAGCAATAAGACAAGAAAAAGGAACACAAATAGAAAAGGAAGAAGTCAGATCACCCCCATCTGAATAGTACATGATCTGTAACCTTGGGGTGGTTTGTTTGTTTGTTTGTTTGTTGTGATTTGGTTCATTTTGTGCATTTTCTGAACCAGGATATCTCTTTGGTGGCAGGCTGGCCTTGAACTCTCTATGTAGCTCAGGTTAGCCTTGAATTCATGTTGTTCCTCCTACCTCAATCTCTCAAGTGCCAGGTTGTAAGCTGTTGGTTTATGATCCTACACCTAAAAGCCTCTACAGATTCTACCAGAAAACTCTTAGCCCTAATAAATGTTTCCAGCTAAGTAGCAGGCTAAAAGGTCAACATTGAAAATCAGTAGATTTTCTATATCTGAATAATGAACTTGTTGAAAACTAAATCAGGAAAAAAAAAATCCTACTCACAACAGCTCTTTAAAAATACCCAGAAATCAATCTAACCAAGGAGATAAAAGACATCCATAGTGGAAACTTCAAGACACCGAAGAAAGAAATTGAAGGAGATGCTAGAAGAGGGAGAGATCCTCCATCTTCATGGGTTAACAAACTCAATCCTGAGACAATGCTAAGTTACCAAAAGCAATCTGCAGTTTCAGTATAATACCCATAAAAACCCCAATGGCATCCTTCACAGAAATAGGAAAACAAAACAAAAAACAAAAACCCTTTCCTCCTTCCCATCAGTGAGCAATTTCTAGTTTCCTGGATTTTACTTCAGGTTAAACACACAAACCTAAAGATTCAGAGATAGGATCCACATGTGAGTGAGAGAATTTGACATCTGTTTTTCAGGGTCTGAGTGACAGTAATAACCATAGATGCAATAGTAGTATAAAGGCAGAGACATAGCCAAGAACTTTATTTTTTTAATATTTATTTATTTATTATATGTACGTACACTGTAGCTGTCTTCAGACACTCCAGAAGAGGGTGTCAGATCTTATTACGGATGGTTGTGAGCCACCATGTGGTTGCTGGGATTTGAACTCAGGACCGTTGGAAGAGCAGTCAGTGCTCTTACCCACTGAGCCATCTCGCCAGCCCAGCCAAGAACTTTATGATTGGATTTAAGGCCTGCTATGCAGAAGGGAACCAATGGTGCCTAGTTTTGTTTTTTATTTTGTTTTTGTTTTTAATCTGCCCAAGAACCCACAGTTGGGGGAGCTCATTGGTCCCAAGTGTGAACATACTACTACTGTTTTACTAATAAACATCGAACCAAGATGAGTGCCACTCTCAGGTCTTATCAGAAAAGTTTCTTTGTGCAAAGCATGATGGTTAATGCAGAAACTAGCTGTTGATAAACTGTGAGTGCACGTGTAAAAGGAGGGAACTTGATCCATGCATCTCACTCTGTACAAAACCAACTCGGCCTTCATGTAAGACTCGAACCTGCTGCGAAAAGCACAGGCGAGGTTTTCCTGCAAAGGACTCCAAGAGTTATGAATGAGCTTGTGTAAGATTAAAAGGTTCTGCAGTCTGTGGAATGGAAAAGGATACTTTCTAGCTATAAGTCAGAGAAGTGATTAATAATGACAATATTAAAAACTGCAAGAGCTAAATGACAAGAAGCCAAGTCATCTAATCAATACATGGGATATGACTGAATATGCCAGAGTTCTCAAAGAAAAAAATACATGGTCAATACCATTTGAAACAAATGTTCAACACCTTTAGCTAACAGGGAACTACACATTAAAGCTAGATTGTACTTTTATCTCACCCATTCAGAATGGCTATCATCAAGAAAACCAATGAGGCTGAGGCAGGGGAACTGTGGTGAGTGAGTTTTAGGCTAGCCTGGGCTACATAGTGAGCCTTTGTCTTAAACAAAAAGCAAAGGGACAGTGACAAATGCCAGTGAGGCCGTGGGGAAAGTCGATGCTGATGGGTGTGGCTAAGTGTAGCCACCATGGACGTCAATATGAAGGTTCCTCAAAACCCTAAAGCTAGAGCTACCATGTGACCCAGCTGTCCGGCTTCTGGGTATATACCCGAAGGGTTGGAAGCCAACACAGCTGCACAGCCTCGTTTATTGCTGCACTAGTCGCCATGGCCAGCAAGTGGAACCAGCCTAGAGATCTATCAGCAGCTGAATGGATAAAGAAAGTGAGATACATATACAGAATGGAGTATTACTCGTCTGTAAAGAAGAATAAAATTATGCAGTTTTAAGAAAAGAGAGTGAGACTGAAGCCCATTAGAATAGGTAGAATAAGCCGGGCTTGGGAAAACAAATACCATTTTTCTATCAAAAGCAGAACCTAGATATAAATTTGCATATACATGTATGGTGTGTGTGTGTGAGGGAGGGAGGAGGAGGCCTAGAGGGAGGAAGGAGGAGGAAAGACAAAGGATATAAGTTAACATAAAAGCCGGTTGTAGTAAATGCGTATGACACGAAGTCTCTCACCTTAACCATTTTAAGTGTGTAGCTCAGTGGCATTTAAATACATTCATAATGTGCCACCATTATCATCGTCCACCTTAATATCCTCCATCATCTTCTAAAACTCAAGATGCCTCCGTTCAATAAAACTCCCTCCACCCCTCCTGCTCCAGGCCATCACCAATCTAACTGTCTCTAACAATGGAGTCTCTCTATGTGTGGCTTTGAGATGTAATTCTGTGTGTTTGAATTTCACTTCTCAACTTGATCCAAGGAGCAAAAGCCATATGTGGTTTGTTTAGGTGACCAGTCACTGGAAGATGGCTCAGCAGTAAAGTGCTCACCAGCAAGCCTGACAACCTGTTTGGATCCACAGAACTACATAAAGCTAGCCACAGCTGCACGTGTGTTTAATCCACCATCCGTGGAAGAATGGGAGGTGGAGGCAGGAGAATGAGTCACCAAAAGCTCTCAGGTCAGCTAGCCTGCCACAGGCAGAGGGTGAACCAGAGACAATGGACACGGAGCAATCAGAGTTTATTCTGGAGCTGAGAGCCATAGTCAGGAATGCAGATTTAGGTCACCCCAAATTCCATCTTCCAACATGGAAGTTGTCTCATGAAGTTTTTATAGTAACAAGACAAAGAGAATTAGGAATCATGACGCTTTTCAAATTCATCAGTGGGCTCGTGAATTAGGTGGCTACAGCAAAGTGGGAGAATCTCTGCTATGGGCTTCAGATGCTAGCTGACAGCTTTCTTAACCCTTTGAATGGTGGAAAAATAGGGGCTTGTTAAGTCAATACTTTCCAGAAGGTTTATATCTCTTAGCCACTGAATTTTATAGGTGGCCAAGGAATGGCTATCTAGGAGAGTCAAGATCACCTGTAATTAGGCTCTGGACCTGCAACATTGTAGCCTTTCTACATCGGTGGTGATGTTATCAGTCAATCAGGTTTTGCAGACACAAAATTCTCCTTCACAAGGACCTGTTTCAAAACACAGCGGAAGGGGAAGGTCAGCAGACACAGTTGTCCTCTGAAACCCCTGCATGCAAGCCGTGGCACATGGATGCCTGCTCCAAAGTGATAGGAATCTCCTGTTTCAAACATTCCTGCTGTGTGTAGTGGCCGAAGCTCTGAGTCAAAGGAACTTCAGACTACCCTGCCTCTCTGCCACAGCTCCTTTCCTATCTTTTAGGGGATGTGGCTTGAACCCAAGGTCCCTTGCTGCTGAGCAAGTGCCATGCCACTGAGTCACACCTCCCACCACGCACCCCCACCTGGTGACACATCTGCTCATAAATGGAAATATTAGGGCTGAGGTTTCTGTGGGGCTCCTGGGCCCACACTTTCACTTCTCTCAGCTCCCTTAGACAACCCCCAGCCCATGAGACAAAGCACCCCCCATTCAGGCTGGGGACATAGCTCAGCGGTAGGGTTTTTGCTGGACATTCATGCTGTCCTGGGTTCCATTCACAGCACCAGGAAAGGAAGAGAGAGAGAGAGAGAGAAAAGAGGACCCCACTCACCATCCTTCCTGAGAGGGGTCCGGAGTTGGGTCTTCATGAATATGTAAATCAGCCATGTAATGATGCTTACTTAATATGCACTATGATTGGGACCTAGGGATTCTCTGCTGCATGCTTACAGCTGCATCTGTCACTGCCCAAGCAGGCGGGTGGAGCTGCCCTGCCTCACACAGCAAGTTCCTCCAGCGGATCAAAGCGTGGGTACCAAATGTTCAGTGATCTGGTGCAGTGTAAACACACACAGGTGCTGCTTAATTTTCTAGAACTTTCTGTCACAAATCATAGATGCTGATTTCAGATTTAAATGAGAAAGCAGTTGATCCATGGTGGTCAAATTTCAAATTAACGGTGCATCCTTCCAGGAAGCCTTTCCCAGGATAGACAAATACTGGTAAATACAAGAAATCATGTTGGTCCTTTTCTTTTGTTTTGAGATGGGGTCTCCCATAGTCCAGGCTCTAACAACTTAAGTATAACTGAGCTTTCCCATACAAGTACTGTCCAGGCCTCAGCCTTCTTCGCTTCCGTGGTCAGATGCGATGTACTGTGTTCAGGGGCTATGGTCATAACGGAACCAAGTTCTCAACAACTCAGAGCTGACTGTGCAGCCCTGGGTAAGCCAGCACTTCCTCCTAGAGTAGCTTGCAGGCCACTTTCTCAGCAAACATATGGGCCCATGTAGAGAAAAGAAACACTTTAGCCACTTTTATAGTGAGGTTTTTGTGTACACGTGCTGGGGATCCAGCCGAGTCTGGGCCTCAGTTCCAGGATCTCACGCAGGCTAAGTTGCCCCTCTACCATTGAGCTGTGCCCTTAGCTCCCCACAGTTAAGTTTTGACTCCAGTTACTAGGTCAGCACCTGGGTGTGATGACACACAGTGGCAATCCTGCCACTAGGAGGCTGAAGCATGACAAATGTGAGTTTGAAGCTAGCCTGGGCCACATAGCAAGACTGTCTCAAAACAAACAGGTGAATGTGTTTCTTAAGTTAATACACAGCAATGTCTGAGTGATATACTCCCAATAGATGGGGTTCTAGCCCCTCAGGCCCCAGAACTGCTGTCACCCGTGGCTGGACAATCACAGCAATCTCCCATAAGGTCCATGGCCTGCTTCCAGAGTCCTCTTGCATTGCTAAACTCAGTGGCTAAGAGATATAAACCTTCTGGAAAGTATTGACTTAACAAGCCCCTATTTTTCCACCATTCAAAGGGTTATGAAAGCTGTCAGCTAGCAATGCAACTTGAATGAACAAATGAATGAATGAATGAATGAATGAATGACCAGATAAACCCACTAGAAAGAGGAGGAAAGGAAGGAAGGATGGGAAGGAGGAGGGATGGAGGGATGGAGGAAGATGATGCCCAGTTATTATTCTGGATTATTGGAGCCATGTTATTCATCTTCATTGTTGGGACACATGATGACAGTGTAGTATTATCTTGTATCATGCTCCTCTCGGTGCTGGGGTGCCATTCAGAGGCTGTGCTGAGTGTTCCCCATTGCCACAGGCTTGGAGTGCTCTGTAGTAGGGAGCCTGTTAGGTGAGAACGATAAATGAGGTGCAGTGGGGTGCAGGGGCCAGGAATCAGCTGTTTCCTGATCCAAGGCCAACAGCATCCACCACCCATGCTGCTCCATAGATCCGTCGTGCCATTTCCATTATTCTCACAGTTTTCCTTCATAGATTCCCTACCCTGCTGGTCCTTGGATTCCATGTGTGCTCTGGCTAAGCACCGTGGCCGATGAGCCAGGGAGAAGCTGAGGACCCAAGTACTTTCACTCAAGGCTGTCAGGCAGGCTGGGAAAGTGAAGACACCTGCGGGGCTCTTTCCAGCCTCAGCTCCTCCTGTCTTCCCTCTGTTGGCTACAGGATGGGATGCGTGAAGTCCAGGTTCCTCCGAGATGGAAGCAAGGCCTCAAAAACAGAGCCAAGTGCCAATCAGAAGGGCCCTGTGTATGTGCCGGATCCCACGTCCTCCAGCAAGCTGGTGAGTACGGCATCCCAGGGAGCTGCCACAGGGACTTTAAACCCTTTCTTCCCCAAATGAGATGACACCCACAAGCCACCTACCTCTAGGATGCTTTCCCCAGACGTGGAAGCTGCTTCTTACCTGGTGGCCATATCCTGGCCCTGGGCTCTGCCTCTCAGTCAAATGAGTGTGTTCCTTGTGTTCCTTCAGCCTGGGCCCTGCAGCACTGCAGCAGCATGCAAGCAGACCCATGATGACAGAGGTAGCATGGCTGTCCATCTGCCCTGCAACAGCAATTGAGCAAGGAGAGCAGCAGGGAGGCTGAGGGATCGCTCAGTAGATAAAGAACTATTGCTCAAGGGTGAGGGCCAGAGTTTGAATCCCCAGCACACAGAGGCAGAGACACAGCATCTCCAGAGTAAGCTGGCCAGAAAGTGAGACATCCTGCCTCAATATGTAAGACTGAAAGTAATGAAGGAAGACATCAACTTCGGGGGCTCCACACATGTATGTACCCATGTAGACACATACCTGTGCACAGATGTGCATCCACACACATGTGAACACATATAAACAGACATCATATGCATGCAAAACAAAAAAAATCAATAGTGACTATTTTGGTTACTTTTCTATTACTGTGATAAAATGCCAGGACCAGGGTAGCTTGTAGAAGAAGGAGTTTATTTAGGCTCACGGGTCCAGAGGCTTAGAGTCCATGATGGTGGAGCAGAGCCAGCCGCTGGCAGCCATGGCAGCCGGGGCAGCAGCTGAGCTCTAACATCTTGCTCGAGCCATAGAGAAAGAACCAGAAACAGTATGAGTCTTTTAACTCTCAAAACCCAGCTCCCACCCCCAATGGCATGCTTCCTTAGCAAGGCCACACTTCCTAAGCCTCCCAAACTGGGGCCGTCAGTTTGGGAGCCAAGTGTTCAAATGCTTGTGCCTATGTGGACCACCATAGTGGCGGTGGGAGCATCAGTGAGAGCAGTCAAGAGAAGAAGGTGTGATTCCTGAAGGGAAGAGGTAGCTCAGTCCATACAATGCTTTCCACACAAGCATAAGAACCCATCTCCAGAACTCATGTGTAAAAAAGGAAAGAATACAGTGAGGGGAAGGGAGGGAGGGAGAGAGGGATGGAGGAAGGGAGAGAGACAGAGACAGAGAGACACAGAGAGACAAAGAGACAGAGAAAGGAAAGAGAGAGAAAGAAAGAGAGAGGGAGAGAGGGAGGGAGGGAGAGACAGAGAGACAGAGAGACAGAGATGGAGAGACAGAGAGAGGAAAGAGAGAGAAAGAGAAAGAGAGAGAAAGAGAGCGAAAGAAAGAAAGGAAGAAAGAAAGAAAGAAAGGAAGGAGGAAGGGAGACACAGAGACAGAGAGACAGAAATGGAGAGACAGAGACAGAGAGAGGAAAGAGAAAGAGAAAGAAAGAGAGCAAAAGAAAGAAAGAAAGAAAGAAAGAAAGAAAGAAAGAAAGAAAGAAAGAAAGAAAGAAAGAAAGAAAGGAAGGAAGGAAGGAAGGAAGGAAGGAAGGAAGGAAGGAAGACGGGCCAGCTATGGAGGTACATGCTTATAATCACAGCAGTGGAGAGGCAGAGGCAAGCAGATTCCTGGGGCATGCTGTGAGACAGCCTAATCTAATCCGAGGATGTTCTGCCAGTGAGAGATCTTGTCTCAAAAAAACAAAACAAGCAGACTCTGGAGAAGGAATGACCTAACAAAGACCACGTGGTTGGCAGGAACATAAAAGTGAGAGTTGTTGAGGCAGAGGTGAACGCTCACACCAGGTGCTGTGGTTGAGGTGGTCATAGGGTAATAGTGGTGGCAGCCACAGCACACAGCCACTGAGAGCACTACAGCAGGAAATGACAGGAGCAGTGGCCATGGCTGTACGCACAGCTGCATAGCAGGTGTAATTGTTAGTATTGTCTCCAGGCTCCCACTCTGTCCTGGGCACATGGAGCAGGTGTGTCCCCGGCAATCTTCACTTGGAACTGGGAAGCAGGAGGAAACTGCTTGCCATCAGGGTTCAAAGAATCTTGGTGGTTCTGGGTGAGGAGATCAGGCAGCTGAGAAGCCATCGAGTCCAGGGTCTTTCAACTCCAAGCCTGGCGCTGTGGCTGCTTGGCAGCCCCTGATCCTTTCCTTCATTTGTGAGTGGCGAGGGGAGCCCACCATTCTTAGTGCTCCCCAAAGTGCAGTGCACCCCTTCATCACTGGTCCCTTAAGAAGTTCTTCCTGGGGTCTGGAGAGATGGCTCAGAGGTTAAGAGCACTGACTGCTCTTTCAGAGGACTTGCATGGCAACTCACTTCTTTCTGATCCAACATGCTCACGTAGACATATGCACAGGCAAAACACAAATGCACATAAAATATTAAGTAAGTAAGCAAATAAGCTCTTCCTAGGTCAGTGAGATGGGTCAGGAGTAAAGGTGCTTGCATTGCAAGCTTAACTGCCTGAGTTAAGACCCACATAAAGATGGAAGGAGAGAAACGAGTCTACCGGTCCCTTCTGACAGGCACGTGTGCACTATGACAGCAGCAGCAGCCACACTTACACATCATTCACTCACAGAATAAACATATATTTTTTAAAGTTCTTCCTCATGTTAAAAGGTCAATTATGCATAGCCCCCCTTTCTTTATCCCATGCCTGCCCCCAAACACATCCAGTCCCTTCACACAGTGATAGCCCACAGACTGAAGGCAAAATCAAACTCGAGTCTAGCCCTTCGGAGCCCTCTTTTTCAGGACAGGAGGCCTAGACTTCTGTCCCACAAGTCCTTAGTCTCTAAATTGTGAAGCTCAGAGCAGGACTCTGCCTGAGAAAGGCAGGAGACTGTCATAATCCCCTCTCTCTTTGCACTTGGCCTCCCTTAGCACAGCCTGTGGCTATACAAACTTCTCACACTGCTGGTATCCTGATCTGGGTAGTGTTGCCCTAAGAAGCCATCCCTGGGTCTTCTCCGGCCTGATTCTGAGGACAGCTGAAGGGGTGCAGTTGTCGAGTTATTCCCTCCTGTGTGGTGCTCGCCCAGAGGTGGCTGTAAGTTAAGAAAGTATGTCTCAGGAGAAGGTGTTCCCAGGCCAAATCTGTTTGAGAAACCCAGGATGACACAGGCATCTTACAAGGACATCTCAGAACCTTTGAGAGTCTTTCAAAACAAAACAGAACAAAAAAAACAAGCATCCCTCCGTGCTTCCTCAAATGTCTAACAGCATGTGTGACATGAGGCACCCTCTTATTGACGATGAGAAGTCATGAATTATGGAGCCCTGCAAGTGCCACATCCCCTAAAAGCAACAATCACTGTCAGTTTGCTGTGGACACATAAAAACCCTTTTCGGTGGATTTTACCACCACACTACAAACACGTATCCACAGGAAATACATATACTTGCTTTATATAGACATAATGAGTTGTGTGAATGCTTGCTTTGGAAGACAGGCTCTCACTGTCTAGTCCAGGAGGATGCTTGGCACTCACGGGAATCCTGCTAGGTTCCCAGTGCTGGCATTACATATGTGCACCACCATGTCCAGCTTCAGGAATGTGATGGTCAGCAGAAGTAGCCATTTTCACCCAGGAATTTGTGTGATCTCATCTAAGTGATACTTGGAGACCTGTGGTTCTGATGGCAGTGTCCCTTTGTCAGATTGCTCCATGCACATGATGGAGTCTGTCCGTGAGAAACCTGGTAAACCCAAGATACCTTCAGACATCTCTAAGCAACACAGATCTGGACCAGTTCCCTCACTGGGTGGGAGGATCAACCTAGCCCTTCCCAGTATTTCAAGGCAAGGGTCCCGATCACATTTTAAGATAGCTCTATCCATGTACAGACTCTGTTCTTTATCATGCCATGTGACCCTGCCTATGTCTGTAATTCTCTCCTACCAAGACCCAGGTGGGTTGAAAAGGGTGACCTTTTCAACACAGGATCCTCACAATTTCAGACTCATGTCCTTTTCCTGTTTCTTCCTGCAGGGACCAAACAACAGCAACAGCATGCCCCCAGGGTTTGTGGAGGGTGAGTATCTGGAAGCTTGGGTCTCAGCATCAGATACATCCATTAGCTTAGATTCTGAGTTGTAACTGATGGGGGAAAGTAAAAAAAAAAAAAAAAACAAACAAAACAAAACAAAAAACCTCTGTACTTGGCTTTTGTGAAGTTGTGATTAATACACTCTGACCAAAAGCAACTTGGGGGAGGAGTGGGTTTGTTTCATCTTGCAGTCTGTGGGTCACAGTCTGTCACTGAGGGAAGTCAGAGTGTCAGAATGGGAACCCAGCAGTTAGCTAGAGACAGGAACTGAAGCAGAGAAAAGGTGCTTACTGGTTTGCTCAACCTGCTTTCTTATACAACCCAAAAGCAGCTGTTCAGGGGAAGCACATGGTTCCTAGTGGGCCAGCCAACCACCAATTCCTCCACAATAACCATCAATCTAGAAAAAAAAAAAAAATCCCTGCAGACTTCCCCACCAGTCAATCTGATTGGCCTACTCTATCTTTGAGGTTCCCTCTTCCCAGGTGACTCTACCTTGTGTCGAGGTAACAAAAACTAACCAGCACCCTTGTATAGTCTCTAAATTACCTGAGCTCCTTGCCCGGGCTCTTGTCTTTCTAGAATGCTGTCCAGTGGTGTGAACAGAGCCCTGAAGGCTTTAACCAGCACAGGCCCCAGCACAGGGGGCTGCTCTGGTGTAAAGGAGTCGGGAACTGGGGGGATGGCACGGGGACCCATCCTGGCATCTCCCGTCTTGGCAGGCTCTGAGGATACCATTGTGGTCGCACTGTACGACTATGAGGCTATTCACCGTGAAGACCTCAGCTTCCAGAAGGGAGACCAGATGGTGGTTCTGGAGGAGTGAGTTCTAGCCTGGTCCCCCCTGAGACACACCCACCTGCAGGGCTTAGCTACACTTCTGTTTTGCATCTTTAAAGAGCCCAACAGCCTAATTCTGGGAGTAAATGATGAGAATCTGACTGCACACCATATAGGACCTACCTCTCAGTAACAAAACCAGAGATGGAAACTATGTCCTCTCTGACAGGCTCTCCACAAAGCCTTCCTAAGGGATAGAGGCCTAAGTGTCTGGGCTCCAGGCTGCCCTGTGGGCCTGGCCCCTTTAGCAATCCCAGGGTCTCTGAGCTCCCCACCTGTGATAGTCACAGTCTTCACCATCAGGACCTCTTACAAGAGTTCAGCTTGTACTGAGATCTGGGAATGATACCTTGTCATGTGTAGCCAAACTCTTGAGCCCGCGGCCTTCTCCTTAGGGCCGCAGCTGAACCAGTGTGAGTGCTTCCAGGACACAGGTCCTGGATTGGGTCAGATAGTCCAGCCAAGGACACAAGTCCAGGAAAAAGAATGGATCCAAAGACCCAGACTGTGGTTTCAGCCCAGACTCCTGTGGCGACTCCTCAGCACGTGCTAGGTTCCCCCACCCCTCATGCTCCTGGCTTCCTGAGGGTGGGAAGGAGAGCTTCTAGACCCAGGTGGGGGGCCACAGCAGGCTGTAAAAGGTTCCTGTGCCAGCTGATCCTCTTCTCCCTCCTTTTCCTTAGGGCTGGGGAGTGGTGGAAGGCACGGTCCCTGGCTACCAAGAAGGAAGGCTACATCCCAAGCAACTATGTGGCTCGAGTTAACTCTTTGGAGACAGAAGAGTAAGTGTTCCAGTTCTGCCTTCCAGAAGGCAGCCAGAGCAAAACTGGCCTGCCACCTTAGCATCTCTGCACACACTCTCTCCCCTGTCTGGCACCTTCTGCCTGGGGCTCTTGGCTTGGCTGGGTCATTCCCATGCTTCAGGTCTCAGACCTGTTCAAAATGGTCTCTCTGTGACTCTCTCGGAGAGGTGTTTTTACTTCCTTCTGAATATATCCCACAGGCAAAAAGGGACGTTGCTTTTTTTTTTTAAATTGTCTGCACATGCACTGTCTGCCTCCCTCCCTCTTGAGTGTTGAGCTCTCACACCTGCGCTCTGGGGTTAGACTGCCTAGGTTCTAATCCTGACTCTTCCACTTCCATGCTGTGTAGCCCCAGACAAGCCCCTTATCATCTCTGTTCTCTGCTTTGAGCACTATAAAATAAGAAGAATAAAGGCGATGATCACGTATAAGCTCTTGATGAGTTGGGGCAGAAGTCAGTGGTTAAGAACACTGGCTGCCCTTCCGGACCTGAACATGGAGGTTCACAACTGCCTGTAACTCCAGCTCTAGGGGATCTCACACCCTTCTGGCTTCCCTGGGTACCAGCTCACACATGCCCATGCAAGCACGCGCACACTCACACACACACACATACATATAGGAGAGAGAGAGAGAGAGAGAGAGAGAGAGAGAGAGAGAGAGAGAGAGAGAAATAATTAATATTTTTTAAATTGACAAATGAGCTAAGCTTAGTGGCACAGTTCTTTAATTCCAACATTTGGAAGGCAGAGGCATATGGATCTCTGTAAGTTCAAGGCTAGCCTGGTCTACATTGTGAGATCCAGGACAGCAGAGCTATATAATAAAATGCTGTGTTGGGGTGGTGGTGGGAAACTATGAATGTTAACTATCTTTCTCCCTTATTGATAACGGAGGCAGCAGAGACCCATAGAACAAAAGTCACCTGACAGGCATGCTGATATCTGTTCAGGACTCTCTCCCCATTGTGGTACACAGACTGCTCCTTATTCTTGTGAGGATGAAAAGAACTTCAGCCACTACGACATGAACTTTTCCATAAGTATCCAAAATAGCAAAGAAGAAAAAAAAAAAAAAAAGATTAGCTCTTTCCCACTAACCCACCCCCTAAAAAGTAAGAAAAACAATGCTTCTTGAGGTCAGGTGTTTGGGCCCCCGATCTGAGTGGGCTGTGCTCTGTATGGCCTGGGGCAGCACGTGAGCAGGGCAGGCTGGTCCATCCTGAGTCTCACACTGTCCCTCATTCACTCCTGACAGGTGGTTCTTCAAGGGGATCAGCCGGAAGGATGCAGAGCGCCACCTCCTGGCTCCAGGCAACATGCTGGGCTCCTTCATGATCCGGGACAGTGAGACCACCAAAGGTGATGCCAGCCCTCCCTCCTCCTGTGCCCAGGCAAGGCGCCTCTCCAACCTTAGGGAAGTCCTCTGAGGAGGGTTGAACAGCTCAGTCAAGTGTCCATACTGCCAAGTTTTTTCCTGTCATTTGCTGCTCTGAGCAAGAAGAGGGTTAAGGGCCTGGACTAGGTGGCTTCTTCTAGTTCTAGAAGATGCAGGCTTAGATCATCAGAAGTGGCTTGAGCCCCCAAAGCAAGCAAACATCATGCTGAAACTTGGTCCCCACTAGATCCTGGTCTGTTTTAAATAGCCACACTACTTTGTCCTGTCCACAAGTCCCATTCCTCCCAGGAGAGGAAACAGTGCTATGTGAGATAGAACTTGACCCAAAACAGGACCTGGCCCTGTGCCTCTGAGACTCACCTAAAATTCTCTATCAGTGGGGGAGGGGTAGTGAGATGGCTTAGCTGGAGATGCCGAGGTCATTTGACAAGCTGAGTTCCATCCCCAGGACCTACACAATAAAGAGGAAGGACCAACAGCTGAAGATTGTCCTCTGGCCTCTACAAGCATGACAGTGACATGCATGTCCCCTACCCCATAAGATGTAAGGGAGGAAGCTCTTTTGTGGGCATGTGGATGGGAAGATGTCATTGGTGTCAAGAGTCTTGTCCCCAAATCTCCGTGTTGGCAAAGAGTCATATGGAATGGGTGACCAGAGTTTAAAAATAAAATAAAAACACCGCAAAGGCAGGGGCATCTCTAAGTTCAGGGCCAGCCTGGTCTACAGAGCAAGTACCAGGACATCTAGGGCTACACAAAGAAACCCTATCTAGAGAAAAAGAGTCACCTCGAACCACATAGACTGGTTCCGACTGGCATTCCCATGGGTGAGTTTCCCCAGGGCAGCAATGCCACATGCTGTGTGCACGATTTCAGATTCCACATGCACAGCGAGCCTTTGGCTCTTTGAACTCAGACCACTTGATTTGAACAGGCCAAGCCAGCTGTATAAAGTGTGATCTGGTTGGTACTATGAGGCATCTAGTTTGGGGGACATCAAAGGCATCTGAGAGTCTGGGACCAGCCATTTGGTCTCTGTCTGAGGTCTGTGAGCATTTAGGCTACAGGGAGGCCCAGCTTGTCTCCCGCTGTGCCTAGAGTAGCTTAGAGATTGACCTGTCTAGTTCTACTGAGAGGCAAAGAAACCAACAGCCCAGTGACAGACCTGTGGACAGGAAGGTGGCCTGGACTCGCTTCCACAGCCCCCTGGAGGAGGGGGCTTGCTGGGGATCTGCCTGATTTAGAACACGGTCCCAAGCACTTGGCTGCTTTCCAGATCCTGCACACCCTGTCTAGCACCAGGTACACCAGGTTCCCCTTGACTGGGATAGGCTAAGAAGGAGCCAACCGGACAGCCTTGGAACCCAAATGTGCTACTTGCCAGCTGTGTGACTCCAAGTGAGTATGTCACCTATAAAGTGAGGCTGATACGTCTATAAAGCATCTGCCTCGTGAGACTATTCACTATGATGAATGATACGATCCAAGTAATTTTAATTGATGAAAACGCACACTGTTCCTGTCATTCACTGTTCATTTGGCCAGCATGCTTAGAACAGCTTGGCTTGTTGTCAGTTGTCATTCAACAATCTAAACTTCCCTCAATGACATTGTGCTATTATAAGAAGGAGGAAATATGAAAGGCAGAGAAGCTAGGTAACATAGCTCACACGTGGTGGACTGCGGCCACAGATTGGAATGCTTGTGTATCTCTGGTCTGTGTGACAATCCAAATCATAGATTACTGTAAGCTGGACAGTTTAGAGCCACACATCTGTATTGTCTCTCAGTTCTGGAAGCCAAGAGTCTGAGTTTGCTGGTCTCTGGTCAAGATGTCTGTGGGGCTGGCTCATTTTGGAGTCTTGTAGGGGCGGGGGCAGGGCTCCATTTCATTTTCTGTCCTTGTGGGCTTTGAAAGGCCACAAGTGCTGCTTGGCTCATGGCTGTTCCTCTCCAACACCTATTTCCACTAGCATGTTCACAAACTGAGTCCTTTTGTTAAGGACCCCTCTGAGTTCCCTGGGACACCCCTGGACACTCTGTCATGTAAGGTCACATATTTCCCAGCTGCAGGTGTTCACATAAGAGCATCCTGGATACTATGCAGCTGACCACAGTGCCTATTTTCACACTTTAGTAATCAGACCAGATTTTCTTTGTTCTTTTTATTTGTATGTTTTCAGTTTCTCTCTCTCTCTCTCAAATTAGTATAGTATCTTGGCTTTTTCTTCACTAAATAGATACAGACAGATAAATGGTATAGAAGATAGATAGATAGATACATAGATAGATAGATAGATACATAGATACATAGATACATAGATACATAGATGAATAATGATGTGATAGTGACAGTCAGCTTACTTTTCCAAGTCACTTACAAGTATTACTTCTGTTAATCATGGGGCAAACTGATGAGATGGAAAGGCATAACAACTCTTATTTTACAGGCGAGGAAACTGAGGCATAAAAAGGTCCAGTGGTCATTTGGTCAAGGGCTCACAGCTGAGAACTGCAGAGCTGGAATGGGAACCCAGGCAGCCCAATGCCTCAGCCCACTCTTAATGAAATGAGCTTCTGCCCAGGTAGCACATGCCCAGCTGTGCCAGGAGAGGCCTGCGGGGCATCATAAGGATGCCAAGGTACTGACATCAGGTAGCAGGCTTCTAAGGTGCCATTCTGAGGGGCTTCTCTTGGACCAATACAGGGAGCTACTCGTTGTCTGTTCGAGACTTTGACCCCCAGCACGGAGACACCGTGAAGCACTATAAGATCCGGACGCTGGACAGTGGAGGCTTCTACATCTCTCCAAGGAGCACCTTCAGCAGCCTGCAGGAACTCGTGCTCCACTACAAGAGTGAGTCTTGCTCGAGGCCACGCCTCCACATTTGACTGCAGAGCCTAAGCTGCTCCTCACTGCACAGTGTGGCCAGGCTGTGAAGCAGTCACTAGCCACAGCTTTTATTCCTCAGCACCTTGGCTTTGCTTTGCAATGGTTGTTTGGTTCTGGAGAAGGAGAGTCTACTGCTTGCTAGGCAAGTACTGTATCATACCACGAGCCCCCACTAGGAGGGGCCTGTCTCTCAGAACCCCAGTGGCATGCAGCTCTGCACTCAGACTTCCTGGCCTGGACAGGCAATCACGCTGGGCACCCCTGAAGGTTTAGGCTGGCTGGACATGAGGGTGGCGGTATACAGGTGTCATTCATCATGCTCTGCGATTTGGGGAATGTCCCACCTGCTGACTGGGCACTCTGTTTCAGAGGGGAAGGATGGGCTCTGCCAGAAGCTGTCAGTGCCCTGTGTGTCTCCCAAACCCCAGAAGCCATGGGAGAAAGATGCTTGGGAGATTCCTCGAGAATCCCTCCAGATGGAGAAGAAACTTGGAGCTGGGCAGTTTGGAGAAGTGTGGATGGGTAAGGAGCTGGGGCCAGAGTCCATAAAGCCAGAGCTGGGAGGGCCCTGAGGGTACAGGGATATCACCCAGCAGTGGGGAATTTAAATAATAACCACAGGAGGCCACTCCTCAGATAGCAAACCAAATTGTCTACTGGGAAATCACTAGTTTGCCTTTGTGGCCAGGCTTAAAGGTCAAAGAACTGCTCGAGTCCTGGATGGGAGTTGTATGGAGTTGGGAACAGGCTACCTTGTGGGGCTAGCATACTCAGGGCCTCTTGTGATGGTGAAAATTCATAGTGAGGGGAAAGGCTTGGGTTTTCAGGTGAGTCCAATGCTGGCAACTAAAGACAAAGCTGTTCAGATCATGAGCCACAATGTCCAGTGACATTCCAGGCATGATGGGACACCAGAAAGGCCAGCACACCCCTGTGGTCCTTGGCCCAGTACCTTGAGAACAGGAGAGGTAGATGGTCACAATACCTGATCCACCATGTTAACACTCCCCTGTGTGGCAGATGGAAAGGACGGAGCTTGTAGAGATGCAAACATTCAGCCAGATAAAGTGAGTTTTGAAAGCCTGTGGCTCAACTACATTTACCAAGAGCCCTCTACATGCCAGGTGCTGAGTAAATGAAGCCATAAGGAAGTGCAAGGAAGAAAGACAGATCTGAGAAGCAAAGCTGGGACAAACAAAACAAACAAACAAACAAATAAACAAAAAACTGTCCCATGAGACCCCCATGCTCTCACTACAAACACCACAGATCTGGATTTGAGCTTCCTGGCATCCAAGATACACAGAGAAAGAAAAGCATGTATAATACCAGAGCCACTAAATGAAGCAGGGTGGGATGGAGCAAGAGAACAGTGTGTGGCAAGTCCCTGCAGCTGAGGACTTGAGGGTCAGGTGTATGCAGGGTGGTTAATGTGTAAAAGCCAGAGTGAGGCCAGAGAGATGGCTCACTGGGTAAGAGGGCTTGCTGCAAACACCTGATGATCTGAGTTCAAACCCAGAAACCCACACTGAAAAGAGGGAACTGCTGGAAAAGATCATCCTCTGACCTACACACACGTGCACACACACATGCACACACACGTGCACAGAGAGAGACAGAGAGACAGAGACAGAGTAATTTATTTTATTATTTTTTTAAAAGAAAGTAAGAGTGAATTTATTGAGTCAGGCCTAGTGATATATGCCTACCATCCCAGCTATATATTGGGACAGGAGGACTCAAGTTCAAGGCCAACCTGAACAACTTAGTAAGACCCTGCTTCAAAATAAAACGTGAGAAGGGGGCTGGGATATAGCTCAGTGGTAGAGCATTTTCCTAGTATGAGACCCTGGTTCAGTCTCTAGTTTGAGCATGTGTTGGAGGTGACCTTGGTGGATGACAAGGACAGAAAAGTAGGTGTGATCAGGCCAAGCAGAGCCTATGGGGCATAATGAATCTGGTAATTGTTTCAAGGCAGCGTTAAGCTTACATGCTATGCAGGCTCATGTTGCAGTCTAACTGGTGGCTTAAGGGTTACTACCCAGGGATTAAACTCAGTATCCTGTATGCGTTAAGCAAGTTCTGTGCCATTGAGCACCAGTCTCAACTCTTGTCTTCTGAGTCATGGGCTGGCCCGGAGCCTCCAGTCCTCCTACTTCACTGTCTTGAGAGTGACAAGTGTCTAGAATGACAGGCATGTGCCCCAAGCCCAGACTGGAGGATTTTATAAGTCTTGCAAATAGCCCTTCAGTGAGAGTTTATCCCTTCCACTTAGTGGGTGAGGAAGACAGCCCAGAGAAGGTAGGTATTTCAGTTGTACTCAGCTAGGCAGGGAACCGGTGTCCAGGCCTCTCTCTCTGTCTTAAAGGCTTAAGATGGGCAGGGAGGGCTCCTCCAGGGCTGCTGGGTCCTAACCACCCTCCGTGCTCCATGCTTTCCCCAGCCACCTACAACAAGCACACCAAAGTGGCGGTGAAGACAATGAAGCCAGGGAGCATGTCCGTGGAGGCCTTCCTGGCTGAGGCCAACCTGATGAAGTCGCTGCAGCATGACAAACTGGTGAAGCTACACGCTGTGGTCTCTCAGGAGCCCATCTTTATTGTCACGGAGTTCATGGCCAAAGGTGCGTGGGCAGGGATAGAGTGTGGGCCAAGCTGACTCCTTTCAGTCTCCAAGATGGCCTTGGCGTGGCTCTTCTGGCACAGCCACCTCATAGAGCATCTACACTCCAGCCTCCTGGCTGGCAGAGTGCAATCCTGTGAAGGGAGCTCGGTGGAGAGGAGGGGCAGGGGCTGCAGAGCCTCTGGGCGACAGAGGAATCACATGGCTTCCTTGTGACTCGTACCTGGGAACCTCAGTGCTGGGCTGTAAAGAAGTCTTGCTCCAAGTTCTAAGGGACAAGAAGCCACATGGAGAAAGACCATAAAGGTGCCACTTCATCTTGAATGTTCCACCTGTGTCACCTCACTTCACAGTGTGGTTGGTCCTGCTATGACCAACCCACAGAATCATGACAATGTCCGTGTTGTCACTTCAGGCTACTTAGCTTTGGGCCACTGTATCCTGGGATTATTCAGCATATTTCAAGAATGTTTGAGAAAGGATTCCACTCTGTAGCCCAGGTTGTCCTGGCACTCATTATGTAGCCCAGGCTAGCCTCAATCTCGTAGCTGTCCTGCCTCAGCCTCTCAAGTGCTGGGATTACAGATGTGTGTCTCCACACCCGGCTTCTCAGAGTTAGTTAGTTAGTTAGTTAGTTAGTTTTAGAACAGCTGGTTTATAGTCATTTTCAGTCCCTGGTCATTTCTGGATAAACATCTCATACAACAACATCCAATGTGACTTGAAAACTCAAAGCTTTTTCTACTTTTCAAGTCTACTTTACAAATCTACAACCACCCAGCTTTCTAAAGCAAAGCCCTGGACACCCAGGTCCATGGGGCCGCATCAACCAAAGAGTTAGTAAGCAACTAAAAAGTCCTTTCAGAAAAATTCAAGCTCTAGCACTCAGACACTAGAAGCAGTAAGTAGATGTGTCTTTAACTAGCACTGCAGCTGGGCGGGGATAAATGCTGGGAGTCAAGACTAATCTACTAGCTAAAGTGGAAAAATAGCTGGAGCCTGGGAATCGGAGACCAGTCTGAACAATATAACAAGGCACTATCTCAAGAAGAAAGTCATACCTGGCTTGCCTTTAATCACAGAACTTGAGAGGCAGAGGCAGGCAGATCTCTTTGTGAGTTCAAGGCTGGCCAGGCTGGTCTACAAATCTACTTTCAGGACAGCCAGAATGACACAGAGAAGCTTTGTCTCAAAAAACGAACAAGAGAAAGGAGGAGGAGGAGGTGGTTAGCTGGAGATGTAACTCAGTGCTTGCCTAGCATGTGTGAGGCTCTGGGTTCAGTCCCTGTACTGCAAAGAGGAAAGATCTCTATTGCTATGAAAAACTGTTACTTATTTCTCACTAAGGAGCAGTAGTCCATGTTCCTTCTCACTCCCCTCTGCAGGAAGCCTGCTGGACTTTCTCAAGAGTGAAGAAGGCAGCAAGCAGCCACTGCCAAAACTCATTGACTTCTCAGCCCAGGTGAGTTGTGCCAGCGATAGTCAGGAGAGGTGACAGGAAAGGTGACGTCATTTGTGTTCTCTGTGTCTTTCATGTGAATACTCATGCTCCCCACACACAAGGACTAGTCACAGTACTCCAAGTACTCAAAGACTTCTGTATGCTAAAGTCCCTTATAGAAAATAGTATATTTACTGTAAATATACTATTTTCCCTAGGCACATTCCCCTGCATGCTACTTAAAGCATCTCTAGCTGGCCTATGGAATCTAACACAAATGCTATGTAAACAGTTATTATTTCGTATTGTATAAGAGATAATGACCACTTAAAGTCTATAGACAGCATTTGATTTAGAATATTCTTGCTGTGCGGTTGGTTGCGTGCAGATGCAGAACCCATGGATACAGACTGTTCTTCATATGAACCAACTCATACAGTGCTGACATCAAAACTACGGAATTTTTCATAACAGGTTAATTATTTTATTATATGGGTCTTTTGCCTGTCTATGAGTCTGTACTACATGAATGTCTGCTGCCCTCAGATGTCAGAGGAGGGTGCCAGATTCTCTAGAGCTATAGTTATAGGTGCTTGTGAGCCACCATGTGGGTGCTAGGACTGAATCCAGGACCTCTGGAAGAGCAGCCAGTGCTCTTAACCACTGAGCCATCTCTCCAGATTCTGGAATAATTTTGTTTGTTGATTTTTGGTGTGAGGAATGGAACCTGGGGCCTTGTACATGCCAAAGAAGGACTACATTTGAGCTACGTCACCATCCATGTAAGTCATCCATTCTTATGTAACAGATAAAGGCTTAGTAGCCTGAAATGATAACACTGAATATTTCCCATGATTCTCTGGACTGACTATAGCAGGCTAGATGGAGCACTCTATGCACTGAGGTGGCGTGAGGAGCATGTCCAAGGTGACGTTCATTCTTACAACTTCTCCCTGTGTAGCCTCTCAGCACTCAGTATTTCTTCACAGCCCAGTATCAGAGCTCCAAGTGGGACCTGTCCAAGGTGCAAGCAGTGGGTAAGCCTCTGTTTGCACTGACTTATCAATGCCCTATTGGCCAAAGTCAGTCACAGCAGCCAAGCCCAGAGTCCTGGCAGGCAAATGTAGGAAGGTAATTGTCATTCCGTCGTCCTACAGACCTGAAATCGAGGTATGAAGAATTTAAGTACAAACTGCGCACAATGGTGAATGACTGAAATCGTAACAGTCAGGAAGCAGAGGGAAGATCAGGAGGGCCAGGCTAGACTTGAGCTGCAGAGTGTGTCATTAAAAAAAAAAAAAAAAAAAAAAAAAGTGAAGTTCAGATGAGGAAACTGAGCCCAGGGAGGCTCTGCAGCTGGCCTAAGCTGCAGGGCTGATTAGAGGGAGGGGGTGGCTCCCACAATAATGACAATGGCAAACACCACTGGCTTTATGCAGTTTACTTGTAGATGAGACCACAGGCATTAAAGGAAGGGCTCTCTTAAAGGCCCACCACCTCCCCCCAGGGCCCTGGCTCTGAGTCTGAAGAGCAAGAATTCAGCAAAGAGAAGGGGGCTATGTAAGCCGCTGGGACACATCTTAAAACCCCAATTTAAAATAAATAAGCAAAACAAAAATGGTTCAGTCGTCCAGAGCTTTCCTGGGTGCACACACCCTGGGTTCTGTTCCCAACGTTGTACAAAGCCGGCTAACATTCTTTCTCACCTGCCCCATGGCCACATTCCATGCACAGGCAGTTTCTACCAACTCCTGCTCTCTGCTCTCTGGGGGGAAACCTGGTGGACAGTGGTGCTGTAGGAATGCACAGCCTGGTCCAGGAGCCATCAGAGAAGGCTTCGCTGAGGAAGAGGTCTCCAGTTCCAGGAGCTTGGGGGTTAGAAATTCCACACATGCCGAGGATAAGGAAGGCATTCTAGACAAAAAGAAACAGCCTGTTCAAAAGGCCAAAAAGGCAACGAAGTGGCTGAGCCTGGTCAGCCTGAGCCAGACAGTGGCACAGATGAAAGGGATGTGGCATACAGCCCAGTGGGAACTGAGAATTTGCGGCTGAACCTAGGGTTGAGCTTGGCGGAGACCCAGGTCAGAGCTCTTTTGAGTATGCAAATACCAGGGGCTCAGATCCCGGGGAAGTCTAAGCAGAGGCTCTACTTTCAGAGCCCTGAATGCCAGAGGCATATGGAAATCAAGGCCGGGCACTTGCATCTCAGTGGGTCGGGTCTTCTGGGAAACAATGGTCTGGCCTGTTACTAAAGTATAAGCATGTAAGCAGCTGGAGCTTTGCTGGTGAGCAAGAGTCAAAAGCTACAGCAAGAGCAAATCCTGGGGGCTGGAGAAGTGACTCAGTGGGTAAGAGCACTGACTGCTCTTTTGAAGGTACTGAGTTCAAATCCCAGCAACCACATGGTGGCTCACAACCACCTGTAATGAGATCTGACACCCTCTTCTGGTGTGTTAGAAGTCAGCTTCAGTGTACTTATGCATAATAGTAAATGAAGCTTTGGGCCAGAGCAAGCAGGGACTGAGTTAGCGGAGTTGACAGGAGCATCCCCAACAACCACATGAAGGCTCACAACCATCTGTACAGCTACACTGTACTCACATACATAAAATAAATAAATAAATCTTAAAAAAAAAAAAAAAGAAAGAAAGAAAAAAGAAAGAAAGAGCAACTCCTGCAGCTGGGGAATATGGCTTAGTCAGTAGTGTGCTTGCCCAGCGCACATGAAGTCCCAGGTTTGATCCTCAGCATAAATAGTCAGTGTTATCATTTCAGAATACTAAGTCTTTATCTGTTACATAAGAATGGATGACTTACATGGATGGTGACGTAGCTCAAATGTAGATTCCTTCTTTGGCATGTACAAGGCCCCAGGTTCTATTCCTCACACCAAAAACCAACCAACAAAATTATCCCAGGACCTGGAGAGATGGCTCAGTGGTTAAGAGCCCTGGCTGCTCTTCCAGAGATCCTGGATTCAGTCCTAGCACCCACATGGTGGCTCACAAGCACCTATAACTACAGTTCTAGAGAATCTGGCGTCATATGAAGAACAGTCTGTATCCATGGGTTCTGCATCTGCACGCAACCAACCGCACAGCAAGAATATTCTAAATCAAATGCAGCTTTCAAGTTTGATATCTCTTTTTAGCCCCAGCTTTATTGGTGAAATAAAATTTCATACAATAGATTTTAAAATATATCTTGGGGTTTGGTTTGGTTTGGTTTTGTTGTTTTGTTTTGTTTTGTTTTGTTTTTTTGAGACAGGGTTTCTCTGTGTAGCCCTGGCTGTCCTGGAACTCACTCTGTAGACCAGGCTGGCCTCAAACTCAGAAATCCTCCTGCCTCTGCCTCCCAAATGCTGGGATTAAAGGTGTGCGCCACCACGCCCGGCTTTAAAATATATCTTAATAGAGCTACTCCTAGGTTGGAGAGATGGTTCGGTGGTTGAGAGCACTGGTGGCTCTTCCAGAGGGCCAGGGTTCAATTCCCAGCACCCACATGGTAGCTCACAGCTGTCTGTAACTCCAGCTCCTGGGGATCCAACACCATCACACAGAAATGCAGGCAGGCAAAACACCAGTGCACATAAAATAAAAATAAATAGCTAGGCAGTGGTGGTGCACACCTTTGATCCCAGCACTCAGAAGGCAGAGGCAAGCAGATCTCTGTGAGTTCAAGGTCCACAAAATGAATTCCAAGACAGCTATGGCTACATAGAGAAACCCTGTCTTGAAAAACTGAAAATAAATTATATTTGGAGAGAGAGGGGAAGAAGGTCTTCCTCTTGAAGGAAAGCTATTCCTATTGAAGTTGGCAGAGAGCAGTATTATATTATTAGAGACACATACACACTTATTCATACTCACTCACACATACACACTCACACACAGATGTATGAGCACTGTGCTGGTATCTGCTTACCAGTTCTGTGATTCCCTGATGCTCCTTGGAAGCAGACCCAAGTTCTAGTACCTGGAGACCTGCCAGGTGGTTTTGAAACCACATCAGCTTATTACCATCAGGTCCCAGGGTGTGAGTGACATGCAGGGTGTTTGTATTAGTCCCAGATCTGCCAGTGCGGCTCTGAGCAAGGCGCTTGGCTGCTCTGATGACATTACTAGCCACCTCTCAAGTGAATACTAGATGGCAGACACTGTCCTTGCCTGTGGTACAAGCTTAGGGGTTAGTCTCCCTATGAGACCTGGGAGACAGGCTTGGAGTCACAAGCTTGGGGATCAAGTTGAGCTGGTCCAACTCTGGAGCCACTTAGCCATGATGCTCCATTGCCTCCCAAGTGGAGTTAGCATACCTTCCCCATTGAGCTCACATAAGCACCAGCGATATAGGTGTGTCAGCCAGTGGGAAAGTACTAGGCACAGAGGTTGGTAAGAGACACATGCTATGCAGCTATGAGCTGGTTATTTATGACTCTGGACCCTAACCCTCCCCGAGCCCATAGTTTGAACAAAAAGCCTGCCGTGTTTATCAGTTTGTATTAACTAAGCTGCAGTATCTTCCTAGTAACTTCGCAAACTGCTCTTCTGAGGATGCCCTGTAAATTTCCCATGCTCTCCAGACCCCGTCTCACTCCGCTACAACCTCTATTCCAGGCAAAAATCACTCTTGAGATTTCATTCGGAAAGCTTGGCTTATTTCCACTGCCTTTGATGCCCCCTCCTGTTCATTCTTTGCTATTGCACTACCTGGTTCCCTCGGGCTTTGCGTTTACTGGCCAGCTCTGTTTTAGGCTGTCTGATCAGACTCTGCCACTCCGGGTTCCCCAGATAACCTCATCTGATAATTCCTGGGTGCAAGCCTCCAGAGTCCTGCAGTTCTGGACTGTCTGGAGCCAGTCTGGTTTAAAGCTGACATTCAGGACACGCATCTCTGTAAAGTGGGTCACAATGAGTCTGCCTTCACAGAGCTCCAAGGTAGTTCTGCAAACTGTCCATGAGGCTTTCTGGGCAATGGAGCTTTATCTTTCACCTCTTTTGTCCTAACAGCCATGTGTCTTTCTTCCAGAAGCCTTAAGAATAAGAATCCTTCACACTGTCTTGGAGCCACAGTGGTCCTTAAGTTATGCTACACTGAAGGGCTTCGTGAAGTCTGCCATTATCATTCTTCATGCTCAGAGTAAAATTCCTTTCCTACCTTCGAGGATGCTCAGCCTTCCCAAGCTCAGATTTCCCACCTCTGCTTAGCTACCTGGCTCTATGTTACTCTAGGATCGCTGGTCCTCCTGCCTTTGCATGTGGCAGTCTCCCTGCCTGCAATGTTCTTATTCAACACACTTATGATTGTGGTCGTCCCATTCTCTGCTAAAATGTCACCTCCCCCAGGCAGTTTCCATGACCATCCAATGGAACCTTCTGCACTTCCCTCTGGTACCCCGTCTTGCCTTTTCTCTGTGGTGGTCATGCCGGCAATGGCTGTGCCTACCTCCTGTTCAAAGGACTGGATAGGCACTCATAGACAATCTGAGGATTTTTGTTGGATGAGAGGGCGAATTTTCCAGGCTTGAGGATAAGGATGATGTAAGAGTGAGGAGACAAGGGCTGGAGAGTTGGATCAGAGGTTAAGAGCACTGACTACTCTTCCAGAGGTCCTGAGTTCAACTCCCAGCAACCACATGGTAGCTCACAACCATCTGTAATGGGATCCGATGCCCTCTTCTGGTGCATCTGAAAACAGCAACAATGTACTCATAAACCTAAAATAAATAAATCTTTAAAAAAAGAAAAAAGAGTGAGGAGAGAATATTGAGGTGAGGTTGTCCCCAGGAGGGTGGGATCAAAGCTCTCCCTGGTACACTCATGGACGTGGGGCAGAGGGTCCTGGGGAAACATTCACATTGCTTGTTCCTTAAGAACATCTCAAAGGGCTCTGCAGAAGTTTGATGTTCTAAAAGAGCCCACAAGCAGAGCCAGGACTTGAGAATACCCTAAGATAGGCAGGCAGAACAGTGCCGGTTGAGAGCCCAGGATCCTTCTGACCCCCCCCCCCAAATGCAGGGCTGATGCAGATGTCTTCCAGTTTTTTAAGAGCAGATTCTGTGGGCTTCTAATATGTGAGGATGACACTGTCTCTTCTGGGTACAGATCTCAGAAGGCATGGCCTTCATTGAGCAGAGGAACTACATCCACCGAGACCTGAGGGCTGCCAACATCTTAGTCTCTGCATCACTGGTGTGTAAGATTGCTGACTTTGGACTGGCACGAATCATCGAGGACAATGAGTACACAGCTCGGGAAGGTAGGGAATGCTGCCCTCCTGGAAAGGGCAGAGATCTGTCCTAGACTGACTCTTGCATCAAGTCAGGAGGCAGACAGACAGATGCTGGTGTTCGTCTCGATCTTTCCTTTGTCATGTGGTCCACAGCCCATGGAAGGCTCTACCCACATTCAGGATGGGTCCTCCCACCTCAATGAGCTCTATGTAGAAAGAGTCCTTCATAAACACACCCAGGGGGCGTCTCCTAGGTGATTCTAGATCCTGTCAGGTTGCCAGTGTTAATACCACACAAGACTTGAAGAGGAACATTTCAGAGCAGGTCGGTAGGAAGACTTCAGCAAGTGCAGGTCGAGGTGAGAGGTGAGAATAATGCTATGCCCAGGAAACAAAACCAGAACCATGTGAATGTCCACAGACAGGGTGTGCGTATCAGCTGTGACACACACACAATGTAGCACCACACAGCAGTTAAGGACCCACACCAGGGGCTGGGAGTAGCATTCAGTGGTGGAGGCCTCACTGACACAGAAGACTATAGACTTCACCCCCATCACACCACACACCAATGCCATGGGCAACTAAAGGGGAGGTGTGACATCCAGATGAAAGAAGTGAACCTAAACAGAGTAGATGCCAGAAGGTTCTACATCATGGAATTCAAAACCAGGCAAAAGTCATCTCTGAAGGTCACAGTGTTCTTCATGATCGCCCCAGACTTAAACACTGTAACTGATGCCCATCAGCTGATGACCAGAGGGAGAACATGTGGGCATCCATACCACGGAATAGTGTCTGTGTCTGTGACAGAACAGAGACAACTGTTGGAAACCCTGGGAGCATGCTAAGTAGAGGCCAGGCACCAATATCTGTTACCCTTGAAATGAAATTCCCAGAATGGCGCAGGGGTTGCCAAGGGCTGGGTGGGAGACTCAAGAAAGGGGTTCTGAGCGCCAGGGATGGGGCTGGATAACATGTGATGAAACATTGTGCAATTCACAATTCTTCCGCTATTATGAAAGTCGTCAGGAGCTGTGGTGGCTGCGCCTTTATTCCCAGCACTGCATTCAAAGCCAGTCTGGTCTGCAGGGTGAGTTCCAGGACAGCCTGGACAGGGCTACACAGAGAAACCCTGTCTTTAAAAAAAAAATCATTGGAGCATACACTTTAAATGTGTGGATTTTATGGCTTGTGCATTATATATCATTAAAGCTGTAAAATTCACTTATACCAACAAAGCTGTGAAGGGAGGTGGGGGGAGTGCTAGCTGAAGCAGGGAGGTACTGCCTCAGAATAGCTGGAAGGAGCCTTCTGAAGGGGCTACTTAGCTACAGATCATCAAAGTCAGACCTTAAGCATCTGTATACTTTAGCTGGGTCTAGAAGTGCAGGCTTGTAATGTAGGCTACTCTGGAGACATATCACAAGTTCAAGGTCTGCCAGGGTAGTTACTGACCCTGTCTCAAAATAAAAAGTAAAGGGGCTGTGGTTCTGTGGCAGAACACTTGCCTGACATGTGTATGGTACTAGACTCAGTCTCCAGTAACACACACACACACACACACACACACACACACACACACACACACACACACCATTGGATATGTTATGATTTGATGTTTAAACTAGGTACAAAAAAATAAAATGAAAAGTTGGATATATAATCTAAATCTGTAAAGAATAAGTGGGATATGGAGAGAACTCTCTAGATGTGGCTGAGGATGTGGCTTGGTGGCAGAGTGCCTACCAGGCATGCTCAAGATCTGGGTTTGAGCCTTAGTACCACATAAAAGAGAAGTATGACATAAAGAAAATGGCTGACTTAGAGTTGGGCTGTGAATCGCAGCATGCAGGAGGATACCATGGAGCCAACCCGGGATATGGAGACCCTGTCTCTCAAAAGGAAAGGAGAGTCTGGAGAGATGGCTCTGTGGTTAAGAGCACTTGCTGCTCTTGCAGAGGACCTGGGTCCTGGCACTCATATGTCGGCTCCCAATCATCTAATCCTAGTTCCATGGTTCCAATACCCTCTTTTGGATGCTGAGGGCACCAGACATGCATGTGGTACACATACATATATGCAGGCAAAATGCCCCTACATGTAAAATAAGTCATTTCAGGACCAGTTTTTTAAAAGAAAAGGAGTGGCAAATTGGCTGAGTGAAAGTGCCTGCTGCCAAGCTTGAGGTCCTGAGTTCAAGCCCCAGGATCCATGTAGTGGAAGGAAAGCACTGACTCCTGCTGGAGGCGTCCTCAAACCCTGACAAAAACTGACACTCCCACCCCTAGCAGCCACAACTGCTCAGCTAGGGGTGGGACTTCAGAGGCCAACTTCTCATCTCTGCTGGGATTTTGTCCAGTTGATCTTGTGCTGGTTTTGTGCAGGCAGACATAGCTTCTTCGAGGTCTGGTGTGTTATGGTCCTGTCATCCAGAAAATCCTCTTTTACAGCATTCCTCCACTGTCTATGGCTTTACAATCTCTCTACTGCCTCTTTCTGGATGATCTCTGAGCCTGGGAAGGGTGTGTGTGTGTGTGAGAGAGATGTGGATATTTCCTTTAGGGTTGAGACTTGTCAATACTTAATCACTTACTCGGCCATAATACAAGCGTCGCCGAATTCCAAAGAACATGCAGATGGTCTCTTAACTTAGCGGTTGCTTGGTATATGGTTTTAAAAATAGCTTTATGGGACACCTAAAAGCACTAGCATTTTCATCATACAAAGGGGCTAGCTTTAGGTGCTCAGGCCTGCGCTGGGACTTTAACCATCTTCTACCACAGTAACAAGAAAAGTGAATTAGGGAACAAAACAGACCCGGCCGAGCTGATGTGTCATCACCACTGCCAGGAAGTTGAAAAGACAGGGAGCATGAATTCAAATTAGCATCATGTGACAGGGGCCTCACATTAAGAGAGTAGCACAGGGGGAAAGCCTCCATTGCTAGTGTCAGCAGTGACACTGGCATCTTTCCACTTAGGATCCAACCCTAAGTGGAGGCAACAACAGAGTCAACATGGCAGTTTGGAGTGGAGCAAGAGTCCAGGGCTAAGTGTCCTCAGGCATCCCTAGGACTGGCCTTCCTCTGGTGCTGCTACTTTTGTGATGAAGCCAGTCAGGTTTATGTCCAGCTCTGAAAGGCTCCCAGGCTTATGGCTGTTTAGGGGGATATGTGCCTTATGGACATTAAGCCACTGGAGACGGTGGTCTAGCCTCTCTAGCCATGAAACCAAATGTCCCACTGAAGTCTTTGAAATGGAACTGCTTGCAGCCTTCTAGCTCCTTCCGCCCTACAGCCCTGCAGTTTGGCAACTGCTGTTCCTGCCCCTCAGCACTCAGCCTGTTTTCTGCCTGCCGTGATAAGGCATGGACAGGAGGTGGCAGCAGAGAGTGATTGAGAGCCTGGTCATTTATCTCCAGTGTTCTGATGGTACAGACATAGTTGCATTGAGAAGAAATGATACAAAGGTGGGCATGGTGGTACATGCCTCCAGTCTAGACACTAGGGAAGTGGGCAGAAAGACCAGGAAATCAAGGCCATCCTATCTAGGCTATGTAGTGAATTGAGAGCCTGTCTCATAAAAATGAGTGAGTGAGTGAGTGACTGAGTGACTGAGTGAGTGACTGAGTGAATGAATGCATGAATATGCTCTCCCTTTGGATTTTGATCTCTTTCCATGTCTATTAATATACTGTCCTCCCTCATGATGCTGAGCCAGGGCAGTGAGCTACAGCTCTGATTTAGCCAAGAGATCACCAGAAGAAACAAAAAAAGAAGCCATGATATGCAGTTGCTGAACTACAGTGTTCAGTAACTAAGTGTTCGAGGCATTTTTGACTTCTGCATTTTGCCTTACAGTGAGTGTATCGTAATCCTGAATCAAGGGGCAGTTATATATCCTATAGACCATGTTCACCAATTATACTTTAATTAAGACAAACACCCACAGACTGCTCATCAAATCCATTCTAGAGGGAGGAAGGGAAGAATAGGAAGGAAGGGACACTCTGACTAGGGCAAACCTCAGACGACAGCTGAAGTCCTCTCCTGCACGCCATAGCTGGGGAGTGGATGGGGTGAGGTATCAGCTGTGACCTAGACTCAAGCCCCCCGGAGATCACTTATCCCCAAAGACCTCTGGGTCTCCACTTATCAGCGTTAACATTTAACAGGCAGCAACTGAATCAAGGATGTAGCCCCCAGAGTGAGCTCCCACATTATATCCACTCCTCTTTGATCCAGTGTCTGTCCTCAAGACAAATGTCCCTTGGTAACATGGGTAACACATTGCAAGGAAATCGCTATTTGTAGAGGGCATGATTCCCCTCACCCTAGCAGAGCCCCAGCCCTCATTGCTCCTCAGTCTCACCGTGACTCTGCTCTGCTCAACCCTGCAGGAGCCAAGTTCCCCATCAAGTGGACAGCTCCTGAAGCCATCAACTTTGGTTCCTTCACCATCAAGTCAGATGTCTGGTCCTTTGGTATCCTGCTGATGGAAATTGTCACCTATGGCCGGATCCCTTACCCAGGTAGGAAAAGGGACATGGGCTTAGGGGTGTCTCCAGCCCAACCTGGCAATGGCCCATCTCGTCAGTATGTCTATTACACTCAGCTCTTGATCTTCCCCCAGTCCCTCTCCACCTTTCTCATATCAGAGGTACTGCCCTCCACCATCCCTCCGCTAGTGTAAGGGGTTGGCTGGCTATCTCCTCTTTCCCACACCTTACTGCACTCAAGCAATCGAAGTTCAGCTATTTGAGCAGGAGGTGGATGGGAAGATCTGGAGAAGTAGCATGAGGCTGAGAAGAAGTCAACTTTTTTTTTTTTTTTTTGAGACAAACTCTTACTCTGTAGCTCTGGCTAGCCTGGAGTTTGATATGCAGACCAGGCTGTCCTTGAAGTCCCAGAAACCCATCTGCCTCTGCCTCTGCCTCTGCCTCTGCCTCCCAAGTGCTGGGACGAAAGGTCTACAGCATCACACCTGGATGATCTCTACTTTTAAGAGATGTATACTTGAGGCTGGAGAGGTGGATCAGAGGTTAAGAGTACTTGCTCTCCCAGAGGATGAGGGTCCAGTTCCTAGCACCGATGTGGTAACTCACAACTATCTCATTCTAGTCCCAGGGGATCTGATGTCCTGTGATGGCCTATGAGGACACCCGTATACACATGGTGTATATATGCACACATATACATGGAGGAAGAACACTCATACACATAAAATACAAATAAATAAATAAATCTGAGGGGCAGGCCTCAGTTCCATGAGAATGGGTGAAAGTATGTGATCAAGGTGGCACACGGGCAGCTGGGGCAGGTGGTGGCACATGGGTACCTGGGGCAGGTGGTAGCACATGGGCAGCTGGGGCAGGTGGTGGCACATGGGTACCTGGGCCAGGTGTTGGCACATGGGCAGCTGGGACAGGTGTTGGCACATGGGCAGCGGGACAGGTGTTGGCATAGACAACAGAAATAAGCTGATGAACTGAGCCACATTTCAAAAGAAGCAAAGAGAGCCAAGGCTGGCTGTCCTGATAGTGAAGAAGCTGTGGAAATTTGGGGTGATTCACTAGAGAGGATGGCCGTCCAACTAAGATATTTAAAGTTTCTTGTTTTTGCTCTTAATCACTGACCCATCTCTTCAGCCCTAATCACAGAAGTTTAAAAAATACTAAAAATAAAAGTAAAGTTGGTAACCATAGTTATTTCATTGTTGTTTTTAGAGATAACAGATGTAAACTTAGAATAAGGAAATGATGGTGTTCAGAGTGACCTTGAATCTGGCTTTGGGGGGGCGGGTACACTAGTAAAATCCAGGCAGGCATAGTAGCCTGCACCCTTGGTTCTGGCAGAAGAAAAGGCAGGTGGATCTCAGTGAGTTTGAGACCAGCTGGCCTACACAGTGAGTTCTAGGATGGCCAGAGCTACGTAGTAAGACCCTGTCTCAAAAATAAATACAAACAAACGGATAGATAGATAAAACAACAGACCAAGATATGCAGAAACAGTAGGCTGGTTAATGTTCTGCCACCTTAAGAGGTCTGGCATTGCCAGATACTGATGGTGCATGCCTTTAACTCCAGCACCCAGGAGGCAAAGGCAGGCGAATCTCTTCAGTTTGAATTTGAGGCCAGCCTGGTCTACAGACTGAGTTCCAGGACAACCAATGCTACAAAGAGAAACCCTGTCTCAAAAACAAAAACAACAACAACAAAAGAGGTCTGGCATGTCTTGATGGCTGGACAAACTTAGCAATTGGACAGTTAGTTTCTGTCCCTTCCTCACACAGTTAGATGATAACTGCAGCTCCATTTGCTACCCCTCCCTAACACACACACACACACACACACACACACACACACACACACACACATTTAATTTCACTCCTCTTTTTCAGGTATGTCAAACCCAGAGGTGATTCGGGCACTAGAGCATGGGTACCGTATGCCTCGACCAGATAACTGTCCAGAAGAGCTCTACAATATCATGATCCGCTGCTGGAAGAACCGCCCCGAGGAACGGCCCACCTTTGAATACATCCAGAGTGTGCTGGATGACTTCTACACGGCCACTGAGAGCCAGTATCAGCAGCAGCCTTGACAGCAGTAAGGACATGAGCAGAGCCAGAAGCCCCATCAGTGCCTTGACACGCCCAACTTGCTGGGCCCACTCTCAGACACCACACCACACACACTGCAGCTGTTGAGTGGGTGGGAGGACTTCACAATCTCTTTCTGACTCTAGTCATCTGCAATCCGCCACTCTCAGGGCCTCCAAGTTGGTATGTCTCATTTGCCTGGAATGACTGAATTCAATCTATAGCTGTGATTTAAGTGGAAACTGTTAGAATAGTATTTAAATAAAAGATATGAATGTCAAAGGCTTTCCCCAAGGGTCAGCTTCTCTGTCTCCAAATGTGTTGGCCTTTCTGCTGTGTGGCATATCAGATGGAGAATGGCCTTCCCAGAGGCCAGAAGCATGAAGACAAGCGAGAATCCAGGTGGGGAGATGGCTCTGTCAGTTAGATGCTTTTCCTGTAAGTCCAGGACCCAAGTTCAATCTTCAGAACCTATGTAAGAATGCTGGATGTGCTGGTGTGCATTTATCATCCCTGTGAGGGGAGTAGAGACCAGAGGATGTCCAGACAGTCTGGCCTAATTGGCGAGGGCCAAGTCAATGAGAGACTCATCTCAAAGGAGATGGCTGGCACTCTGGAGAATGACACCTGAAGTTGTCCTCTGACCTCTGCACACATGTACGCACGTGCACATAAACCTGCATACACACATATACCTATGCATAAAGAAGGGAAAGAGTAGAAGTAAGGCTGAGGGCTTCCTGACTGTCCCCAAACACTTGCTGGCTGTGTCAGCTTCCTTTTGTTCTGGTAACAACCCCCCTCCCCCATGAGCTTGGGTGGCTACAAACAGTGGGGAAGGTGGAGAAGGTGGGCTAGTGTGAGATGGGCTGGAGGGCTGTGCTGCTCCTGGAGACTCCTCTACCAGCAGGGTGGGCAGGGATTCCTCCCTTGCCTTTTCTGGCTTCCAGAGGCTGCAGCCCTCACTCACCCTTGGCTCATGTTTCTGCACACCACTCCAAGCTCTGCTTCCACCATCTGGTCTCCCCTGATTCTTCTTCTACTGCATCCTCTTTTAAATGATTACACTGGACTCACCTGCATCAGCCAAAATCATCCTTAATCGCATTTGCAGAGTCCCCCTTGCCAAGGCAGCAGCATTTCCCCAGCTAATCTAATGCGGGGATTCACCTGCATAATTTGAGGGACCGTTACTACGCCTGCCACACTGGTGGTCATCCCAGTATCCGGATGCTGTACGGTTTTGCCTCCCAGACACTGGGGATGTCAGGAAACCACTTATGATCTCTCTCTTGTTAAGCCACATCAATACATGTAGACTTCCCTCATGATGACAGCCATTTCCTGTGGCCACACAGTCATCATGATTGCTGAGAAGGTCTACATCACTGCAGGAGATGTCGGGTCTGAAGGTGGAAACGGCTGAGAAGGACCTGGTTCTTTGAAAGGGACACTCTTGGTGGCTAGGAGGGAGACCTGATAGGAAGTAGAGGGGACAAGGAGGTGGTAGACACTTTTTGCACATCACCTCAGCTAAAAATTCTTAGCTATAAGCTTTTGTCATGGGAGAGAGATGGGGTGGTGACAATGGGACAAAGTGCAATGACACTTCTGTATTACCACATCTACATCACAGCATCCCCTAGAACCCTGGACTTGCTGAGCTCAGTCTGCATCCCTCAGTCCAACCTTAAGAGCTGGGTCTAAGAACAGTGAAGACTAAGGTAGCTGGGTTTTAATCTACATTCCAAGGATGGAAACAAAGAGACTGTTCTGCCTGTTTTCACAGTACAACCAACATTTCTAGGACCCTAAAAGGTACAGAGATCGCTCCCCACAGCCATGTCACCCATTGGGTAAGGTATCCTTTCATCCCGCTCAATTCTAACCCCAGCTACTTGGAGGTACTGTCAGATCCCCAGGTGGGGGACTCAGTCCCCTCCACATTAGGTGACAGATGGGAGCTGCAGGTTGTCTTATGTAGGTGATGACCATCTGCCTATCAGCAGCTCCCACGGCTCTCTTCTTAGGTTCCATTTATTGTTCAAGCTGCTCAGGGAACTCAGGAAGGGAATGGGATTTTATTGTTTTATCATAAAGGACGCAGCAATGGAAAAGATGACAAAATGCACAGTGGGAAAGGCGCCACGTGGCACTTCCATGCCCTCTTCATCCTTGCCAGTTGGCAGAAACCTCCACATGCTCAGCTACCTAGAAGCCCTCTGAACCCTGTCCTTCAGGTTTTTATGGAGACTTTATTGCCTAGGTGTGATTGCTAATAAACTGGGTGGGAAAGTTCAGCAAGGCCTGTCTTAGTAAGATTTTTTTTTTCCGGTCCTCTCTGTGTAGCTTCCCTACCTTCAGGGTTAAGATCCCACTGGAGTGAAGAGACTCTTATCACATACTACATGACAATGGTCTTTATGGCCAGCTTCTCAGTCAGAAAGGCAGGGGATCGTAATGGAGTTTCTATGATCTACTTAAGAGAAGACATATTTTAGCTTTTATACCTGACTTGAGGAGGAAGTTATAAAACAGGAACCATGGACAAAATCTAAAGCCAGAATCACCTATCATATATATATATGCTTATGTGTATATCTCATGTTTATAACTGTACACTTATACATCCCACAGAATCACCTATAATATAAATATGCTTACATGTATACCTCATATTTATAATTGTTCACACACATCCCAGTATTACCTATAATATAAATATGCTTACATGTATACCTCATATTTATATTTGTACACACACACACATACACATCATAACTTACCTGGTTTGTTACCTAATTAATCACTCTCTTGCCTTGTTGTTTGAAATACATACTTTGGAGTCTCAAGGCAAAGCCCAGGGTCTTACTTACAACCTTGCAATAGAAATTTGTTCTGTTTCTGTTCAGTAATACATGGGAAGTGCACTTGTCCTTGCCCTACTGGTGCTGAGCTTAGCCATGTGCTTTTGGCCAATGGAACATTAGCAAAAGTGAAGGAAACAGAGGGGAATCTTAGGTGCAGCTCCTGAGAGAAAGAAAGCAAACCGGTTTTAGGGATGATCTCAGTGGTTGAGCCTTTGCCTGATACATACAAGGGCCCTAGCACAACCTGGGGTTGGAGGGAACTAGTCTGTAAAAGCTACACACTCTAGATCTCAGTTATATGACATTATGAAAAATAAAAACCATGGAGACAGTAACCAGACCAATGGTTGCTAAGAATCTGAGAAAAAAGGACCAAGAAATGGATAAATACAACACAGGCAATCTTTAGGGCAGTGAACTGTGCTGTACAATACCATGCTGTACAGTACCATGGTGGTGACTACTTATCATTAAGCCTCTGTCAAAACCAACTGAAAGTATGTAACAAAGAATGGACCCAGACAGAGCCAGGGGCAGTGATGCACGCCCTTAATCCCAGCTCTGGGGAGGCAGAGACAGGTGGAACTCTGTGAAACCACCCTGGTCTACATAGTGAGTTTCAGGACAGTCAGAGCTACATAGTAAGACCTTGTCTGAAAAAGGAAGACAAGGAGGAGGAGGAGGAGGAGGAGGAGGAGGAGGAGGAGGAGGAGGAGGAGGAGGAGGAGGGAAGCAGACTCTGAGCTAATGCATTATCTTGAGTTGATAATATATCACTACTGGTTCACTAGCTTTCACAAATGGACCACTCATGCACGGTGTTACTAAGAAGAAAAACCAAATGTAGGATGGAAAGTTAAATGGACCTCTGCTCTTTCCACTAGGTACTCTATACTTAAACTTACTTCCGTCCATGTGGTATTGCTATAACAGAACTACTGAGGCTGGGTACTTTACAGAACAGTAATTTATCTCTTAAAAGTTCTAGGGACAGAACACTCACTTCAGCAACATACATACTAGGGTTGGAACAACACAGAGATTAGAATGGCCCCTGTTCAAGGTGGCACACAAGTTTGTGAAGCATTCCACATCATAAAACAAAAACCCCGGGGAGGGGAGAGGCACACAGATGTCCAAGGCTGAGGGTCTTTCTGTTGCATCACCCTGCTGAGAATAGAAGGGCACTTGTGAAATGCATGGGTAAGGTAGGGCTCAAAGCCATTCTCTCACTGGGAACCAGTTCTCACAATAATGACTGTTAATCCATTCATAGGGGCACTTGTTGGTTTGTTTGTTGAGACAGGAGTTCCCACAACCCAGGGTATCTAGGAACTTGCTATGTTCCTGAAAGATGACCTTGAACTTCTGACCCTCCTGAGTGCTAGGATTGCAGGGATATGTCAAAAGGTTTATGCAATGCTGGGAATTGAACCCAGGATTTCATGCTTGTTAGGAAAGCCCTGTACTAATTGAGCTATACCCCTGCTTCTATCATCCCTTAAAAGTCAGGTCTCTAAATACTGTTGCATTTAGTCTCTATATTTAGAGACGAGCTTTAAAGGGCTCATTCACATCATAGTGCTGATGTTAAAGAATTTAAATCTAGGCTGGGTGAGGTCCCAGCACTTGGGAGGTAGAGGCAGGTGGATCTTTGTAAATTCAAGGCCCGTCTGGTTTACCTGTGTATGGAGTTCTTGGCTACACAGTGAAGTCCTGTCTCAAAAGAAAAAATTAAATCTATTAAAAAACCATAAAATGTGGAGCCACATTTCATGTTACCCCTTCTGTAGGAAAGTAGTAAGCACTCATGCTCTGGAAGGAGGCAGGAGGAAGGGAATGGACAGGTGGCTTATTTAACTGTGTGGGCTGAGGTCAGGGACAAGGAATGCTCTTGCTTCATCTTACCCTGAGATGTGGAATGAATAGACCCCCTAACTCCTCTACTTTGTCATGTGTCTGTCCGCACCATCACATATACTGTGACACAGCGCTCTATCAGCTTTCACTCTGGGTTCTCTTCCTCTTGAGGGGGTCACAGTGACCAATAGTTGTCTCTGTAACCATTTGTTTTTCAGGGTCACATGATCATCTAGTATGAAGGCCATTCTAATTCTCCCTCTCAAAGCAGAATACAAGAAATTAAGTTCTGGCCAATGATTTTAAGTAGTAGTGTATAAAGTAGTTTTTAGGAACCCCACTCCCACACCACCCCCAATCCTCGGGATAGGAGACAGGAAGTAGCTGGCTCATTTGGAAAGCACCATGGAGTCCAATCTAGTGAGCTTCTTGTCCCTTCTTCTTGAGTTTTGAAATCATAAGCATGTGCCACTCTGTCTGGCTTCACCAGTCTTTTTTTTTCCTTTTTATTACTTTTGAAGATTTATTTTTGATCACATGTGTATGTGTCTGCGTCTGCGTCTGTGTGTGTTTCTGCATGGGAATTTGGGTGCCTGTACACATTACAGCCATTGGATCCCCTTAACTGGAGTTGTAGGCAGTTGTGGGCCTGGCACTCACGCTGGGAATCAAACTTGGGCCATCTGAAAGAGCAGCATATGTTCTTAATGACTAGGCTGTCTCTCCAGCACCACCCCTCCTTTTGTTTTCCTTTTTAAAGATTTAATTTTAACCCTAGAAAAATAAGTAAAGGCAGCTAAGGAAGGCTAGGAGAGGGAGACACGGTCTTCACAGGGGAGAGAACACCAGTTGGCTATCCAACACCAAACAGTCAGCCCTGAGAACATACACATGCAAGCAACATTATGTGGACGGAGCAACATTATGAGGCCACAAATTTGATTGAGAGCAAGAAGGATACATGGGAGGGGTTGGAAGAAGGAAAGGGAAGGGAGAAATGTAATTATGTTGTAATCTCAAAAGTTATTATTATTATCATTATTTTTTTTTTAGACAAGGTCTCTCTGGCTAGTCCAGAATCCACTGGGACCAGAACTGTAGATGAGGATGGCCTCAAACTTACTGAGCTCCACCTGCCTCTGTCTCCCAGATGCTGAAATTAGGGCATATGGCACCACATCTGACCACATTTTCAAATATATATATTTAAAAAAAGAAAAGACTAGCTGGGCAGTGGTGGTGCATGCTTTTAATCCCAGCACTTGGGAGGCAGAGGCAGAGGCAGAGGCAGAGGCAGAGGCAGAGGCAGAGGCAGAGGCAGAGGCAGAGGCAGAGGCAGAGGCAGAGGCAGAGGCAGAGGCAGAGGCAGAGGCAGAGGCAGAGGCAGAGGCAGAGGCAGAGGCAGAGGCAGGCGGATTTCTGAGTTCGAGGCCAGCCTGGTCTACAAAGTGAGTTCCAGGACAGCCAGGGCTATACAGAGAAATCCTGCCTCAAAAAAAGAGATTTGTGTGTGTGTGTGTGTGTGTGTGTTTATGTGTGTGCTTGTGTGGCATGTGTACAGTACCCATAGAGGCCAGTAGAGGGTAGCAGGTCCCCTGGAACTGCAGTTACAGGTGGTGTGAGCTGTGAGTGGGAACTGCAGGGAACATGCTAAACCCTAAGGAACCTTTTTATAAGTCAACTGGTATGGGCTCTTTGTCCCTTATTTTTTATATCTCTCCTTCTGCCTATAATCGTTTTCTTTAGCTACCATACTAGACCTGGAGGAAGATGAATGAGCCAGAAGAATGGTAAAGCTGGCTAAAGCCTAAATCTCTGAGTAGACTTTAGAGAACTGCCCACCCTAACAGCCTGATCTGTCTCTCTCCTGCCTTTTACCTCCAAAGCCAGGGCTCCTTTCTCTTAGAGTGGGCTGGGCTTTCTTCTGCCATGATGTGCATTACTGTGCCTGGGGTGTGTGTGTTGCATGTATATTTTAAACTGCAAAAGCCTCAGCTGTTATTGTTCCCAGAATGGTGAACTTACCACACAATCACCCCTTTGGGAGCGGGTAGCCCCCTTTAGTGCGTGCAGCTCCCTAGAAAACAGCAGGTAGCATCTATTGCTGTACACATTCAACACCCGCCTACACACACACTAAGTAAATAAATATATGTAACAAGGGTCATGACTCCTTTGTGGGGTCAAATGACCCTTTCACAGGGGCTGCCTGCAACCATCAGAAAACACAGATATTTACATTAGGATTCATAACAGTAGCAAAATTACAGTTGTAAAGTAGCAACAAAAGTAACTTTATGATTGGGGGTCACCATAACACCAGGAACTGTATTAAAGGGATGTGGCATCAGGAAGGTTGAGAGCCACTGGTCTAAGGGATGGGTCTATAGTTTCCTCACTGAATAAGCTTCAGATACTCACAATGATAACTTGCTTGATGTCATACCCTTTCCAGATAGTGTTCTAATATCAACATAGACTTAGAACTTGTTCACATTCATGAGAAATATATAGGAGAATGCTGGGTGTGGCAGTGCATGCCTGTGATCCCAGAACTAGGGAAGCTGAAATGGAGATTGTGAAATGGAGGAACGACTTTAGCATAGAACGCAATAAAAGATGAAACTGAAATAATGAAGGCCTGTCATGGCTCATCAGGGGCTTGAGCAACTGTATGCAACAGGAGGAAAGTTTTAAAACAATCATATATTTTTGTGCTGGTTATAGTGTAACAGCAATAGATGCTACCTGCTGTGAAGGGTAATCTATGATACTGAGCTGACAAGATGGCTCAGTGAGTAAAGATGCATACAGCCAAGCCTCAAGATTTGAGTTCAAACCCTGGGGCCCACACTGTAGAAGAAGAGGATCAACTCCTACAAAGTCTGTATGTGCAACAAGGCATATGATCATATGTACACACTCAACACCCCCCTACACACACACTAAGTAAATAAATATATGTAACAACATTTAAAAATGACAATCTTTGGGATGGAGAGATGGCTCAGAGGTTGAACACACTGACTGCTCTTCCAAGGTCCTGAGTTCAATTCCCAGCAACCACATGGTGGCTCACAACCATCTGTAACATGATCTCAGCACCCTCTTCTGACATGCAGGCAGAATACTGTACATAATAAATTTTTTTAAAAATGACCATCTTGGAGCTGGGCAGTGGTGGCACACATCTTTAATCCCAGCACTTAGGAGGCAAAGGCAGGTGGATCTCTGAATTTGAGGCTAGCCTGGTCTACAGAGTGAATTCCAAGACAGCCAGGGTTACACAGCAAAACCCTGTCTCAAATATATATATTTCCTTATCAATATAAATATCTTCTTTTATATTATGTGTAGGGGTATTTTGCTGTATATATGGCTACGCATCATTCACATACCTGGTCCCTACAGAGGCCATAAGAGGGCATCAAACCCCCTGGAAATTGGAGTTACAGACTGTTGTGCGCAGCCATGTTGATGCTGGGACTCAAACTCTGATATTCTAGAAGAGGATCTTCCAATGGTCTTAACTGCTGAGTCATGTCTCCAGCCCCATCAGTATTACTCTTTAACCAGACATAGTGGTAAGAAACTTCCAGGACTTAAGTTGCAGTAGAACTGGCCACAAGTCTGCAATTCAGAATTACTACAAGACTATCTAGTAAATCCATCCTGCTTCTCTAGCTCTGTGCCTCTTGGGAATATATCTGCTCTTTGGGATGGTGTGTTGGTCCCAGGCATTTATGGGTTTGTTTTTCAGCACTCATAACAATCCAACCCAATACTAAATCAACTAGGCTCAACCAAGTAGTTCTTTTGTTCCAAATATCAATAAGGATATTCACATGTTCTATATTTAGTTAGTAGCTTGCTAGGTTTGAACTGCACAAACTTATTTCCTTTATATGTGTAACTGTCAGGTGGGGTTTCTAGAACTCTGTGAGGAATGACATAGACCTGTCTATGCAGCAGGACACCCAGCCATATTTATATCCTTGGGAGGAAGGAGAAGCTTCAAGCCTCTTACAGCCTAGACACAGAAGTGGAAGACACTTATAATTCACTCTATTTGGTCAAAGCAAGTAACTTAACCCCAGCATTCAACAAGAGAAAAAAATTCACCTTTTGACAGGAGAACCAGTATGCTCATAACATGCAAGAAGGAGAGGCTTGTTAGTAGACATTTATGCAGAAAAAAATCCACCACGGTAGTAATCAGTACTGACCACAGTGGTGGTCAGAGCTCAGCTGTTCCTTGCCAAGGTGCAGAAGAGATAACTAAAAATCTTAAGACCAGTTTTGGCACAGTACTTAAGCAATGCTGAGTTTTCTGTTTAGCCCGTGGCTCTCTTTATGGCTCAGGATGGTCTTGAACTCACCATGCCTTCCTTCCTCAGCATCCTGAGCGCAAAAATTACCAGTGTGAGCCACTGAACACGGATAATGATAAAGATGATAGTAACGATGATGACTGAGGCAAGGTCTCACATGTCCCAGGATAACCATGAACTCTTCTTGCTGGACCTTCTGAGTTTGGGGATTACAAGTCCCAGTGCTAAAGATTAGGCAGGCTATCTGCTAAATTAACTATATCCTCAGAACTCATTACTACTCTCTTAACAGCTTTTTGGATCCATCTAAGAAGACCGCACTGGCTCTTTGTACACTTTACAGTGGTATATATGAACCAAACAGTCTTTCTCCATTATGATCCTTTGAGTCCTCCCCAGACCCTTTTAAGTCAATACTGGAAAGTTAAGTTTAAGATGGTTAAGTGACTTGCTTCAAGTCATACATTAAGCCAGTTAGAATGGAGAAGTCCACATTGAAAAATGTCTCCTTTCACTAAGTGTTCTGCTTTTCATTCACTCATTTAACAAAGCATATTGTTTGGGACACCTACCATATGTGTGAAGGAATGTACATACGTTATATAATGACAATTATTTATTGAATACTTTATATGATTGTGTCAGTGGATACTTAACATAAGCCAATTATAAAAATAATCTAGAGCTGGGCGTGGTGGCGCACGCCTTTAATCCCAGCACTCGGGAGGCAGAGGCAGGCGGATTTCTGAGTTCGAGGCCAGCCTGTCTCGGAAAACCAAAAAAAAAAAAAAAAAAAAAAAATCTAGAAATCTCTGCCCCATTTCACTGACGACAAAAACGCAGTGTAAGGGAAAGACAGAGTCCTACCTTCATAGTTATTACGGCCGATTAGTAAGACTATATTATAGTCAAATAAATATTTAAACATATAATTACAAATTACTCTAAATCAGAAGCTGTCAGAGAGGGTTTACCATGCTTTCCGTTTCACAATTAAGGTCCCGGGTAACCCTGGCAACGACTCTTTCTGCCAATACTAAAGAAAGCATCCAGGGAGCGCGCCTATTTCCACACACCCCCATTACCCACAATGCAAAAGGAGTAGGCGGAGGAGCGGGTCTGCCAGAAGTCAATATGGCTCCAATAGTTACACCGTACGTTCTCTTCACCTAGTCAGAGACCTCACTGCCAAGGCCAATCTGCCAAGGAGAAATTAAGCTTCTTTTACCTCCTCACTACTGCGACTACAGAAGAATCTGAAGCCAGGAGTCCCCTTAGTGGAGCTACACTCCGTAACCACAGAAGCACCACTTCCGCTGACGTCATCACGCCGACACGTGGATCCAAGATGGCGGCGGCGATGGTGAGTGAAGGAGACTCCGGGAACCGGAGCTGGAGCAGGGCCCCCCTGGATAGCCCAGGACCTTCCAGCGCCCCATGCCTGGTTCCCAGCCTCCTCCAGAACCCCTGCTCGGGTTACCCTTGACTGGGTCGGCCTCTACAAAGTCCCTTTCTCTAGCCTTGGCATGGCATCTAGGCTTGTCAGGGCCTGGAGTTTTAGGGGAGGTGCCGCTTGGAAGGAAGACTTCGGCTCATGCCTTCACGGTTCTCATTTCAGCTTTCGTTCCCGCCCCTTGTCACCCCTATTTCCCATTTCTTCCCCTCCAGGCTTTGTCTCCTCCCGAGAGGCCCCCGTTATTTCTGCCTTCGCTCCTCCTCCTCACGTTCATACCCAGCTCTCCACATACCCATCAGCCTAACCAGTCTGCGGGTGCCACCTTGCTCGCACCAGCCCGAGCCTTGTCCTTACCTGCACCCTCAGCGGTTCCCATAGCGCATCCCGCTTGATTGCTGCTGTACCAGGGCATCCCATGCCCATCATCCCATCCCCAGGCCCTGCCCTTCTCCTGCCTTTTCTGTCAAAATCTGTCTCTCCTAAAGTGCTTTTATCCGATTGGTTCTTAAACCCCACTGTGCACGGGGATCTTGGGTTGTTGGTGGGGAGGCATGTTTAAATAGTTTCCTGAGCATCACTCCCAAAGATTGCAATACCTTAGGCCATGCTCAGGAATCTATAGTCTCACAAACAGTCCTGTGTTTATAATGGAGGTGGTCCCTGGGTTACCGTTTAAAAACACCTCTGGCCCTGCCTGTCTGTATCCCCCTCCCACTCCACACAGCTCCTTACAGATAAAGGGTCACTATCATGAAGCTGACTAGAATTAAGTCTCTTTGTGGATGAGAGTGGAGGTAATATACCTGTGCCTGAAGGATGAGTCACTAGCTGACTTCTGTTTATCAACCACAGAATTAAGTTTTTGAAGGTCAGATTTTCTAAGAGAAGTTCACCTCAAATTCTGTTTGCCAAGAAATGAGAACAAAAGTCGAAAGTGAATTTTCCTGGGTGGTCTTGTACATTGCTGCCTCAGAAGATAAAATTAATTCCATCGTGGTAGTGAATGACAAGAAAGACTCAGAGAAAAAGCTTGTGACATTTGACTCTACTGAAGGAAAATTCTTGCTTAAGTTATTTGATGTTGGTTTTCTCTAAACAGGGCCAGGTTAATTCATGAAAGGAGTCTGTCCTGTTAGCAGACGGCTGACTTTTTTTTTTTTTTTTTTAAATTAGGTTCCTTGTTTATAACCCCAGAAATCAGGTAAAAATGTTCAAGGTTTTGCGGATTGTAACCCCTTTTGTGGAGCACTTGCTTGAGCGTACCCAGGAGCCTAAGTTCGATATTTGGCTCTGTTTAGGGGAAAAGCAGATTCAAAGCTTTCCCTGGTTTCTGTGGCCACAGACTTCAGTATGAATCATGAAGAGGGGTAAATCCCTAAAGTGGGATGTTGAAATCCTTTTTCTCCTTTATCACATTCAGAATAAGGCGAATGTGAAGCCAGGAAGTCACACCCTTTCTTGTTCATAGAGAGTTTAGTAAGGTGGCATTTATAGCACTGCACAGGGAAATTCCTGCCCTGTACAGAGCTTTTAAGAGTTTATAAGTTAGCAATATGTATTTCTGGTGTACGTTTCTTCATTCAGCAAATATTTGAATGTCCAGTGACTGCCAGGAACTAGGTATATGACTGTCAGAGGGTCATGGTCCCACCCTCGTGGGCCCACTCTCATTCCAGGAAACCTGCCTGGTGCTGCTAAATGCTGTGAGGGTAGCAAGGTGACGGGATGGTGATTGGCAGTAACTGGGCATCATAGCTGGGACGGACTGACAGACAAAACACAAACAAACAAACCAGCTTTGCAAAGAATGTCCCAGGCAAAGAAAATGGCAAGTGTGATGGCTGAATGACATGTTTAAGGAATCTATAGAAGACTTTTAACACCGGAACCATGGGGAAGGGTAGCGTAGCAAACAGCAATCAGGGACGAAACCAGAGACAAATAAGAACCGCACTTGCTAGAAGTAAGTGTGCTTGTGATTGGTGCATGGTGTAGCTCACGGTTAGCAATCTGTGTACTGGATTTTGAAATAGATTTTTCTATTAGGTTGGCTTCACTTCCTCCTACCCTACTGGGACAACATATCAGGGGAGCCAGCTTGTTCTTAATGTGCAGATAGACCATAGAAACCAATTTTTTTTGTTTTGTTTTGTTTTTTTGTTTTTCGAGACAGGGTTTCTCTTTATAGCCCTGGCTGTCCTGGAACTCACTTTGTAGACCAGGCTGGCCTCGAACTCAGAAATCCACCTGCCTCTGCCTCTTGAGTGCTGGGATTAAAGGCGTGCACCACCACGCCCGGCAGAAACCAGTTTTTTAAAAAGATTTTTTGTTTATGTGTATGGGTACACTGTAGTTGTCTTCAGACACACCAGAAGAGGGCGTCAGATCACGTTGCAGATGATTGTGAGCCACCATGTGGTTGCTGGGAATTGAACTCAGGACTTTTGGAAGAGCAGTCAGTGCTCTTAACCACTGAGCCATCTCTCCAGCCCCATGGAAACCAATTTAACTCAATTCAATAAATAGAGAATGTGGCACCTGGGAGGCTGAGGGATCTCTGTGAGTTCAAGGCTAGCCTGGTCTAGATAGTTCAGAGAGCTAGGACTATGTAGAGAAATTTAGGTAGGTAGGTAGGTAGGTAGATAGATAGATAGCATGAATGGAGAATGTGCTATATACTGAGCCCAGTTTAAAAGGCACTCAAGAAACTGCGTGTTCAGTGAAAAGGCACAGAAGCAAGTTTGTACAGAGGTGTATGTGGAGTCACAAGTAGGTATGAATTTAGTTTGTGCCAAGCACATTACTACACAGAAGTGAGTACTGTTCCCACCCCCTCATACATGTAAGCTATTTCATAACCATTTTGGGTGGGGCATATAGATCTAATTTGGAGTGGATCCACTTCTGAGGCAAGTCATACAGAAAGGAACTGAGCTAGTGGACTTGGTGGCCGTGTGAAAAGGCTGGTGATGTGGGGAGGCTGTTTTCCTTTGAAAGTTAGAGTTGTGGGTATGCAGTGCAAGGGCTTTTCCCTCCCTCGCTTACATTCATGAATGGCTCTAAGAGTTGTGCAAATGCTACCCAGGTCTACTAAGCACACAGTTAGTGTTTCCTGAATCTTCAGAGTACAACTTCTCTGGCCATAGGAAAAGGAAGCCAGGAGTTTGCCTTCTGCCCTGGATTCTGCACTGTATAAAGTTACAGCATAGAATTCATCTGGCTGGGCAGAGTTGAGAAGCAGACTCATCATATCTTATTACAGAAAACTACTCTTGGCAGTATTTTAATGGAACTTGGGAAATGCCCATTGAGTACATTCATGGGCATATAATACTCCACTTCCCTTATATCATCTCCTCACACTATCAGCTTCTATTATGGTTTTATCTCTATGAATATGATTCATATACCACAAAATTGCACCTTCTTAATAAAATATCTTTTTACATTTTATGTGTGTTTGCCTGCATGCATATATGTGTACTGTGTGCATGCCGGTGCCTGAGGAAACCAGAGGTCATCAGAACCGGAGTCACGGAGGGTTGAGAGCCACCTTCTGGGTGCAGGGACGCAAACCCAGATCCTCTGCAGGAGCAGTGAGGACTTGTAACACTGAGCTCTCTTACGCACACAGCTGAGTGGCTTTGGGTGTGTTTAGAGGATCACTGTTTAATTCCAGAACATTCTCATCAGCCTACTGACCTGAGAATCACTCCTGGCCGTTCCCAGGCTTCGCTCCCTCAAGCCTCTGGTAGCCACTGCTTTTCTGTGTCTCTGAGGAGTTACCTTTTCTCAGTTCATAGAAAGAGAACTTACAGTGTGTGGGGGTTGTTTTTTGTGTGTGTCTAGTAAAAAGTTTATTATAAAATATTCGTCTTTAATTTGGCAGACACAAGAGATATGAACAAATGCAGTTATTAGGAATATTTTGAATACAGTCTAAATATTCTCCAGAGTTCTCAAATCATTTAAAGATTGCAGGTGAAAGTCACACCCTGCATGCTTCATTGTTACTAGACCTATTTAATAAGCCTTCGTCAATAAAATCACATATATTTTTAACACTAGTGGAAACAAGAATAAGTTTAAATCACATGTCTTTCCATCTTGAGAGGCAAACCATCTTAACTATAGAAACCAGCATCAGTTTTATATTTAACAACAAATCACTCTGTCCAAGAAACAATAGCTTGAAGGGAGTTGGATAACAATTTCTGATTGGCTGATGAGGATCACTTTCTCACAGTCGTGCTCCATTTTTGTGCTCCTCTGATTGTTTCTATAGGTAGACATGCCACATGTGATAAAATACCCTGTGTGTCCCATGAGACTTTGGAAATTCATCCATGTTGTAGCACTCCTAGTACTTCATTTTCCTTTTTAAATGGCTAAACAATTCTTGTGTGGCTAGACCACACTTCTTCATCCCTTATCAGCTGCTTGGGACTGTCCATGTATTTGCTGTTTGGAATAGTACTGCTGTGAGCTGTGTGTACATTTTTACATAAACATGTTTTCAGTATTCTAGGATACATGTCTAGGAGTAGAGTTTCTGGGTCAGTTTACCGTATTTTGAAGGGTTTTATCCCACATAGGGCAGAATAATGGACTGACTGACTGACACCAGGGTTCATTGGAGCAGGAGGCAGGAAGGTCCTCTGCCTCTAGTTTGATGCTGTAGCAGCTTCTAACTCCTTTGGGCTTTCAGAGCATCATCAGCTTGTGGAGAAGCACTGGTGTAGGAGGCAGCAGCTTGGCTCCTTCCAGTAGTCATAGATTTCATGTATGGCCTGGCAAATGAATTTGGCCTTCTTCTGTATACATGTCATATGTGACACTAAGATTTGAACTTAAGCTGGTGGTGGTAGCACACACCTTCAATCCCAGCTCTCAAGGAGGCAGAGGCAGGTGCATCTCTGGGAGTTCTGCCAGCTTGGTCTACATAGGGAGTTCCAGGCCAGCTGGGCAGAGAGAGCAATGGGGGTGGGGCAAGATCTGCCAGAACAAAAACTAGGCGACAGTGGTCCGAGTCCTTAATCTCATCACTTGGGGTTGAGAGGCAGAGGCAGGCAGATCTCTTGAGTTAGAGGCCAGCCTGGTCTACAGAATGAGTTCCAAGACAGGGCTACACAGAGAACCTTGCCACAAACAAACAAGGGGATTTGGACTTCATGATTTCTAAATTCCAAGTGGAAAGTTCTGCAGCTGATACGTACATCAAAGCTGCTTTGCTAATGTATTGTGCAGTTGGGTTTGTTTTTACCTGTCACCATCCTTTGTTCCCTCCAGGGAGTTTATGTTGGGCATATTTTCTGGCTGGCTCCTTGAGTTGCCTCACCTAGCGTACATTCTGCAGGAACAACTGTATCCTGAGAACTGAGTGCCTGTACCAAGCCTTGGTTAATGTGTTTCTCTGAGAAGTCCCTTTTAAAGGAGGCCCTCAGCCCACAGGAAATGCAGAGGAGATAGTATTCAGTTGCTTCTTGGTCTCTATTTTACAACTTGGACAAAAGGTCTCCTTTGATCTTGGAATTAAAGAAGCCAGTTGCGGAATGTTGGTGAAAGTTGAGTTTTGATCTCTGGCACTGGCAGGAAGGTGGGAAGGACCCAGGATGAACAGGGCCATCTGGCCACAGATGAATGGTAGGGGCTACTACCTCCTAACCTGCTTTGATCCCTGGACCATTTGCTGTCATTGTTTCCCAGATTGGGAAGCGGGGCACCCAGCTCTTCTCAGTCCCACATTCTTCATTGCTTCCTCCGTGCCATCCGATACGTCCAATATGATTTCTTACCTGCATCCGGTACCTTAAACTGACAGACCTCCCAGACTTTGAGGTCCAGGTCTAAAGCTGCATATACAAGCCTGGGGTAGAATTACTTTTGCAACTGTGGGCAAGCTTCTTGCCTCTTTAAGCCTGTTATATTTTCTTGATACTTTCATTATGGTGAAATAGACATAGAATTTGACATTTTAATAATGTGTACAAGTTTGGGACATTCCATACATTCACAGTGTTATGTAACCTCAACCACCTCCACCCATCTCCAGAGCTTACCCAACATCCCATACTGAATCTTGAACTGTAGTCTTGAACTGGGGATGAGACTCCTCAAAAAAATTGTTGTAGTAATGAATCTTAGTGCCTAGCTTGATTCCCAGGTTTGAAGTGTTGCAGGCCTGCGCTTTCTGAGCCTGCTTCTTCTGTAGATGAGGTCTTTGATAAATACCCCTGAGGGCAGGGAAGAACACCGATTTCTTTGCTTCCCCTCCTTCAGGGTTAAGTCTGGCTGTTAGAGCTTTGTGAAGATTGTTGGTTTCACCTGTACTTAGTCTGTTGCAAGGCTTCTTCTAATACTCACCTTCCCCCCTTCCTCCCCCCCCCCCCAGCTTTTGAGTCTTTTTATGTCTATTCAACAACTGTTGTGTCTTTGTGTTGTGCAATAGGCTGCTGCATTTTCAGAGTTGCCAGAGGCTAATTTAGTTCTGGGTTTTTTTGTTTTGTTTTGTTGTAGCTGGGTGAGTTCTTTAGCTCCATGGGGCTTCCTGGTAAGTGGTCTTTAGCTGTCATTAGCTTTCATTCACATGTGGTTGAATTCTTGGGGAGCTTTAACTGATTGGATAATTGCTTTCAGTTAACTGTTGGCAAACAGTGCTGTGGGAGCCTCCCCACCCCCACCGGGTGCCTTAGTTCCTTAATCTGGGGAGTGGTTACTAACTGACCTTAAGGCCTTTAGAGGGGAAAAACACAATAGCAGACTTTAATGCTGTCTTTGCTGTAGCAAGGAACTGGAATGGCCTTTTCAAGATTGGACCCAGCTAGGTGAAGCAATTTATAGGAAAGAGTTGAAGAGGCAGAGGGCTCCAGAAAAGAAGAGGTTAACTTCTGTCACAGAAATGCCTGTGAATAAACAATTTGGTTCTCAGGAGAAACTCCCCCTGGTTAACTGTTGACAGCTTCAAACTGGGTGGGGCAAAATTGGCAGGATGAAGAACTTTTTTTTTTCCTAGTAGCCTTCTCTAAGGTTGCTAGTGGTGGTGGTGTGTTTCTGAATGTCCATACCCCAGGAATTTAAAAAGCCAGTCAAGAGGAGACCAATTTTTTGGTCTCTTGAGCTTTTCAACTTTCCAGGTCACCGATACTTTTGCTAGGGGTGGAGTAGTAGGTTGCCTGTACAGAGTTCTCCATTGCTGCCGTCTGGTTCCTTGACCGGCTGTTCCTGCAGTCTTGTGACTTGAACACAAAGTAAAGCAGAATACTGTGGAGCAGGCCGCTGCTTCTCTCTTCGAACACATCTGTCTTTTAGGGCTCCGAACATAGCTGACTTTTTGTACTAAGCTTCACACAGGTGTTAACTGAGGTGATCAGTTAAAAGTCAAGGGACAGGGTCTGTGTGTGGTTCTTGCAGAGGACCTGGGTTCCATCTCCAGCATCTAGGTGGTAGCTCACAACCATCCATAATTCCAGTGTCAGGAGAGCTGATGCTTCTCTTCAGACTTCCTAAGATATCAGACATAAATGACAGACACAGATACATGTTGCAGACAAAACACTCATATATAAAATAATTCTAATAATAATAGTCTTGAGCAAAGGTCAAGGAACAAAACAGGAATTTCCCAACAAACAGGGATTCTGCTACCTTTTACAGCAATGAACCAGAAGTCACCATCCCATCAGGTTATCGAGGACCCATCTTCAAGTTTCCGGGAATCATGTAACATCCTATGTAGTAGGGGTTTTGACAGCAGGATATGTAGCTTTTATCAGCTTCTCATGGGAGTTTATGACACTTTCCCAAAGTTAGAATTGCTGATTTAGTTACCTGCAAACCTGGCAGACAAACATTTCTGTGCTGGACATTCCATATTTCTGCTATCTAGGTATTTTTATAGGCAATGCATTTCCTTCCTTTGAAATATAAATATATTACTGGAAATGTAGCTCAGTTGGTAAAGTGCTGACCTAGCAAGCATGATGCCCTGGGTTCTACCTTCAGCACTGTGTAATCTCTTCACAGAGGTGCACCCCTGTGATCCTGGCGTCTGGATGATGAAGGCAAGAGGAGCAGAAGCTTAAAGTTTCTTGACTGTATAGCAAGTTCAGAGCCAGCCAGGGCTATATATATATATATTTATACACACACACATGTATATATATGAAAATATAAAAATATGAAGAAATATATAATCAATGTGTACAATTTTGTTAATTCTTTTAAAAGCTGGGTCAGATAGCTGGAGAAGTTACTTGCCTTCCAACCAGTCTGGGTTCGATCTCTGGAACCCAAGCGAAGAAGAAAACAAAATCTAGAACGGAATCTACAGAGTTATTCTCTGACCTCCACAAACACACATTAACAATTTAAAAAACAAAACCAAAAAAAAAAAATCCCCAGAAAGCTAAAATAACGTACTTGGCTGCCCCTAATCTATGTATCAGGATAAATTGGTTTTGATTTAGAAAACCTACCTCTATGTATTATTTTATACCTATAAAAGTCCTTCTTTGGAAACCTGGTTGTAGGTTGGGTGTGGTGGCACATGCCCCTTAATCGCAGCACTGGGGTTGGGGGGTGTACAAAGGTGGGTGGATCTCTATGAGTTTAAGACCAGCCTGGTCTACATAGGGAGCTCCAGGCAAGCCAATACTACATGGTAAAGCCCTGTCTCAAAACAAACAAAAATAAAAGCCCAGCTCGTTATAATAATTTCAGCATGGGCCAGTGTAGAAGATAGCATGCAGCCACAGTCCCTTTTCACCATCCATTCTCACCAGCTTCACTGGTTACCATCACGTTGCCACACCCATCCACTGCTACCCGAACCAACTACTTCCTTTTTCTTCAGTCATTTAATCTATATTTTCCTATTACAAATCATTGTGAATGCACAGTGCAGTGACCTTTAGCTATATATAAACTTGTGCCCTTGTCACCACAGTGACACAGTGTTATAGAACAGTTCTGTTACCCCCAAGTTCCCTCACATTGGTCAAGAGAGTGATGAAATCGGCCTTTGTTCCCATGGCCAAACCATCAGTAGTTTCCGTCTCTGTAGATGTCCTTTGCTGGGTGTTCTGTGGAAAGGGAGTTGGGTGTTAATTAGGCTTTGTGCATCTGTGTGTAGTGTCCCTGGGCCACTCCTTCCTGTGACAGACATTGATAGTTCTCTTCTCATGCTGACAGTGTCCCATGTTATGGAAAAAAAACTGCATCTCTTTTTTCCACTTTCACTAACGATTGAGTTTTCAGTTTTGAACTACGGTAGTCCTCCCCGACCTGAGGGTGTGTTCCCAAGCCCCCTGAGGAGATGCTTGGAATCCTGTGAGCACAGAGCCGGTGTTTTAGCGCCACACCCAGACTTCTGTTTACTATTTTGAGACAAGAGTCTCACGAAGTTGTACAGGTTGGCTTTGAATTCACTCTAGCCTGTCAGTCCTTGAGCTTGGTGATCTCCTCCCTCAGCTTTTTTTTTTTTTTTTGGTTTTTCGAGACAGGGTTAGGGTTTCTCTGTATAGCCCTGGCTGTCCTGGAACTCACTCTGTAGACCAGACTGGCCTCGAACTCAGAAATCCACCTGCCTCTGCCTCCCGAGTGCTGGGATTAAAGGCGTGTGCCACCACGCCCAGCTCTACCTCAACTTTTTAGGTAACTAAATTATAGGCCTGCACCATCAAGTCCAACTCCATACTTTTTTCTTTGCTTATATATCTTACAGTAGAGTTGAATTTGTAAATTAGACACCGTAAGATTGACAGAGCTGGTGGTCTGGATTGGGTAGCACCTTGTTCACCTAGCTTACATAAAGCCTTGGGTTCAATCCTCAGTACCACATAAACCAGGCGTGGTGGCGCACTCAAGAGGTAGAGGCAGAAAGATCAGAAATTCAAGGTCATCCTGCGGTACATGAGTCCCTGGGGTGGGATAAGCAACAATGTTTAATAATGTAGAACATGTATGATAATAGTATAAAAGTTAAAGGGTTATATATCATTTATCTCTGGGATTTTCTGTTTAGAATTTTCAGACCTTGATTGTAGGTACCTCAAACTCTGGAAAATGAAACCAGGGATAAGGAGACAGTTACTGTGATTAAACAGTCCCATACAAGTGCGCATCTTCCTGTCGAGTTGGTGCCTAGAGTTGGAAATACTGGCTAGTAAGTTTATGTTTAACTTTTTAAGTTACTGCCGAACTTCCTGTAAGTGGCCAAGTCAGTTCACATTCCCATCAGGGAGGATTTCAGTTTCTCCATATCCTGGTTCACACTTGCCTGATTTTTGTTGTTTGTTTTGTTGTTTGGTCAGTCATTCCAGTGAGTGTGGTGGTACCTCACTGTAGCTTTGGCTTGCATTTCCCTAGTGACAGATAGTAAGCACCTGCTGATGTGCCATTCACAGATCTGTATGCATCATCCCTGGAGAAATGAGGTGCTGATCTTTTATGCCTTCTTTCCACCTCCCGTGCTGGGGCTGAACCTCAGTGCTCTATAACTGAGCCACACCCCAGGCCTTGCCCACTTGCTAACAGGGATGTTTGCTGTCTCATTAACTTGTAAGAGTTCTTTATGGCCGGGCAGTGGTGGCGCACGCCTTTAATCCCAGCACTTGGGAGGCAGAGGCAGGCGGATTTCTGAGTTTGAGACCATCCTGGTCCACAGAGTGAGTTCCAGGACAGCCAGGGCTACACAGAAAAACCCTATATAGAAAAAGACCAAAGGAAAAAAAAAAAAGAGTTCTTTATGTATCCTGAACCAGTCCCTTATTACATACGGCACTTAAAAAGATTTTTCCACCTGTCCGTGGCCTAGAAATGTACATTTAAAAAATTTTTATGACATTTATTAATTTTAATGGGTTATATTTTTGGTGGCATATCTAAAAAAATTCATCTAACTCAAAGTGACAGTTTTTCTTCTAAGGATTTTAGTTTCAGCTTTTGTTTTAATCTGTGGTTCATTTTGAATTTATTTTTTGGGTGTGTGGCTTAACATTATTTGTGAATATGGTTACCATGTAGTTAAAATACTTTGATGAAAACATTGTCCTTGTTGGGTTTTCTGGGGACCTATGTTGAATATTGGTTTACTATAAATGGAAAGATTTATTTCTATGCTTTTAATTTGGTTGGATTGATATCTGTGTCTATTCTTACCATTTTATTATTATGCTTTATGGTATGTTTAGAAAATTATATCAATTATCCAATTCTGTTTTGAATCTGCTTTGGATATTCTGGATCCTTTTATTTCTTTATCAATATTAAGATAAATTTGTGCCTGATGTGGTAGTATACTCCTTTAATTCTAGCGCTTGGGAGGCAGAAGTAGGTAGATCTCTATGAGTTCATGGCTAGCCTGGTTTACATACATAGCAAGCTACAGGACAGCTAGGACTACATAGATAGACCCTGTCTAAAAAATATATATATATATGCAGCCAGTTGTGAGCTGCCTTTTGGGTGCTGGGAATTGAACATGGGTTCTCTGGAAGAGCAGCTGGTGCTCTTAACGACTGATCCCAGCCCCAGAAGTAGTGTTTTCTATCTTAATTCTGTGTGAACTTGGAATCTCTCTAGTTATTTAAATCTTCCATTTCTCTTGGCAGTGTTCTGTAATTTTCAGTATAGAAGTCCTTAAAAGTCATTTTTCTGGTGCAAGCCTGTAATCCCAGTGTTTAAGAAGCTGAGGCAGGGGGGCTGGTGAGATGGCTCAGTGGGTAAGAGCACCCGACTGCTCTTCCAGAGGTCCGGAGTTCAAATCCCAGCAACCACATGGTGGCTCACAACCATCCGTAACGAGATCTGACTCCCTCTTCTGGAGTGTCTGAAGACAGCTACAGTGTACTTACATATAAATAAATAAATCTTAAAAAAAAAAAAAAAAAAAAAAAAAAAAAAAAAAAAAAGAAGCTGAGGCAGGAAGGTTACTATGATTTTGAGGCTAGCCCAGACTACATAGAGAGCCAGGGCTACACAGCAAAACCATGTTTTGAACCAAAACAAAATGTATATTTAATTTCTTTCTTTTTTTTTTCCTTATTATTTGTAGTGTTGAATGTAGCTTGTATTGAGCATTCTAGGCAAGTGTTTTACTCCTCTGCCACATTCCAGTCCCAGGTCATTCTGATAACAGGATTAAGGGCTGGGAACGTGGCTTAGCAGCTCAGAGCACCTGACTGCTCTTTCTTCCAGTTTGGCTTCCAGCATCCACATGGTGACTGACAACCTTCTATAACTCTTTGACCTTCTTGTGCTGTTACACACATGGTACACATGCATACACTCATATGTACACATGTATTTTTAATATAGTCTTAAAACATTTTATTTTTCTTTTTTTAAAATATTTTCTTTTTCAGTACTAAGAACCAGTTTTAAATTTTATTTTGAATTACTTATAGCTAATATGTTGAAATGAAATTTTATATATATATATATATATATATATATATATACATATACATACATACACACACATATGTATGTATGTATGTATGTATGTATATGTATATCTAGTAGTCTGACTGCCCTCAACTTGTTAGTTATTCTAGTTCGTTATTGTATAGATTCCTTAGAGTGCTCTAGATGCAAGATCATATGATGTACAAATAAAAGCATTTGTCATTTTTTCCAATCTGGATGTGTTTAATTTTTAATTAATCTCTTTTATGCACTGATTTATATAATAGAATTGAATAGACATGGCAAACATATGTATCTTCTCTTTGTTCCTGCTCTTAGGGGAACTTGGCATTTAGTTTTTCCGCCATTCAGTGTAATCATTGCCTGTGGGTTTTCCTCTGGCTGGGGAAGTTCCTTCTTAGTTGTAGTGTAAGTTGCTTTGATGACTGTTGGGTTTTGCCAGTTGCCTTTTGTGTTGTTAGTTGTGCTGGAACATTTGTCCTCCTGCTGCTTCTGTGGTACACTGTTAACTGGCAAGCCTTCCTTGCATTCTTGGGATAAATCAAACACCACCACCTTATATAGGCTAGAGTGACCTCAAACTCATTCTCCTTCCCCAGCTGCCAGAATGCTGGGGCTGCCTCATACCTTCCAATGGATGTTTTCATGTGTAGCTAATTGCAGGGTATTTTCATCTGTGTTCATGTTAAAAGTATGGTTACTTTGTTTGGTTATGGTATATGCTTAAAACAAACAAAAAGACAGGGTCTCATTGTGTAACCCTGGCTGTCCTGGAACTTGCTTTGTAGACTAGGCTGGCCTCAAACTCAGAGATCCTCCTGCCTCTGCCTCCCCAGTGCTAGTATTAAAGGCATGCCCTACCACACTGAGTATACTCTGATTTTCTTTTTAAGTTAGTGATGTTGATACATAGAAAATAAGATGCTGGATGTGCGCATTTAATCCTAGCACTCGGAAGACAGAGACAGTGGAGCTCTGTGAGTTTGAGGCAGGTCTTATCTACAAAGCGAGTCCAGGTCAGCCAGGGCTGGTTACACTGAGAAACTCAGTCTTGAAGTATCATTTTGTGTTTTACTATTTGAACTGTCTTTTTCAGTGCTAGAGCCTTGTACTTGTTAGGCAAGCTCTAACCTTGAGCTACAGCCCAGCTGCCCTGGCTTTATTTTTAAACTATCAACTCCTTTAGTTTAAAATTATTTGCCCTTTATTATTTTGTAAGAAGTCTTGGTATATCAAGGAGTCCTTTGTCATGCTTATGATACTTTCGCTCAATTCGTCTTGTTCCTTTTTATAAAACTATGTATTCATGTGTATATGTCTATATGCATGTGTATATTTATTTATGTGTGTATCTATGTGAGTTTATGCACACCATATGTATGTAGATGCTTAGGAGGCCAGAGAGCATTGGATCCTCTGGAACTAGAGATAGACTGTTGTGAATTCCAAGTAATGCCACAGCTCCTACTCCTGACCCCCAGTTATGAGATGGGAATACAAGTTTCTACGTGAAAAGAACCTAGAACTGTGCCTGGCACATAATTGGCATTCAGTAAATGATACTAGTTTTTGCTACATCATACATTCTTATCATCTTGTATTAAAGCTCACCTGTCTCAGCAGGGTATACATACTCCATTACATTTGGGTTGCATGACCTGGAATAAGTTATTGTTTGAGGGAGGGGAGTGAGTTGAGATGGGATTTCATATAGCCCAGGCTGTCCTAGAACTCACTGTGTATTCAAGGATAACCGTGAACATTTATTTCTCTTGCCTCTTATCTCCCAGGTGCTAGGATTAGAGGCATGTGCCACCATACCAGGCTTTATGTGGTGCTGGGGGTCAAACCCAGGGCTTCGAGCATACTAAGGAAGCACTCCACACCAAACCACATCCATAGACCCCAAGTTATTTCATCTCTCTCGCACTAACTGGCAGTCCCTGCAAAAAGGGCAGAGGTGTACAAGTAGTTGTCATTGAGACCGAAACAAACGAGTGTGGGAGGTGTTAACACAAGGCTGCAGCTAGGTGACTGGACAAACGCTGCCAGCCTGTACAGGGCTGGCTGCTGGCTGTCGGTCGGTGACTCCTAGGTATTAGTGACTGGCTCCTGTTGGTTTTTAGTGTTGCCTTCCTGCCAGGACAAGTATGAATCTCACTGTTTATTTTGGGGTTTTGTTTGTTTGGGGAGGAGGAAGGGCCTCCTTGGTTTGAAACTTTGGAACCACCGTGTACTGAAGTCTTTGGAGATTTCCTTTTCAGTCCTCGGCAACCTGAGCTCCCAAGGGAGCCTTGAGCTGCCAGGGGCAGTGTTTCACAGTTAAGTCTGAAGGTTCTGTTTCTAAAGAGTAGAACTAAAGCAACTTCTTAGATTTAATTGGCTTGATAAACTCCAAAGATTGTAATTCACTGCCCCTGCTTCAAATCTTTTATCAGATAAGGCTAAAAGGTCTGGGCCAGGCTTCTAGAGGGAAAATTCAGAACACATCTTTATGTTAACCGGAATAGTGGTAGTGCCATATATGCTTGGGGCTGGAGAGGTGACTCAGTCAGTCAAATGCTTGCCATTCACAAGCATGAGGACCCTGAGTTCCATCCCCAGCACCCACATGAAAAGTGAGCAGGCACAGCAGTGCACACATACCTGAGCTAGTGTAGCTCAGTCCATGAGCTGTAGGTTCAGAGGGATCTTGTCTCAAAGAAAAGGTGGGGAACAATTGGGAAGACACTGGATGTTGCACATGTATACACGAGCATACATATGTGAACACACACACATTATTCAAAAGAATAGTTGGGACTAGAGAGATAGCTCAGCAGTTAGCTCTTCAAGAAGACTGGTTTATTTCCTAGCATTGACATAGTGATCCACAACTCCATTTCCAGGGGATCTGACACTTTCTTCTGGCCTCCAATGTCACTAGGCACACATGGTATACAAAAATATATACAGGAAAACACCCATATTATAAGAATAAAGAGTAGTGACTTAGAGGTCAACAAAGCAGTTGTGGGTACATATTGATTTGAACCCCACTTCTACCACATGAATTTCTTGGCATAAACGAGGACACAGCAATGTTGATTGGCCAGAACTGCGTAGCTGAAGAGTAGGAGTCAATGCCCCACCCATATTTTAGGGCCCCAGATTTAATACTTTCTTTGCATATGACAGCCACCTTCCTGTTGATCGTCAGGGTACACTTTTAAGGCTGGCCAGAGAGAGTTAGAGGCCTGTACTTCCCATCCTCCCAGGAGTAGTTCACCCTGAATGTTAGGTTGTCCTGCATGTTAGCCTTTGGCAGCTTGTGAAAGTGTACACTCTGACTCAGCAGACCCAGCACATAATAACCTGAGTGAGTGTCTGTGCTACTAACAAGCTTCCAGAAAATGCTGTTGCTGCCGCTGCTCTTCACAAATTTCACCTTGACTTGTGAGCACATAGAGACCCTCTAAACATACTGAAACTAGGACACTGACTTCCAGAGAGTCAGGATGATCCACAATCTAGATGAAGCACGAGTCCAGTTCAGTCTACATAGTAAGTTCCAGGCCAGCCAGAGTTACTCAGTAAGACCCTGTTCCAGAATACAAACAATGGCCACAATAGTAACCTGGATGAGACTTCAGCATTGATAGAATGTTTTGTTTTGTTTGGGATCAGGGGACAGGGCTGAGACAGGGTTTTTCTATATGTTCCTGGGCTTTCTTGGATCCTATACAGATCAGACTGGTTTTGAATTCACAAAGATTGCCTGGCTCAGGGCTGGAGAGATGGCTCAGAGGTTAAGAGCACTGTCTGCTCTTCCAGAGGTCCTAAGTTCAATTCCCAGCAACCACATGGTGGCTCACAACCATCTGTAATGGAATCTGATGCCCTCTTCTGGTGTGTCTGAGGACAGCTACAGTGTACTCATATAAATAAATCTTTAAAAAATCAAATAGTAATAAAAAAAAAGATTGCCTGGCTCTTGCTCTTGAATGCTAGGATTAAAGCCATGCGCCACCACATCCCCACCCCACCCCCAGTCTCATGCAGTTCAGGCTGTCCCTGGAACTTGGGATCTTCCTGCCTCTAATTGCTAAATATTACTATGATTGTAGATGTGCATTATCACACCTGGATAAGTGTTTTCCTAAATTGATGTCAATATATAATTCTATAGAAACATTAGAAAGAACAGGCACACAGAAGAAGGAAAACCTATCACTCAATCCATTTAACATTCTAGTAAATGCCCTTCCTTGTACATTCTTGTAGAGTAGCCATACCTTAGCACTCACATAGTGGCTCACAACTGTTAGTAACGCCATTTCCAGGGGATCCGACTCTTTCTTAACATGTCTTCAGGGGTGGGAGAGATAGTTCAGTAGTTAAGAAGGCTCTTCCAGAGGATTTTAAAATAAAAACAAAGAAAAACTTAGGAATAGAATTGTTGGGAACTCTGGGAAAGAGGTGGCATCCAGAAATGTTCCAGTTTGTAATCTGCCCACTATATGAGAACATAGAGTGGTATTCTCACATCTCAGACTGGCAGTAGTGCTGTGACATCTCTTACTTCCAGAGAGTAACTGTTTGAATGAACCATCTTGTTGCCCGTTTCTGGAAGTGCAGAGTCTTGTGCCTTGTAGCATTCTGGGAAGCCATTTGGGAGGCAATCACACAAGGACCTCAGGCTTCCCAGAAAAGAGGTAACACTGGCCAGTGCAAACAGATTTGGAAGTTCCCACTTGATCCGCCCTGCAGGAAATTTTACTTCTTTCCCCATTCCAACTGCAGTCTCTCTTCCCAGCAGATTTGGTGGCCAAGGTTCCTGCTGCTTCTCTGTCTAACATGTAAAGGAAGCACCTTCTATGTCCCTGGAGTCGCGCCAATCAATTTCCACCAAAACGACCCAGTAGAGATCAAGGTGAGTGAGTGTTTGGATCTCAGGAGCACCTGTGCCTAGCACCCTGCCTGGAGGACTGTCTGAGCTGTTTGTGTCCGTCATGGAGTTGTAGAGAAAACAGACAAGGCCAGCTCCCTGGGAAAAAGAGGCTTGACTCCATACTGCATAGCTGGCTGCCTCTTCGTTGCTTCTTCCGGGTCTCTGTCCCCTCGCTCTCACTGTTGGTTTGGATGAAGTGTGTCTCATGCTGCCCCACCCATCTGTATGGTACTCCACTTGCTTTCTTCTGTGCTTTCTCTGCCTCCCTCTCACCTCCTCCCTCCTCCTTTCAGTACTAGCTTTCTGAGTAACACAGCAGCTGTTCAAATGTTGGTGTAGCTCTCTTCCTTACTGCTTGCAGGAGAAACATTAAAGTGGCATTTCCTGAGGGTTATTACATGCCATGCATTGGGCTCTGCTTAGCTCAACTAGAACCCTCTGAGGGAAATTCGTTTCACAGATTTTCTGTGTATTTCACAGATATGGAAACTAATGCAGCAGAGAAGCAATCCAACTGCCATATGCAGAGAAATGCAAACACTGACACTAAGTGAGACACAGGAAGTGACTGCATGGCACCATGTCAGTCTAAGGTCAGCACTTCACTCTGGGGCCCTCGGGAAACTTTGGCTATTAGAGCTTTTGGAATGCCAGCTTTCCCACTGCCATGCCTTTCTCTCACTTTTGACCTTTGTCCACAGCCCAGAACGAAGCTTATGGTTTAGCTCTGCCAAAGTGCAGTGAGAGAGGACACCCCTGGCAGGAGGGAGAACACTAAGGTGGAATGTACCGCTTTGTAACGTGGGAGGGTGGTCATGCCGCTACCCCACTCCCAGCGTCCAGAGAAAGAGTGCCAGAAAACAAGAATCAACAACAGTGAATTTGGAGGCAAATTTTCCTTCTGTAATTTATAACTTGTTTTGGTTGATTTGGTTTGGTTTTATGACAGGGTCTCATATAGCTTAGGTTGGCCTTCAACATTGGATAGCTGAGGATGGTTTGAACTTCTCATCTTTCTCTAAGTTCTGGGATTATAGTCTGCCACGACACCAGTTTCTATAACACACATTATCCAAGTTCTTACTGTCTTGAGGCAGGCATCCCAAAAGCTCTGAAGCCTGGGGCTCCCTGGGGACTCTGGAGTCAGGCGCTGACTCAGGGCAGACATGCTGCTTACTTGCTTCATGCAGCTCCCTTAGGGGCAGTATGTTGGCATTTTTCTGCACGTGGTTATGGGATATGATATATTCCAGACCCAGCTAGAGATGGGATACAACCCTGTGTCATGTATACCACATGCTTGGTATAGGTTTAATGCCCTCAAGTTTCTATTTCCATAGTAAGAGTTTTAAGTAAGGGTTGTAGACCTATTCTAGAATTTAAAAATTATTTATACTTTTTAAATGTATGTCTGTGTGTGTGTGTGTGTGTGTGTATTTGAATATTTATATTTTTAAATGTTATATGAGGAATAGCAGAAATTCCTTAAGTAGTAAAAATAATTTCCCTCATATTTGAAGGTTTTTGTTTGCTTGTTTTGTTTCTCAAGACAGGGTTTCTCTGTGTAACCCTGGCTGTCCTGGAACTCACTCTGTAGACCAGGCTGGCCTCAAACTCAGAGATTCACCTTTCTCTGCCTTCTGAGTGCTGGGATTAAAGGTATGTGCCGCCACCACCCAGCTTTAAAGTTTTTTTCTTGCCACATTTAGTGTCTTTATATCTGCATGCATATGAGTGGGTGTGGGTACATGCCACAGCACACGTGTGGAGGTCAGAGGACAACTGGAGGAGTTGTTCCTCCCATTCTGCCATGTGGGTCTGTGGGACAGGAGCTCAGATTGTCAGGCTTGCAGAAAGTCCCTTTATCTATCTAGCCATCTCAGGGGCCCTAAAGTTTGTTTTTTGTTTTTGTTTTACAGTATTTTCATTAGTTCTGTTTTATCCATGATTTAATAGTTTCCTATTTTTGTTTGTTAGAGACAGGCTGTCATGTAGTCTAGCTCAAGCTTATTAGGTAGCCAAAGATGATCTTGAACTTTCTTTACAGTTGTACTTGTTATTATGTATGTGCACATACAGTAATTTATATGGGGGTGAGGCTGGACCACAGCAGGGATGTAGAGGTCGGCCACAGTATAACTTTGTGCAGTTGTTTTTCCCCTTCCAACTTTACCTGTGTTCTGTGGCTCAAACTTGGATTACCAGGCTTGTGAGGCCCCTGTATCCACGAAGCTCTGGATTATGATCCCTTCCGCCACTCTACCTAGCTTGTAGCTAAGAATAACCTTGAACTTCTGATCCTCCTGGGTGCCAGTATTACAGGCCTGTGCCACAGGCCTATATGTATGATGCTTGATAAAACCTGTGGCTTTGCATATGCTAGTCAGACACCTTGCCAACTCAGCAACACCCCTAGATTGTTTCTCCGTCTCTTATTCCTGTCTTTATTTCCCTCCTCTTCCCTCATTCCTCCCTCACTCCCTTCTTTTCTTTATTTTCCTCTCACTCCTTTTCTGTTCTTTCTTGATCTTCCTCTGTAACTTGAGTTCACTATCCTCCTGTCTCAGTCTTGAGTTTCACATTATAGAGGACTTAAATTTTTTTATGCTTTCCTCTATGCTCATTTAACAAACATTAAATAAACACCTACTATGCTGTGCTCTAAGTGGGAAAAATGATTTTTAAAGCCCTAGGAAAGACCAGGGGTAGTGGCTCACAGTGGTATCAAGAACACTGAGTATTGTGAATTGAAGGGCAGCCTGAGCTACAGAATAAGACACCATCTCAAAGAAGAAAAAGAGAGAAAGAAATTGAAACTTAGTATACAGCAATTGCATTGTTATGTGACATACTATGAAGGAAGCTAAGAGGGTTGAAATAGAATGGTGGGAGTTCATTTAGATACAGTGGTTGGGAAAGGCTTATGGGCAAGAGGATTTCAGCTGAGACCTAGATAGAAGAAAGCTGCAGAGGAGAGCAGAGAGGGTACCAGGTAAAAGTCTGAGACAAGAGAGTTGTAGGTTCAAAAGGACAGAGGCAAAAGAGCTACCATAACACAGACCCCTGTGTTTCTAACGCCTCCCGCAGAGGGCAGCTATTTAACTGAAGTTAAAATTCAGTGAATATTGGCTCTCCCTGTGGCTTTAAACTAATTATATCATGCTGTCTACAACAAAGTTCAAAATTGTGGGCAAAAGAAGAATTGCATTCCTGACTGCCCACAATTCCTGTCTCCTGCCACAAATGTAGCTTGCTTATTGGATGTAGTGCTAAGTGTGCTGGAGACGTGTAAGTGCCAAGGGGAACTCTTGCAGCAGCCTTCTTGTTTCTGGTGGGTTGGGGCTAACAGTCTCTCTCCGTCCTGCAGGCTGTGAAGCTTACCAGCTCTCGGACCCAGCTTCCTTACGAGTACTACTCATTGCCCTTCTGCCAGCCCATCAAGATAACCTACAAGGCAGAGAACCTGGGTAAGCCTCCCCTGCTGCTCCAGCCTGCCTCACAGGGAGCCTGGCGTGGCTTTCATACTGCTGGTGGCGGCTGCCCTTACCTAGGGCTTGCTGTGTGCTGCACACTTTTTTTTTTTTTTTAAAGATGTATTTTATTTATATGAGTGCACTGAACCACCATGTGGTTGCTGGGAATTGAACTCAGGACCTCTGGAAGAGCAGTCAGTGCTCTTAACTACTGAGCCATCTCTCCAGCCCTGCTGGACACTTTTGTTCAGAGTTTATGTGCATGTTACCTTATTGGCTCATAATGGTCCTGCAGAGGTAGTGATTTTAAGTGTATGCATATCATTTTGTCAATTGACTTGCCTTTGGTTATGTTGTTAGGTAATAGCTAACCTGAGCTTTAACAGTTTCCAGAGCTAGAGCACTCAGCTTCTAACCATAGCGGTTCTCCCTTAGTCTCCTGATAACCCTTTCTTTTCTAGTGCCTTCTGTTACTTGCTCAGCCCCCATCCTGCTTTTGGTATAGGCCAGAGGTTGACATCAGGTATCTTCCTGGGTTGTTCTCCATAATATTTATTTAGGCATGGTCTCTTGCTTGAACCTAAAGCTCACTGATTTGCCTAGTCTAGCTATCCAGGTTGCCCTGTCTCTGTCCCAGTGGTAAGATCACAGGCAGGCTCCCACATGCACCCAGTGTTTCCATGGATGCTGAGAAATGGAACTCATGCTTATGTGGCAGGCACTTTCCCCACTGAACCGTCTCCTCAGATGATTTCTCTACCTGTAATAAAGATTGGTGTAAATATAGTACTTGTCTATGAAATTCTAAGAAAAGAAGAGAAGAGAAGAGAAGAGAAGAGAAGAGAAGAGAAGAGAAGAGAAGAGAAGAGAAGAGAAGAGAAGAGAAGAGGCCAGACAGTGGTGGCACACACCTTTAATCCCACCATGAGGCAGGTGGATCTTTGAGTTCAAGGTCAAACTGGTCTACTGATCAAATTTCAGGACAGCCAGGGCTACACAGAGAAACTCTGTCTCAAAAAAACAAAAAAAGAAGAGTGATTACCTCTGCCAGCAAAGACAGTGACATTTTTGGAAAGCTGAGCAGGACTTACTCAGAAAGAATATGAAATGCCCTGTACAGTGTCTCTCACAAGTTGTCTGTAAAAGGTAGCTATGATTCTAGGTTAACTCTTCTTCAATTGGAACGATCTCTTCAGGGCAGTTAGTTATTCGTGCTTCCTCTCTGCCTGTCTCTGCATTATGTCCTGGAGAAGCAAGCATACAGATGCTCCTGGAACCTTAAGGACTTGAGCAGATTTTCCTCAGATGTCTTCGGAAAGAAGACACTGCTTCTTTCTGGGGTTTGGTGGCTGAACTTAACATTGTTTAAAGGTCTGTTTTATTTGTGCGTGTGTGCGTGCTCGTGTGTGTGTGTGTGTGTGTGTGTGTGTGTGTGTGTGTGTGTGTGTGTGCCCGCGAGCGCACTCAAGAATGAGTACACTTGGAGGCCAAAAGAGATCTCTCAGCTGTCGTTATAAGCACACCTGGCTTGTTAGGAGGGTATTTGAGATATGAAGCCCAAGTCTCATGATTGTACAGAAAGCAGCAAGTACTGTTTTCTGCAGAGCCAACTCTTCAGTCCCTCTTTATGGTTTTTTGAGACAAGATCTCCCCCTTCCAAGCTGGCTTGAAATCTGCTGTGTTGTTCATTGGCCAGACTGTCCTTGAACCTGTGAACCCTCTGCTTCAGCCTTCTGAGTACTGGGATCTGAGTTCAGTCCTCATGATTGTGCTACTGTTGTTAACTGCTGAGATGTGGGGTGCCTGCCACCAGGAACGTGCAGGGGATCAAACCTGTGGTCTTGGGTTGCTGGGCAATTGTTCTACACTGGCCTACTGGGAAATTGGTTCTCTTTAAAAGTTGCTGTATTAGCATATGTTAGTTAGTCACATCATGACTCTGGCTCATCCTTAAGAGGAGGTGACATAGGCCCACAACTTGAGAGCTCAACAAAAAGGCTTGAGCTTGGGAGTCTGAAACCAACATGGGTACATAGTGTCTCCAATGAAAAAGAAGGAGGCTTAGCCTGGCATGATGGCCCATGCCTTTAGCAGCAGCACTCCAAAGGCAGAGACAAGTGGATCTCTAGGAGCTCAAGGTCAGCCAAGAAGTCAGAGTGAGACCCTTTCTCTCAAGGAGAGAAAGCGGGAGAGACAGAGCAATGAGCCATGCTGGACCAGGATATCTTCTTTTTCTTCCTTTCTATTTTTGGTGATTTTTCAGGACAGAGTTTTTCTGTGTAGCCCTGGCTGTCCTGCTGGAACTCACTTGTAGACCAGGCTAACCTTGAATTCAGAGATTTGACTGTCTCTGCCTCCCCAGTGTTGGGGTTAAAAGTACCATCAGCTGACACCATCTTTCATAACTCTGTTTAACATCCAGACTTTAGGAATGACAACCTTACTTGCGGTTTCTCCTCTCTTGGAATCAGCTCCTTATTGATCTGCAAAGAAATGGGCAGCAGGACATGGTGTAAGGAAAGAGCTTACCCAGGGGGTCGTGGCAAGCTACTGTCTCTCTAGTTGTGGTTGTCTAGAAAATGCTATTTCAGCCGCAAGCTGTGCTGATGTCTTGTTGATGTCCTCACTGTCCATTCACAATTGATCCTAGACTTGCAGGCTCATGTGCACTGTCAGGCATCTGATATCAGCTGAGGGTTAGAGTCCTTCACCCTCCTCACTCTCTTCCTTTTCCTCTCCTGGATGGCCTATTCTAGACTCAAGACATCACCTACTAGAGCTGCTCCCTTGCATGGCTACATGCTGCCTCTAATGTGGTAGTTGGTGGTTCTGCCACTTTGTACTTAACCTACCAACAAATCATAGCATCCAACTGCCTGACCTTTTCTCTCGACAACTCACAGAACTTGATCATGAAAACCTAAGCATCTTCCCAGCATGCACCACTCCTTCCTCTTGCTCTTGAATCTATGCTGTGATGGCAACTTCCTCACAGACTCTCTTTCTGTGTTTCTTCTCACTTACTTCAGGACTGGTACCATCACTCCAGCCAGCTTCTTATATCCTTCCCAGAAGAGCAGTCAGAGTGATCTTTCCATAACTCCAGATGGGTAATGTCTTCTCTATCCCTGTTGGAACTCCTCATGAATTTTTTCACTTTCTGGGCAAAGATCATGTGTGTGGTCCACCCTAAGGCCAGTCTCAATCCATCTCTTACCTATCTCCCCAGCTTACCCAGGTCACTCGCAAGCACTCTCCTTTGCCACCTCACCATACAGGTAATCTCAAAGTTGCCACCCAAGTAGCCTTTGTTGACCCTGTCAGCCTAGAGTTTGCCCACTCCTCTGTACAGAGACAGCACTATTTAGTGGACAGAACATTCTGATTCAAGGCTGCCTGCTATTGCACCCTGCATGACATTTATAAGCTTAGTCCTGGGACATTACTTCACTGACCTTCTATTTCCTCTTCCAGAAAATGAGATAGCGGTTGTATTCTCCTTATAGATAGACTGAGAACTGAGGGATTAATCCACTCACAGGCACAGAGTAGGCAGGCAACAAGAACACCATTTGCATTATTGGCTTCACCTCTGCAGCCAGGCTGGCCTTCTACCAAGACCTTTGTATCTCTGTGCAGCTCTTCTATGTCAATGACGTTACTTTGCAGTGTGTTAATATGTGTGGGTTTGACTCCCCTACTGTCAGGGAGCTCTCTGAGCCAAAACTTACTACTTAATGTGCTGGCACCCCATGCCAATTTCCCACGAGTAACCTGATGCCAAATGTTATACTCATAGGCACTGAGCAGCTGGGAAGCATCAACCAACCCAACTGTGTTTTCACTCTGAGCTGCTCATTAGTTCGACAGCAATGATATGAAACTGGGGCAGGCTGAAGGAGACACACCAGGACAACAGGGCAGGCAGGACTGCCTCCTCCACATGTACTTGGCCCAACATATGCCAGTGGATCTACTTGATAGGCTCAGACTGCCTTATCTACTCTCTTACTCATTCATTCACCAGTACATACTGGGAACTGGCTAGGTGCCAGGCCTGAAGATACAATGTTGAATAGACACATTTGTGGAACTTATGACTCCAAGTTCTAGTGTGAAAACAGACTGATCAAATAATCAGCAAAGTGAAAATGTACTGTGAAACTGTTGTGATGGGGAATTCTGAACTAGTAGTACTTGAAGTGGCAACAAAATGAGGGGCAGTGTTAACCAGGCAGAGAGATGGAGATCAGTTTAGATAGAGACCGAAATCTGCTTGGGGATGGTGGCTTTGAGATTACCTGTGCAGTGGCCAGAGTTCTTTCGAGTGACCTGGGTGACTTGTAGAGATAGGGAAGAGATGGGTTGGGGCTGGCCTTTGGGTGGACCGCATACAACTTGATCTTGGTCCAAAGAGCAAAGAAGTTCATGAGGGGTTCCAATGGGGATGGGGAAGACTTTACCTGTCTGCACTTACAGGGTCAGGAAGGATTATCCAAAGAAAGGGAGAAAGCAGCCAGGCTTGAAGCCAGGAGCACAGGGCCAGGATAGAATGTCAGGCATAGGAAGATGTGGGAGTGGGACATTTACCAGCAACAGAACCCAGTGTAGGGAGGGTGGTGGGACAGTTAGAGCATGTGATTTCTTGGCTGTGGCACTGCTGACCTCCTTGGAACTCCATTTTGTCCTGCTGTCTGCAGCCCCATGACTGCTAACTTCAGCCACCATAGGGCTGAAGCTCTGAGCTCCATCTGTCTCTCTTACGGCAGGAGAGGTGCTGAGAGGGGACCGGATTGTCAACACCCCTTTCCAGGTTCTCATGAACAGTGAGAAGAAGTGTGAAGTTCTATGCAACCAATCTAACAAGCCAATAACCTTGACAGTGGAACAGAGCCGGCTGGTGGCCGAGCGAATCACAGAAGAATACTACGTTCACCTGTAAGTTTCTGCTGCTCCCAGACAGGCCTCCAGCTCAGCTCAGGGAGGGCCTGGTGGGAGTGTGGTTCTGAGAGTCTAAGTGAGGCCTTGGGTTTCTAGCATTGCTGACAACCTGCCTGTGGCCACCCGGCTGGAGCTCTACTCCAGCAACCGAGACAGTGATGACAAGAAGAAAGAAAAAGATGTGCAGTTTGAACATGGCTACCGACTTGGCTTCACGGATGTCAACAAGGTAGAGTATCTGGCGTGCTTGGAGGTCTGGGTAGGCGTACCTCTTAAGTGACAAATATTCGGGGTCATAGAGAATGGGAAAACATTCAGCTCTTGGCTAGCAACACGGGAAAAATGGGGTCAGCAGACTGGTGAGCTAGCACAGACAGCAAATACAATGCTTGCTTCTAAGCCTGATGACTTGAGTTCAATCCCCAAGTATCTAGGAGGCAAAGAGAACTAACTTCTCCACAAGTTGACCTCTGACCACCAGTGACGTGTACCCACACAGATAAATAAAATACTTTCTTTTAAAAAATGGGGGGGTCAACTACAGCACATTTCTACCAGAGTCTTGTGGTAGATAGCCTGTGAAAATTCTGTGACTTTGGACTGGCTCCAGAATAAACTACAAGGAGATATAGCTACTGGAATGTTAGATTCTGTTTCTATAAGATTTAAACTAGTAAAGGAACCTAGAACGTAAAGTGAGTAGGAGATAAGACCACATGATGATGAAGAACAGGCCTTGCACCATAGGCTTCCTGAGCTGAATCCTGCTTTCACCATCTGCTGGTGGTCTGAATGTGCCTGGCTCAGTGTCTGTAAACAAAGTAGCGATACTCACCTGTGTGGTTTTGAAAATCAGTCTGTGTATACACTTCACAACACAACTTCTCCAAGTAAACTAGTAACAACATAGACTGTAACTGTGACCTCTTTATCTGATTTTTCCCAGGGAATATAAGGCTGACATGCCTTTGTGGCATAGTCCCCGTCCTCAGAGGCCTTGTCTTAATTTGGAGAGAACTGGCGGTTGCCTTCCCCTAGCCAGGGAGCTGTTGTGCATATAGGATCTCATGAGGGAGGAGGGCACTTAGAGAAAGAGCTGGGCTGAGAGGATCAGAGGAAGGATATATCCCAGTTTCCATGGTGCTATGACAGAGGTGAAGGATAAAGACTGCTTGTGAAACAGGGAGAGGCTGGAGAGCCCAGGTAAGCAAGACAAGAACAGAACATGAATGAAATTGCCGTAAATGAAACCATTATTTGTATGCTGTCTTTAAAAAGAGAGAGAGTGACAACCAGGCTAAGGAAACTTGGGTTTTATCTGATAACCACCCCTGCCCCTAGAAAGACATAGGGAGTATCTGAGCTAGAGAGTAATATGACCAGAGCTGTGTTTTCCGAAGGCTGATGCAGCCAGGCAGTACTGGGCAGAGAAAGGATCTGGTGCTTGGAGTGGGCTCCCTGAGTAACTCTCTGGCTGGAGGCTGCTATCTATTTCTGACTCTCAGCTGCTCTGTTTTAGATCTACCTGCACAATCACCTCTCATTCATCCTTTATTACCACCGGGAGGACATGGAAGAGGACCAGGAGCACACATACCGTGTCGTCCGCTTCGAGGTGATTCCCCAGAGCATCAGGCTGGAGGGTGAGTGGGGCGGTATCAGCAGAGGGTCAGGGCTGGGTGGGCTGGGCTTTCACACACAGGATCTCCTCCCAAGCATGGCACATAGGTTCATCCCAAGAAGGCCACTCACTGTGCCCTAGCAGAGCAGGTGGGGGCGTCAGGGAGAGTTGCACCTGCTTTGTGGGCTGGGTACCATGTGAACTTACCACCTCCCAGCAACTCCAGGAGAGTAGCGGTGGCATCGATGAGAAGTCAGAGGCTGAAGAGGTTAGTGACTTGGCCAAGACCCGATAGCAAGTTGAGGCTTTATTGAGCTTCTTCCCAAGAGCCAGCCAGTCTGGTAAAGAAGAAGGGATGAAAAGACAGGCAAAGCCATTGAGAAGCAGATTGCTGATTGCTGATTGCTTTGTCTCCCCCTGTGTGGGTGATTGGCCTGGAGTCAACTGCAGGCCTGGAATAGAAGGACCCAACCCAGCCTTTTTTTTTTTTTTGGTCTTTTGAGACAGGGTTTCTATGTATAGCCCTGGCTGTCCTGGAACTCATTCTGTAGACCAGGCTGGCCTCGAACTCAGAAATCCGCCTGTCTCTGCCTCCCTCTCTGGGATTAAAGGCGTGTGCCACCACTGTGGGGGGCGGGGGGCACCCAGTCTTGATAGGCCACATAGGATTTGGTGAAATTTTATTTTCTCTTCCTCCTCCTCCTCTCCCTTTTCCTCTTCTTCTTTTCCTTCCTTCCTTCCTTCCTTCCTTCCTTCCTTCCTTCCTTCCTTCCTTTCTGTTTGTTTTTGAGACATGGTCTCTGTAAATAGGCCTGGCTGTCCTGGAACTCACTATATAGATCAAACCAGCCTTGAACTCACAAAGGTCTATCTCCCACTCCCTCTGGAGTGCTGGGATTAAAGGCATGCTCCACCACAACCTGCCCTTTTGTTCTTAAAACTGGGTCTCACCGTGCAGCGCAAACTGGCCTTGAGTGCATGGGTCCTCTTGTTTCTGCCTTTTCATATGCTAGGAGTCAATTCTCAGCCTGACTTACTAGGCAAGTGCTCTACCCTGAGCTCTGTCACCAGCCGGCCTTTGGGATCAGAGACAGATCACCCACCACTCCACACTGGTGATTTTTTGGCTTACTGAAAAAGTCATGGCCCGTGACTTGGCACATGTAGCAATGCTAAAGTATGAACACTGAATGTAGGCACCATCCTGCCTTCCTGTGTGTGTCACAAGCACAGCTCAGCTCTCCATGGCTCTTCAGGATCACACTCTGTTCCTCTCGCCAGCATGGTGCCTGGCCCATGGCTGGTGTTCACTATGTGCTGGTTTCTCTAGCGTGTTTATCATGTGCTTGATGAAGTGATGGGTGAGTGGAAGGGGAAGGCATTGGAATGCTTGGGTTTCTAAAGTAATAGATGCCTGAATGATGAGCAGGTGGAAGGAGCCACTGTTGGCCATGCTGCCTGATTGAGTGGAGAGGGGTCCATGGATGTGTGGGGTGAATGTAGAGAGCCAGCTGCTGTTTGGATGGAGGGAATTAGACTCAGATCCTTCTCTCTCTCCCTCCCCCATGTACATAACTTTTTATTCCTGAAGGCCCTTGGGAAAGCCAGGGCCCTGGGTGAGTCTTGAGATAGCTATAAGCCACAGTCACCTTCTGTGCTCCCAGCTTCCACTCAACCCTGATAGCAGGTGGACTTTGAGACCCTTGCAGAGTAGCCCTGCCTGGGGGAATTGTACTGGTCACTGTGCGAGCAGACTGGGTCTCTGTCTCTCACAGACCTCAAAACAGGCGAGAAGAGTTCATGTACCCTACCCGAGGGTGCCAACTCCTTACCCCAAGAAATTGACCCCACTAAGGAGAATCAGCTGTACTTCACCTACTCTGTGCACTGGGAGGTGAGACAGAACACCTGCTCTGGCCTGGGGAGGAGGGCTTGCTCTGGGCTGGGCTCCTCTGTCCAATAGGAGACCTGACGCTGCTTCCTCATGCCTGCCAGGAAAGTGACATCAAATGGGCCTCTCGATGGGACACTTACCTAACCATGAGTGATGTGCAGATCCACTGGTTTTCCATCATTAACTCTGTCGTGGTAGTCTTCTTCCTGTCAGGTGAGAATTGAAGGAGGAGTTGGGGGTCTGAGGCATCACAATACTTACAGGGTATTTCTAGGGTGTTGTCAGGGCTGCGTGTGGTCAGAAGCAGTCCCCATGGTCCTGTGCCAGCCCCCCTGTGTACAGAAATGAACAAGAATTGGACTCTGCTCTAGTGAGTTTTCTAGAGAAGAGCAGATAGGTTTGTCTATGCACAGTCACTGATGCGTTCTACAGCCTCCAGAAGCATGGGCCTGCTGTGAGACAAGCTTGGCAGGAAGCTGGGGGAGACTCTAGACAGAGGTAGAGTGAGGAGGTTGCTTCCATGTCGTGAGAGACAAAGATAGCAGTAGTTCCTGCTTATTCACTGCCTATGAAGAGACTGGCTGCTACCCAGGCTTCACTAAGGCCAGTCCTCAGCTCAAGAAGTGAGTCTAAAAGCACAAAGTGAGCTCACAGTCATGAGCCCATGTCCTAAGCACTATACTGTGTCCTAGAGAGGAAGACAGGACAAGTGAGGCAGAGTGACTCAGGGAACTGCTGAGGGACAGTGAGAGGCGAAGATGCCCCATGTGAGTTGATGCATTGCCAGTAACAGGAATGGCATGGGACTCTCCTCCCTGACACAAAAAAGCAGCAGCCTGTGGCCACCTCTGCCATCCTGCAGCCTCCTTGTCTTCATACCCCTGCTCAGCTGGAGCAGAGCTCGCTTAAGTGGGAGGTGGCCCTGTTGAGCAGGGCGTGGAGCTAGAACACTGCTCACCCTCCCACCCTGTCCTCTGCAGGCATCCTCAGCATGATTATCATCCGGACCCTGCGGAAGGACATCGCCAACTACAACAAGGAGGATGACATTGTACGAGGTCTTGGCTGGGGCGGACGGACTGGAAGAGGGAGGATGATATCAGTAGGGCTCTGCACTTGCCAGGCCTGTGTGTGTGCATGCACATGCGTGTGTGAGAGAGCACAGTAGATCTCAAAGGCATTGAAAAGAAAAAGAAATATTTTTTATTCCTCAAAGTGGTAGGTGTTTGAAAGAAGTCACAGAAGAAAAAAAAAACTTGGTTAGTTTGTCACTTAAAATTTTTAAAGTAGAGGTTTTGAAATGGTGCATCATGGTACGGGTGCTTGCCACCAAGCATTCTAGCCTGAGTTTGATCCCTGAGACCCACATGGTGGGAGGAGAGAACTGGAACTAACTCCCCCAGATTGTCCTCCGACCTCCACTTACACTTTATTATGCATGTACACCCACACACACACATACTTAAGTAAATAAATAAGTAATGCAATCTTTAAAAAAAATTAAATTTAAAACTAGGGCTAGGCATACTATTACACACTGTGATCTTAGCGCTCAGGCGTGAGGCAGGAGAGGCTGGAGATGACGCGCCTCCATAGCAAGACCCTCATATCAAAACCAGCAAGGCCCAGCTCAGTTATTTGTCCCTGTTATTCCTTGGGAGACAGAGGCAGGTAGAGCTGTATGAGTTCAAAGTCAGCCTGATATACGTAGTGAATTCTAAGCCTACCTGGATCCGAACAAAACAAAAATCACCACCACCACCATCAAAAGACAAAAAGGACTTAAAAAAATCCTAATTTCTTATGTATCGAACATTTCTTATATATTTACAGACAAGAAACTAGCTATACATAGCCAATAACTATGTGTTTTTTTTTTTTTGGTATGCCTGGTTTCTCACACACACACACACACTTCAGGAAACCCCACCTCCACCCTTGCCCAAATCCAGATTCAAACTGTCATAAGAAAGTGATGTTGGGACATGTAAGTAGCACAGATTTTTATTTTTCTTTCTTGAGACAGGGTCTCACTATGTTGCCTGGGCACTTTCAAACTGGAGATCCTTCTGCCTCAGCCTCTGAGTGCTAGCTAGATCACAGGTATACACCACCACACACAACTTCTTTCCTCTTACCTTTTTATTATTATTATTATTATTAATTGTGGGGCTGAGGAGATGGCTTAACTGATAAAGTGCTTGCCTAGGCACACAAACATGAGGACCTGAGCTTGGATGCCTAGTGCCCATGTAAAGCCAGGCGTGGCAGTGTGTGCATCTTTAACTGCAGTGCTGAGGGGCAGATGTGAAGGAGTCTCTGGGGTTCAGAGAGACCTTGTATCAAAAAGATAAGGTGGAGAGCAATTGGGGAAGACACCCGATGTTGACCTCTGACCTCCACATGCACATACACAAAAGCATACTGTACTAATGGTTAGCATGGTTAATATGGAAGCCCATCATGGTAGCTCAAACCTTTAATATCAACACTCAGGAGGCACAGGCAGAAGCAGACAAATCCCTGTGAGTTCCAAGGCCAGCCTGATCTCCATAGTGAGTTTCATACAAAGTAAGACCCTGTCTCAAACAAAAAGAAAAAAAGGTTAACATGGGGGGAAATGTTCAAAAATCTTGAAAATAACAAAGTACTCAGTATGACACTCAGCATTTTTTAAAACATTCATGTGTATACATGAATAAACATAGGTTAAAAACTAAAGAAAACAGTGGTATCTTTTTATGTCAATGTAGAAACATTTATGTATATAGGTCATTTTATTTTTTTAGAGGTTTCTGTCATAAGAAAAGTCTCTTGTCATGCTGCCCAGGCTACCTTGAACTCTCAGTTCTGCCTTATCCTCTTGAGTGGTAAGACCCAAGACATATACCACCACATGTGGCCTTTTCTCTGCTTTTAAATTTTTTTAAATATACTAAACATTTTCTTTTTCTTTACATTCCTTTAAATTTTATGACATATACCTTTTTTTTTATAAAGGTAAATACATATTTATAATCAGGAAAAAATAAGTTACTTCAGAAACTCACCATCCATGGACTATTAAGTTAGCATTTAGTGTGCTGGTGTTTGCATGGTCTCCCGTGCTCTAGTCTTGTCATTAGAAGGTGTCTAGTCTTGGAATTAGGAGGTGATTTTTCCCGCAGCTACAAGCCCCGTGCTGTGCTTGGCCTCCCTTCTCTGGGTCAAATTCCTCTGACAAGCCTATGGTGCTGGTTTGATGGGGTAGCCTGGGTCTACAGGGTGTTTCCTGCAGGAGCCTCTGTCTCACAACCCCCTCCCCCCCTTCTCTGTTCCTTGCTACAGGAAGACACCATGGAGGAGTCTGGGTGGAAGCTTGTGCATGGTGATGTCTTCAGGCCACCCCAATATCCCATGATCCTCAGCTCTCTGCTGGGCTCAGGCATTCAGCTCTTCTGCATGATCCTGATTGTCATCTGTGAGTGGGTGTGTGGGCTGGGTATGGCGGTCAAAGGAACATGGCCTGATCCTAAGGCATAGCCACCTCTCTGTGACTTAAGCAAAAGGGTAGTAGGCTTATCTCCCAGGAGCAGGCCAAGCATTCTGGGTAGCTACCCCAAGCCCGCAGTAGTGATTCCCTCCGCTGTTTTTCAGCTCTGTTCACATAAGAACCATCATGAGTACTTGGTCAGGGAAGCACACATCAGCACTATGAAGCTAACTCCTCTCTGTCCTCAGAGTAAGTAGCTAGTCCAGAATCACTACCAGCCTCAGGGCTGGCTCAGGATTCTTCCCCTTCAAGGTCGGGTCTGAGATATGTAGCCCAAGCTAAGATGAGCAATCACTTTGTCTGCCTGTGCCACTGCATACAGCAGGACTTTTTCCATTAATCTAGGGACAAAAACTCACTAATTTATAGTAATTACAGACAGGTCTGGAGTCAGTCTGCCTAAATTTATCTCTCACCCTCAACCTTTGAGCTTTATGACTGATAGCCACCTAGCCTTGTTGGGTTCAGTTTCCTTGTCTAAGAAATGGAGAGGCTAACTTCCATCTTAGAGGGTCAAGTTAGATTCAGCTTGCAGGTGTTCAGAATGCTCTCAACGGGTTGTGTGGTTCATTCCAAGGGCTCTGGGGACAAGAAGGTATGGTGAAGGTTCAGACTGCCAAGACCCAGCAGCTGCTCCAACCCCCCCCCTCCCCAAACCCCAGCTACAACCCAGTCTTTCCGTATAAAGAGCTTTGCTGTTTCAAAGGCCAAAAAAGAAGGGAATCTCTTCTTAGCCCCATTTGTCTAGCAGCCTATATGTCTGCCCATCAGAAGCTTCAGGCCTGACAAAACACCCTGATCCTGAGCCTGCCTTCTGTCCCCTCTGTAGTCGTGGCCATGCTTGGGATGCTGTCGCCGTCCAGCCGGGGAGCTCTCATGACCACTGCCTGCTTCCTCTTCATGTTCATGGGGTAGGTGTATGTGAGGATGTTCCCAGGGGATGGCACAAGCCTGCTTCACGCCACTTACAGGACTCCTTATTGTGGATTCTGCCTTTTCCTACAACAGGGTATTTGGTGGATTTTCTGCTGGCCGTCTCTACCGAACTCTAAAAGGCCATAGGTGGAAGAAAGGAGCCTTCTGTGTAAGTCTTCCCTCCTCGCCCCTCCTTTCCCCCCTTCTCCTCCTCCCCCTCTTCTTCCTCCTCTTCTTCTTCCTTCTCCTCCTCCTCCTTTTCCTAGCATTTGTTGGGGCCTGAGACACCCTTCCTACAGCACTCAGGAGCTTAGGTAGGCCCTGATATGGATTTTTAAGCTAGTAGCTAAACAACGTGATGGTGGAGCAGTGGGGGCTAGGGCCCACAGTCTCCGGTTCTAGGCTCTCTTAAGCTTCCAAAAGTATCTCAGCATTGCAGATGCTCCATCCACAGAGTGATACAGAGGTTGAACTTGGGCAACTTTTTGCTTGCATTGTCTAGTGACTGGAGCAAGAGACTAGTGGATTCAGAGTGGTGAGCGCATCCCAGGAGAACAGCACACCCAACAGACTAGAGAGAATTGGCTGCCAGGCTGTGTGACAGCCAGCTGACACGGCAGTCGCCAGAGTGAAGACACGTGGAGGTGGAAAAGTCCACAGAAATGGGGCAGTGCAGGCTGGGGTTCTCCCAGGGACCTTTTCTTCTTTCTGTTCACAGTGTTAGATGTGGTGCCCAGACTGTAAGTTTCAGTCAGAAAGGAAGAGGAGGAATTCTCTGCTATACAGTGGAAAGGAACAAAAAAGAAAAGACATCTTGACATTTGAACTGGGCCTAAGGAATATTTTAGGTAGCTGGAATTGCTGAGATCCTAGGTTTTGCGATCTTTTTGTTTGTATGGTTGGTTAGTTGGTTTGGTTTTTTTTTTTTTTTTAATATTTATTTATTTATTATATGTAAGTACACTGTAGCTGTCTTCAGACACTCCAGAAGAGGGAGTCAGATCTCATTACAAATGGTTGTGAGCCACCATGTGGTTGCTGGGACTTGAACTCAGGACCTTAGGAAGAGCAGTCGGTGCTCTTAACCACTGAGCCATCTCTCTAGCCCTGGTTTGGTTTTTTGAGACAGGGTTTCGCTGTAGAGCCCTGGCTATCCTGGAACTCACTCTGTAGAACAGGCTACCTTGAACTCAGATGTCCCCCTGCCAGCCACTGCCTCCTGAGTGCTGGGACTACAGATGTGCACCACCACACCCAGCTGGGATTCTAGTATTTTTTTTTTTATTTTTTTAATTTTTTCCAGGCAACGCTTTATTTACTTCATGCCCTTGTCCCCCCCTCTGGCTCACTCGTCCTGTGATGAGAAGGACTCAGCCACCCACAATAATGTTATTAATGGGTATATGGATCAGTTTCACGAAGAAGCCAATGAATCCCATGATAGCAAATCCTATAGCTGTAGCCATGGCAATCTTCTGGAATTCTTTTCTGTCGGGTTTGGTGCATCTTTTAACCATCCGAATTGAGTCCTTTACAAACTGCTGGCTGGGCTCTACAAACTGCATTACCTGATCCATGTTTGTTGGATGGCGGATTGAGAGCGTAGAGACACGTAGCTTAGGAGAGACTTTTTTTTTTAATTTTAATTAAGTGTATGTGTGTGCACACGCGTGCGTGTGTTTTTTTTTTGTTTTTTTTTTTTTGAGACAGGGTTTCTCTGTTTAACAGAGCTATAGCTGTCCTGGAACTCACTTTGTAGACCAATCTAGCCTGGAACTCATGCCTGCCTCTGCCTCCTGAGTGTTGGGATTAAAGACATGCACCACCACCATGTCTGGCTAGATCCTAGTCTTGACGTGGCTTTTCTTGATGGATAATCATAAACAGCCCTCTCTGAACTTCTGGTTTCCATCTCTCCAATGGGGATAGGTGCAACATATAACCTCTGGTACACTCATACCACAAGATGTTGATGACCCACAAGAGGGCCCAAGGACAAGAACTCACAAGAGCAGTGACTAGCTATTGGATGGGAGACAGTGAGCCAAAGAAGTTAATACACAGTTTGAGTGTTAGCTTGGGCCTTGACCTCTGTGCTTAGTGACCTATCTGGATGCCTAGATCATCCCAGTGTGGAAGGATGAGACTCAAGTGTAAGCCTGGGGCCTTGGGTTTTTGTGCCTGGCCTCTAGCCTGAGAGACTGACTAGATTACATTGCGTGAAATCAGGCTTTGGAGGGTGTCTAGGTTCTAAACTCTGCTCTGCCCTTGATAAAGTGTGATCTAGAGTGGAGAGATGCCCTTATCTTTTAGTAGGGTCTCTTCTAAACCTGTCTGTAGTGAGGGTGAGGTGAGATGGTACAGGTAGAGCCCACAGTTGCCATCTTTAAGAAGCTACTAAAGCTGAACCATTATTTTAGGCAGTTGGAGTTGGAGCCTAAACGTACATATTTTCTGGCCGTTTTATTTATTTATGAAGCAAATACTTAGTGAGTAGCTGCTGTGCTGTGTGATGAGAACACAACAGAGTACAGGATTTACAGTGTAATGGGGAAACAGACATTGATCAGGCAGCAAAGCATATGCTGGTGCTCCTTGTCTCGGTGAGATTACATCTCAGTTTGATAGAGTCGGAGATGGATGTATATCTCACACGCCAAAGTTAGTGTGGTTGCTACAGAAGGCCTCTAACCGGCAGAACATCGCCAATTCAAAAGATCCTAAGTAGACCCTTTATAAGGTGACCACCATCTATAATTAGGAAGTAGGTTGAGAGCAAGGAAAAAGCAGTTACAGGGCTCTGCAAAGTCTCAGAACAGGAGGCCTGTCTTGTGTGGGATCAGAAAAGAAGCTGTGCTTAAGCAGAAACCCAAAGGAAGCCTCTGGTCCTCAGCTCCCCAAGGACCTGTGGGAAGCCAGATGCAGCTCCCCAACCTGTTCCTCTTGCTCCCAGACAGCGACACTGTATCCTGGTGTGGTTTTCGGCATCTGCTTTGTGTTGAATTGCTTCATCTGGGGAAAGCACTCATCAGGAGCAGTAAGTACCTTTCCCCGCTGCCAAGCCCCTCTCCAGCAAGGAGAGCTGGTGAGGCTCAGTCCTATTCCCTAAGGACATTTCCTGTTACTGTTCCCTTCCCTTTTCTGAGCCCCCAGAGTTCTGTTCCCAGCTGTAGGGGTTGAAGGTTGGCTGGGGTTTCCCCAGCATTGCCCATCTTATCATCTGCCTGTGCCCTGGCCCTGGCCTTTCTGCAGGCTTGGGAACAGCTGGCCACAGATGACTTCTCTAAAGGGAGGTTTCCACACTCCAGGGGCCAGTCGGGGAATTCCCCGTGGTTTAATCAAGTGAGAGCTGCCTGGTATTCGTGGAGAAGGCTCACCTCAGCATCCTGTCAGCACCAACCCAGAGTGGAGCTCCCATTAAGCCTTGAGGTTGCCAGCAGCTCCTCGGGACTCTGTGACGGAGGGAGGGTGGGGCAGGTGCTTGTTAGGGCTGCTAAGGACTCTGGATATGGTATGAGTGTAGGCTGCTGCTTTCCAGCAGCATGAACACTTCCCCCACCCTGGTATTCAAGGTGGGCTTTCTAAAGAGCACAGAGACAGTAGGAAATGAAGCAGTGGAGCCATCCAGAGGTGAATACCTACCGTGGAGGTTTTAGATGTGTACTCTTTCCATCTTTCTCCTTCAACAGAGATGTTTAAAATGAGAGTATATGATTTAAAATTTACAACGAATGATGCTTATTGTAATACTGTTCTAAACATTTAATGTCCTCTGTTTCTTATTTTTAGGTTGCATACACAGTAATACATTGCATTGCAGCATTTTACACTCTGTCACTCTGCTTTGTCACTCACTCAGTCTTTACTCACTGTCCTCTTCCTTGTCCCTGCCCCCTCTGGCTGCTCCCCTTCTTCCCCAGCTGACTCCCAACTTCTGCTTTCTTATCACATGTATTCCATTACCCTATTTCCCCTACGTGAAGATCTCTTCCTTCCTTCTAATGATCCCTCTCTAGTTTCATGAGTTACATATACACATATATAAATGTAGATACAAAAATGTTTAGTGTAGGTTCTATGTATAAGAGAAAACTTGCAGTATTTGTCTTTCAGAGTCTGGCTTATTTTAACATAACAGTTTCAAGTTCCATCCATTTCCCGCAGAGTGTTGGTATTTCCTTTTCTTCATCTTCGGTACATCCATTTCCTGGCTGTTGGGACCAGTGCAGCAGTAGAGGTGGATGTACAAGTGTCTTTGTAGTGTGCTGACTGAAAGTTCTCTGCATCTGTACCCAAGTAATAGAGCTGAGCCATGTGGGATCTGTGTTTTTACTTTATACTGGTTTCTATAGTGGCTGCACAAATTTACCCTCCCACATTAATATGTTGTTAACATACTGATTTTTGCACAAGCCTTATAGAAAATGACTTACAGAAGATGATGGGGAAGATGAAAAATATCAGTTCTAACCCCACCCCCCTTCTACAGAAGCACTGTTAGCTTTCTGTTGTAGGCTTTTCCAGACACATGCACATCCAAACACTGAATTTGGGAGCCTAGGGTGCAGCTCAGTTAGCAGAGTGCTTGCCTAGCGTGCTGGGAACCCTGAGTTCCGGCTGCAGCACTTCATGGACTCACTATGCTAGTGCATGCCTTCCGATCCCAGCACCCAGGAGCTGGAGGCAAGAGGATCGGGAGTTCAAGGTCGTCCTTGGCTACATAGTAGGTTCAAAGCCAGCTACCTAGGATATAAGAGGTCCTGTTGAATAAAATGAATTTTATTAAAATGGAGTTCTTTTATTACTCCAGAGCCATGCCCTGCTCTTCTCCACTTGGGAGAATGCTGTGAAGTTTCATTTTAACCAAACTCTAGCAGTTTTGCCTTCTCCCTTGTCTTCACACAGCAGCCCTTGTGTAGTGTCTGTCCTTATGGCACCTTCATGACTCCTTGGGATTCTCAGTCCCCACTGCCTCCCTGGAGGCTCCTGGGATGCTGAGGTTCCATCTTCCCTGGAAGCTCACATGGCCCCATCTGCACTCTGCTTTCCCCACAGGAGATTCTTGGCCAGGCCAGGAGCCCTGTGGCAGAAAAGTCTGCAGGACCTTTCCCCACCACAGTGGTCCTGCTGTGCATGTGGCTTCTCCTCCCTGGGAGCCCAGAGCTGCCCATCCCTACTACTACCCCTGCATGGCTTCTGTTCTAGGTATCAAGGCCTACAGGAGCCTCACAACATTGTGTCCACAGGTACCGTTTCCCACCATGGTGGCGTTGCTGTGTATGTGGTTCGGGATCTCCCTGCCCCTTGTCTACTTGGGCTACTATTTCGGCTTCCGCAAGCAGCCATATGACAACCCTGTGCGCACAAACCAGATTCCCCGGCAGATCCCTGAACAACGGTGGTACATGAACCGATTTGTGGGGTGAGTCTAGACAGAGGTAAACAGGGGGCTTCCAGGGTGGACAACCCCAGAGCTCCCCTAAGCCATCTCCTTAGGAGAACGTGAAGAGGCTCCCTTCTCAGAACGGTGCTGGGGTGACTCTACAGCAGCAGCAAGTATACTGCTAGATGGCCTGTGTATTAGTCAGGGTTCTCTAGAGTCACAGAACTTATGGATAGTCTCTATATAGTAAAGGAATTTATTGATGACTTACAGTCGGCAGCCCAATTCCCAACAATTGTTCAGTCGCAGCTGTGAATGGAAGTCCAAGGATCTAGCAGTTACTCAGTCTCACGCAGCAAGCAGGCGAAGGAGCAAGAGCAAGAGCTAGACTCCCTTCTTCCAATGTCCTTATATTGTCTCCAGTAGAAGGTGTAGCCCAGATTAAAGGTGTGTTCCACCACACCTTTAATCCCAGATGAAAGGCGTAGCCCGGATTAAAGGTGTGTTTCTTAAACTCGGAGATTCAATCTTCTGGAATCCATAGCCACTATGGCTCAAGATCTTCAAACCAAGATCCAGATAAGGATCTCCAAGCCTCCAGATAAGGGTCACTGGTGAGCCTTCCAATTCCGGATTGTAGTTCATTCCAAATATTGTCAAGTTGACAACCAGGAATAGCCACTACAGCCTGCAAGCTCAGCTTCATGTCACAGTGAAGACAAGATGCCGCAGACTTAATGTCTACTTAGAAATGAGGTCAGGGAAGCAGAGAGGTAGAAGGTGGCAGAGCTTAAGACTTTTGCTTAAGCTGAGGATATAGCTCAGTGTAAAATACTTACAGCCTGGCAGTGGTGGCGCACGCCTTTAATCCCAGCACTTGGGAGGCAAAGGCAGGCGAATTTCTGAGTTTGAGGCCAGCCTGGTCTGCAGAGTGAGTTCCAGGACAGCCAGGGCTACACAGAGAAACCCTGTCTCAAAAAACAACAACAAAAACCCACTTACTTATGGGGCTGGAGAGATGGCTCAGTGGTTAAAGACTGTTCTTCCAGAGGTCCTGAGTTCAGTTCCCAGCAACCACATGGTGCTCACAACCATCTGTAATGGAATCTGATGCCCTCTTCTGGTGTGTCTGAGCATAGCTACAGTGTACTTATATAGTCAAATATATCTTTTAAAAAGAGGGGGGAAAAAAAACCAAAGGAGCTGGGCAGTGGTAGTGCACACCTTTAATCCCAGTACTCGGGAGACAGAGACAGGGGGATCTCTGTGAGTTGGAAGTCAGCCGGGTCTACAGAGCAAGTTCTAGGACTGTACAGAGAAACCCTGTCTCAAAAAAAAAAAAAAAACAAAAGATGAAAGATGATCCCTGGGCAGGTCAGTCACTATTCTACCAGTTCCCACCTATGAACTGAAGAGAGTTTTGGCTACCCTGCTCTTTTCCCAAAAAGATAGACTGATCACAAATGGCAGACTTAGACCTACCACCATATGGGCATTCTCTGTACTGATGCTTAGGAGCGAGCACGGGCTTCCCATTAACACGGCTTCTCTGCTGCAGCATCCTCATGGCTGGGATCCTGCCCTTTGGTGCCATGTTCATTGAGCTGTTCTTCATCTTCAGTGTGAGTACTGCTGCCTCCTCACCTTCCACACAGCCTGGCCACACGAGTCATTTAGGCTTCTTGCTGTCTGTGACACTGCAGGAGTCCTTTCTTCACTTTTAAGTCTGTCGTAACCAGGGTAACCAGGCCGCGCTGTGCACGAGGGGCTGCTGCATGTCAGGGCTCAGCACGGGGAGCCCTCTCTGCCCTCTGAGCACCAGGCACACATGTTGTGCAGACAGGCTAGACAGTCATATATGCAAAATAATTTTTAACCTTTTTTTTTTTTTAAATTAAAGGCAAGGGAACTGGAAAGATGGCTCAGGGGTTAAGAGCACTAGCTGCTCTTCCAGAGGTCCTGAGTTCAATTCCCAGCAACCACATGGTGGCTCACAACCATCTGTAATGGGGTCTGATTTCCTCTTCTGGTGTATCTGAAGAGAGCAACAGTGTACTCACATTCATAAAATACATAAATAAATCTTTAAAAAAAAAGACAAGGCAAGGCCCAGGTGCAGTGGTGCCTGCCTTAGCTCCCAGCCTGCCTTTGGGAGGCAGAGAGAGGCAAGCAGTACTTTAAGGCTAGTCTGGTCGGCAGAGTTCCAAACAGCCAGGCTTACACAGAGAAACTCTGTCTTGAAAAGAAAAGTCAAGGTTAGGAGTAGTTGACCAACACAGAACAAGCTCAATTGTATTTTTGTAGACTCTGTCTCACATTGCTTTGTTTGAGCTTTATTTATTTATTTTTAATTGGTTTCTTTGCTTTTCTTTAGGGTGTGTGTGTGTGTGTGTGTGTGTGTGTGATTCTTGGGTTGTTTTTTGTTTGGTTGGTTTTGGTTTTTTGTGTTTTTTTTTTCCTGGTTATTTTTGTTTTGTCTTTCTTAAAAGAGAGACAAAAAACATAAAATTAGGTGGATGGGCGGAATGGAGAGAGGGGAAAACACCAAAATACATTATACTAAAAACGTTTTCAATAAAAAGAGGTATAAAAAAAAAAAAAAAAAAAAAGGTCAAGAGGGGCTGGAGAGATGGTTCGGTAGTTAAGACTGTTCTAGAGAACCCGAGTTCAATACCCAGCATCCGCACAGCACGGCAGGTCGTACTGTCTACAACTGTAGTCTCATGGGATCCAGTACCACCTTCTGGTGTGCAAGTGTACATTTAGGCAAAAACCCGTATATATAAATAAATAAATCTTTTTTAAGAACAGCAACAGAAAAAGGTCACGGTTATGCAGGCCTGAAGGCCGCGGCATGCACATGGTCTGGGGCAAGCTGCCCTTAGTGGTAGCAGCTGCTGTATTGATCGCGGTGGGAGTGGGAGGGAGCCCTGGTGGAGGAAGCGGCTGCTAGGTGGGCACTGAGGGGAGCAAGGCCCTGAAGCTATTTCTGGTGCCCACAGGCAATCTGGGAGAACCAGTTCTATTACCTCTTCGGTTTCCTGTTCCTCGTTTTCATCATCCTGGTGGTGTCCTGCTCACAAATCAGCATAGTCATGGTGTACTTCCAGCTGTGTGCAGAGGTGAGGGGAGTGGGCCAGTGGGGGTGGGGTGGGATAGGACAAATCCAATACTGACCGTCTCCATGGGGCTTTGAGGTATCCCATGCGGGATGCTGCCTCAGGCTGTCTCGCCCCCCTGCCCAAGCCATTTTCTACTCTACCCTCACAGCATGGCCATGATCTTGTCAGTATCAGACCCACTCCAGATAACTCCAGTTGGCAGGTGTAGATTGTTGTCCTGGCTCCCCCATAGGAATTAGCTATTACAGAGTGGATATAGGCCAGGCAGGCAGTGGATAGGCCATGAGCCAGGGCTCAAATCCAGCTCTTCACTAGGAGAATAGTGTGGCGGTTACCTCAGCGATCCTCACCCATAGGAAGTCTATGCCCAAGCAAACTTACTTGTTACTTTTTTTTTAATCTTTTAAAAAGTTGAGATATGGTTTATAAGCAGTAAAATTTACCCATTTTAATCTGGAATTCTGTGGTTTTTAGAAATAAATCCAGATGTGGGGTTGTCATCACAAGCTATAAAACATTTCATTATCCAGATGTGACTCTTCTTACCTAGAGCCTTGAAGCCCTCTGTTGGCGTGAGATATGTGGGAAGATGGCTTGGATTCTGCCGTGACCCTCCCTTTCTTTGCTTCTTAGGATTACCGCTGGTGGTGGAGGAATTTCCTTGTCTCAGGGGGATCTGCATTCTACGTCCTGGTCTATGCCATCTTTTATTTTGTTAACAAGGTACTACCTTCCCAGAGATCCCCTTAGCCCTCTCTGCTGCATGTTGGAGGGGGAGGAAGAGGCTGTTGATAGGAAGCCAAGTGTCTGGATTGTGCTTTTACATCCAAAGTGGAGATGACCAGAGCTATTATATGTTATGTGTTATATGTTTGGGAACAAGCCTTCAGTCTGAATAACAGTGAGAATGCTATATGCAGAAACCTGTGAGATTCTTGGGACATAAAGGCAATATGACCTGTAATCTCAGCATTGTAATCTCATCTCTAGGAGTTGAAGGTGAGGTATGTTTGTAAGTAATCAGGACCATTTCTGCTGTGACTAGTGTGGTGTGTGTACTGGAACCCCGGCTTGGGGTGGTGGTATAATGAGGAGGACAGACAAACATACAGGAAAGCTGCAATCAGGCACAGTCTACTGTCACTGGCAACCCAGAATCTTTGTAGGTTTACTGTGGATATAGCACAGGGGACAGGTTGGCTAGTTTTGGTAAGAGGTCTATGTAGGCAAGCAGTTCAAGGTTGGAGGAGGAAGCTGCAGTTGCTAGTCTTTGCACACACCAGTCAATCATTCATAAAGACTTGGACTCCTGAGGAAAGCTTTGCCACTCCTCTTAAGCCTAGCGTTGGAGTCCTTGACGTGCCTGCGTTCATGTCACTCAGTTGGGGCTCCCTCTGCTCCCTATACCTCTCAAAGGTAGAAAGTTACCTAAATTGAGTCTACTCAAATAAAGCTGATAATACAGTACTCCCTTCCAGACACAGGTAAAGGACAGCAGCATGAAAGAAAAAAGAGTTGAAAGGAACAAATAGAGATAAAATCAGGCTAGGGAACTGGCTCCATCTATAAGGTACTTCTGTGTTAGCTTGAGGACCTGAGTTTGATGCCCCAAGACCCACATAAAAAAACTGAGAAGAGCAGCATGTATCTGTAGGCCCAGCACTGAGAGGGTGGAGGCAGGTTCCCTAGCGTTTGGGGGCAGCCTGTCTAGTCTGGTGAGTTCCAGGTTTTGAAATGCCCTGTCTCAAAAATAAAGTAGAAAATAATTGATGAAGACACCCAATGTTTATACCTCCGGCTTTCACAGCCATGTGCACACACATTTGGACACACACACACAAGTACACATATCCAAAGACAAAGGTAGACTATTCACCGTGTCTCTAGGGCCCCTTCTCTTCTTCACTCAAGTACTCCTTGCTTCTGCCTAGTGAAGAGAGAATGAGCTAGGGCTAAACTTGTGTCTTGGAGGCCTGCTTGCTGCATGAGCTCACACAGGTTAAGCGTGGGCTTAACCAGGAGTCTGGCTCTGGCTTAGCCACTAGGGCAAACCAGATGGGCCAGTTAGAGGAGTTTAGGGAGACTTTGATGAGAACCCCACATCCAACATTGGAGATTTCACATGCTTTACTGTCTCTGAAGCCCAAAGGACAGCAGTCCTCTGCCTGCAGCCAGGGTGTGTTTGGAATGCCCAAGTTTCCCCAAAATGCCAGGCTGTGGAAAGGACTCCCAGGTGGTCGGATGTAGTTAGTGCTCCACCCAGGAGCTTCTATGGTCCCAGCAGTGACCTCCTCTGCTTCAGAGCCCAGCAGCCTGGTTCACAGGCCAGCAGTCTGCTCTTGAAAGAACATTTTATTGGAACACAGCTATGCACACTCATTCACACGTGCTCTGGCTGCTTTCACATACAGTGACAGTCGAGTAGTTGTAAACCACATAAACTATAAAACTGAGGGAGGAATAAAAATCTTCTTTTGTTTTTTATTTTTGTTTTTCGAGACAGGGTTTCTCTTGTAGCCCTGGCTATCCTGGAGCTCACTCTGTAGACCAGGCTGGCCTTGAACTCAGAAATCCACCTGCCTCTGCCTCTGCCTCTGCCTCCCAAGTGTTGGGATTAAAGGTGTGTGCTACCACCGCCCCGCTAGGAATAAAAATCTTATGTGGCCCTTCAGACAAGGTTTGCAGATCTAGTAACATCTTCCGGACACTCCTATTCTCTAACTGGAGCTCCTGACATCTGAAGCTCTAGGTTTTACACCTCAGCCAGCCTCTGTGTACCTTGCATCTTGGCCTTATTCCTAGACTCTTCCCACTTCAATAGCCTATTTAGATCAGAACTTTTGTGACCATTGGGTAACAAAAACTCAACTGAAACTGATTGAAGCAAAAAGAATCCTTTGGCTGATAACAGCTGCATGGTTTAGCAAGAGGGAGTCTTAGCCTCAGATTCTATGAGGTTCCGCATCTGAAGTCATCAGAGTTCTATCCCCACACCTAAGCTCTGGCTTCTGTCTGTGGGTAGGACCTTTCCATAGAGTAGAAGGCGGCCACTGGCAGCCTGGTGTCTCCACTTTCTTGTTTCCATAGCACTGAAACCTCAGTGGTTTCTTCTGCCATTGCACATAGCTTCCAGAGAAGACCTCAGAGGCTCTGCTGTGGACACACACCTCTCACTTTGCTGACTGGGCCCCTCGGTGCTGTGCTCTGATGGGCTACATTGGGTTCTGTGTTAGGAATAGTGGTACCAATAAGGCACTAGATGAGGAGAATATTTGCCAAAACACCTGGCAGGCAGAGGGAAGCTGGGACCAGTGCTGGGCAAACACAAGTTAGAGATCTCATAGCTTCTTGCCCTTCCTATGCCAGCCTCATCCTCCCTCTCTGTTGAAAACCCAATTGGCCTACTCCGAGGGGCTTTGATTAGTGATGTCTTTAACTGACCTGAACTCAGGAAGGACCCCGTTAGCCCTTCATTTTTGCTCATTCCCTTCCTGGTTTGACCACTGTCTCATTCCTTTCCCCTCCTACCTCCATCACCCCATCCACAGTCATAAAAAAATGTATGCATGAGAGATGGCAGGGCCATTTGAGGGGAGCCTTCAACCATGGCCTTCACACTTTAGACTTAGATCTCAGACAGGGACCTTTATTTCTTCTCAGAAAGGAACCTTTATTTCTTCTTCTTTTTGGGGGGTGGGGGGTGGGGGTTGAGACAGGGTTTCTCTGTATAGTCCTGGCTGTCCTGGAGCTCACTTTGTAGACCAGGCTGGCCTCGAACTCAGAAATCCGCCTGCCTCTGCCTCCCAAGTGCTGGGATTAAAGGCGTGTGCCACCACCACCTGGCGGAACCTTTATTTCTTTGATTTTTTTTTAATTGTTTTTTCTGGGCTTGTTGTATTTTGTGGCTATGTATCTGCTCCTTCAGGGCCAGTGCACTTGGCACATCTCAAGGTACCACCAGTAAGCTGTATTCTCTTCATTTCATATCTACCTCCCTCACTAAAGAGGCCAGTGTGCTCCAAGATAACAAGCATTGTGAGCATCCAGCATCCTCAGGGACTGAGGCAAAGTGGTGATGGTACCATAGTCCTTAAGCTTGGAGCCTTGGGAGTCTCCACACCTGCTCCTCCCTCCTGACTCTCAGATGCTGCTCCAACTGTCCAGGAGTATTGTGGGGCTGTTATGGAACAGTGGACCAGGAAGTAGGGCAGCTGTGTACATTTCTGTCTGACTCCCAAGGTCGCGAGGGCCAAGGTAGCCCTCATACTCAGGCCCTAGGTAGCCTTCCACTGAGAGTCTCTTCACCTTGCCAGGTGTCAGTGTCACAAGATTGGGGATAGGGAGCATATCTTTGTTGCTTATCTATTGCTGTGGTTATAAACACCATGACCAAAAGCAGTGTGGGGAGAAAAGGGTTTTTTGGCTTACACTTCCACATCATAGTGCCATCATTGAAGGAAGTCAGAAGAGAAACTCTAACAGAGCAGGAACCAGGAAGTAGGAGTTGATCAAGAGGCCATGGAAGAATGCTGTGCAGCTGGGTCTCATGGAGGCATTTTCTCAATTGAAGATCCCTCCTCTCAGATGACTCTAACTTGTGTCAAGTTGATGTAAAACTAGGTAGCACGCACGGGGTCTGCAGTTTGCCACAGCCACCGCTGCCTGGCATTGACCATCCATCTCCCTTTCTCTGCCTTCGCCCCAGCTGGACATCGTGGAGTTCATCCCTTCCCTCCTCTACTTTGGCTACACCACCCTCATGGTCCTGTCCTTCTGGCTGCTCACAGGGACCATCGGCTTCTACGCAGCCTACATGTTTGTCCGCAAGATATATGCTGCTGTGAAGATAGACTGAGTGGGTGGACCAACGCTGGGCCCACTGGATCCTCGACAGGAAGCCACCCTGCGTGGGGACTGCAGGCACACAAAATAAAATAACTCGTGCTCATTTGGAATGTAACTCCTGGCACAGTGTTCCTAGACCCCCAGGCTGCATGGGGGACAGGAGGGCCTGTAGATAACCCTTCCATTTCCTTCATCTCATCCAGTCTGTAGGGATACATTTTTCTGTGGTTGGTTTTCTTCAGCTAAGAGTCGCTGTCAGCAGGAGCTTTCTGACCTGTTAATTCAGGTTCTTTTTGGTTTAGGTTGGGTTTTTTGTTGTTGTTTTTCGGTTTTGGGGTTTTCTTTCTTCTTCTTCTTCTTTTTTTTTTTTTTTCAAAAAAAAAAAAATGCAAATCCGGGATGGATAAATGTAGGGTTTTGGTCACTGTCCCCATCGGCTCCTCAGAGTTGTTGGCCACCCTACCACTAACTGGAAGAGGAAACGCTGGGGCTGCAGTGAGGGCTCCAAGCTTCTCAGTGCCAACCACGCCCTGCCAGCCCCTCCTCCCATTCTCTTCCCCAGCCTGCCCTCTGCCGCCCCGAACAGTCAGGTCTTTGGTCATCGTTTTAACTGGGAACACTTGGTCACTACAAGGACATGTCCTGGTTCCCTGGGACAGCAGGATCCCCTCCTCAAAGCAGCCAGAGTTTACTGAACACCAAGGAAGAAGTGAGACCTCAGTGACTGTTCTCGTGCCAAGAAGCCCTGGGCCAGGGCCAGGTGTTTCCAGAGCCAAGTGCCCATGTGTGTATGGGAAGAGGTGGCTAAAGCCACTAGACTAGGGTGCTCACCCCTCAAGATTGATTCCCTGTCTTTCCCTCTGGGGCACCGCACTTTGTAAAGGGTGATGGTGGACCCCTTCCCTTACTTTCAGGTCTGGAGTCTTCAGATCTCTTCCTTGAGGCGGCCAGGGAGAGGAAGTCTCGCTCTCTCTCCTCACAGCCCTTGGCCCCAGCATTTATTCTTGGGTCCTTTAGCCAAACCCATTCCCTCTTCCTCCCATGCAAGTTCTTTTGGGAACACCCAGAAAACTTCTCTGAGAAGAAAAATGGAAGGTAAGTTGAGTTGCTCCTTTCCCAGTTCCTAGGAATAGGCAAGAAGCCAGTCTCCCCAGGTTGGAAGAGGATCATGGGCCTGGCCTAGCTCCTCCGCCCTGGCCTAGCCCAGCAAACCCTGGGCGAGTCACAGAGTTTGCTCTTAAGTAGCAAGAGACCAAACTCACCTTGGGTGTAGGGGTCAGTAGCAGCCACTCGCCCTTGCTCCAGTCCTTTGGGAGCCTGTCAGGAGACAAAGCTCAGGATGCTGCTTGTGCTAGGAACACACCCTGCCCTCACTGCCCCACCTCCTGGGGCCCCACCGCCATCGTCAGTCAAATCAGTGCACCTCTCAATCTGCCTCGCAGTGACTTCGCAGCACTGAGTGGCATCCACCAGGAATCAGGCTGGAGAAATGGGAGCCCAGAGAGTGGAGAGTGATTGGGAGTTACTTGTTCATTCAAATCTTGCACCCCCCCCCCCAAGGTTCTCATTGTTGGAGAGGGTGGGGGAAAGGTTCAAACATTGTCAATTTTTCTGACTTTTTAAATCATCATCATTATTTTTAATTAAAAAAAAATGCCTGTATGCCTTTTTCTGGTCCAATTGTAAATAAAATGCCATTGTCCTGTTGTCTCAACTCGAATGCAAGGGTGCGGATTGAAGTGTGATGGTTTCACCAGGTGGGTTGAGTGGCTGCTTTTGCAGCTCAGTGTCCCACCTGGGCTCTCTAGGTCTCAGGCCTCTGCTATTCTGTGCCTACTGCAAGCTCCTGCTCAGCCCTCCGTGTGGGTCACAGGCATTGCCCTCTGAAGAGCAGGAAGTAGCAAACAAGTAGGACACACATGAAAATGAAGCCTGGCCTGGGGTTCTGAATTTGCTTCACGCTGTATCAAGTAGCATTCTTTCAAAGCAATAGAAATTTAGGCTCAAGCATCCTAGAAAGTGGGAGGCAGTGTGGGTTGGATCTCTGTTGAGTTTATGGCCACTTAGAGCTCCATAGTAAATCCCCTGGGGTAAGGCCCTAAATGGATAGGAATGGGTCATAAAGACAGTGTAGGCTTTCCTTAATCTGGCTGGATTCAGAGATGCAAATGGTGGCTTTAAGACTCTCCATTGTGTCTCTCTAGTCTCATTCTCAACTGTCTTCCTGATAAGGGGAGCAGGAAGGTACCGCACAGATGTTGTAGGTTTACATTATCCTATTTGATATGCCCAGAAAAGGAGAAAGACAGCTTCTTTCCTATGTCACTGTATTTGAGAATATTATTTCAGTATGGAAACCCAAAGAAAGATTTCGATTGGCTACCTTAGACTTGTATATCTTAAGAGAGTACTGGGGCCGGCATGGTGGCGCACGCCTTTAATCCCAGCACTCGGGAGGCAGAGGCAGGCGGATTACTGAGTTTGAGGCCAGCCTAGTCTACAAAGACAGCCAGGGCTATACTATATTTCGAGAAACCCTGTCTCGAAAGACCAAAAGAGAGAGAGAGAGTACTGGGCTTAAATGTTGCCTCCACACCCAGCTATCATTATCCTTCGGATGATCTGTTGAGCATCTTTTTAGTCACCCATCATCCACATGCCTTTTTGTCTTTTTTGGGTTTTTGTGAGATGGCTCTGGCTTCTATAGACCAGGCTGCCCCCCTGTAGATCCACCTGCCTCTGCTTTCCTAGCTCTGGAATTAAAGGTGTCACCACCAGTGCCAGGCCACGTGCCTTCTTTGATTTGTTCAAATCTTCTGCCTTTTTGGGGGGTGGGATCTGACTTTGAGGTTTTCACAGTACAAGGCTTCTATCAGATAAGTGCTTTGCAAAGTTTTTCTCTTACGTCTGTGGCTTGTATTTCCCCCCATGTCTTGAAAAGGTTTCAGTTCTTAGAGCAAAGAGAACAACGGTGCGATTATGACTACAGAGCTGGCAAGCACAGACTCCGCTGTCTTGAAGATGTCTTCTACAGTTTATAAATTTGTGGCCATTTAAGCCACAAGTAGGGTAGTGGTTTCAGTGGTGTGTGTGTGTAGTAAGATTTATTAATGTGTATCAGTGTGTGCCTGTGCTGTGTGTTGGTGCTCACAGAAACCAGAAGATAATGTTTCCTTGGAGCTGGAGTTATGTGTGAGCCACCTAGCACAGGTGCTAGGAACTGAACCAAGGTGCTCTATAAAAGCAGTATACACTTGACCATTGACCCATATTTCCAACTCCTTCATCATGGTTTTGTTTTTAAGATTTATTTTATGTATGTACATGCACTGTCGCTCTCTCAGACACACCAGAAGAGGGCACCGGATCCCATTACAGATGATTGTGAGCCACCATGAAGTTGCTGGGAATTGAACTCAGGACCTCTGGAAGATGGAAGATCAGCCAGTACTCTTAACCACAGAGCCATCTCTCCAGCCCCCTTTATCATGTTTTAAAATTATTATTTATCCTTGCATAGCCCTTGATGTTTACCAATACCATCCTCCTTTTTACTTTTTAACTGTCATATTCCATATGCAAATATCTTATACCTCTTTTTTTTTTAATTGCTCCCTTTTGGTGATGAGTGCAGGGAACTTGCTGTGTAGACTAGGCTGAACTTAGACTACCACTTCCCTGCCTCTGAAGTGCTGGGATTAAAGGCCTGTGCTACCACTCTCATGAGTACCAAAAGTCAGCTGAAGGGGCTCCTGGTTTTGAAGGGGGGATTTATTTTTGCAGCTGTCTATAATTCTTTGTGCACAAGTTAAAAACAAATACTAAGAAGGTTGGACTACAGTCAGTTCATGAAGTGGTCCTTGCAGGCTCTGATTTTGATACCATCATAATGTATCTTTGCCTAGCATAAGGCTATAGACACTGTAGGGCTCTCTCCCTCCCTCCCCCTCCCCCTCCTCCTTCCTCTCCCTCTCCCTCTCCCTCTCCCTCTCCCTCTCCCTCTCCCTCTCCCTCTCCCTCTCCCTCTCTCTCTCAATTAAATTATTTTTTGCATGTGGATGTTTTGCTTGTATGGCTATGCACCACATGCCTGCCTAATGCCTGCTGAGGCCAGAAGAGGGTGCTGGGAATTGAACCTGGGTCCTCTGAAAAGTAGCCAGTGCTCTTAACAGCTGAGCCAGCTCTTTAGCTCTCATTTTGTTTTGTTTTAAGAAGCTTTATTATTACACTAAGGTATGTGATCCATTTTAAGGAAGTCCTAATAATGGGGTAAAGTGGAACCAATTCCCACCCACAGTGGGATCCCTTGATACCACGTACTACATTAGAATTAATAGAATGATACCTCCTCCTCCTCCTCCTCCTCCTCCTCCAGTATAAACCATTGGTGTAACAGCCTTGCTTATTTTCTGTTCCTCCACTTATTATGGGGCGTGTGTATGTGTGTGTGATAAATATATATTATATATAGTCATATATAATAATATATATATTCTTTAGAGGTCAAGACTTGACACCTTTTACAGATGGCTGTGAGCCACTGTGTGGTTGCTGGGAATTGAACTCGCGACCTCTGGAAGAGCAGTTGGTGCTCTTAACCGCTGAGCCATCTCTCCAGCCGAAAACTTGACACCTTTTAAACCCATTTTGTGACCCCCACCCAAGTCCTTTCCTGAACAGGGGCATCTGTCCTTGCCAGATTAACCTGAAACCCTTCACCCACCATGACTTAGCTTCATTTTTCTAAACATTGTAAGGCAACCTGCGGCACAGCAGGCTCACCCTCAGACCCTGGCCCAGGCCCAGCCTGGTTCATGCTACTCTTGGTCCAGCAGGACAAGAGTCTGTGCCCAGACAGGAGAATCCAGTGTCCACAGTGCTTAAGGATGGCCATAGCAGCCTTAGGGCTGCAGTTCAGATCTATTAAAGTGGACACTGGGAGCCTCATTCAGACCTTACCTGAAGCTAGCTGTAGCTGACGCGCTCTGAGCTCACTTTTTTACTCTTAGATGTCTGCTTAGTTGGTCTGTTACCATTTGTTGTTCTTTGCCTTCAAGCCTTTAACAGACGTCAGTTGTTCCTCTCTGAGTGGGTTTCTTTCTGGATTTCTATTCTGTTCTGCAGCTCTATTTGTTTTTATGCTAGTACTGTACTTTGTTACAGCTTTTTTTTTTATATTTATATACAAATTTCACATTCTCGAGTATAAAAGACAAGAGCAGTCTAGGAACCTGGGCAGCTGCGACACTAACTCTACAGTCAGTCTCATTCCAGATGCCCCTGTTCAAAATCGGCAAAGTGAGAGAAGTGCTCCTCTCAGTTCCATCTTGTTCCAGGCTAAGTTTAACCGGGAAAGGCTTTCTGGGACTGGGAAGATGGCTCAGTGCTTAAATGCTTAGTATATAAGCATGAGGGGCTGGTTTCAAATCCCCAGTGCCCACGGGAAGAACTGGCTCTAGTCACACACACCTGCAGCCTGGGCTGTAGGAGGTAGGAACAGGATTGCTGGCTGATAGTCTCCAGGCCCTGCCTCAAGGGAGTACAGCTGGGAATGATAGCGCTAACATCCTCCTTTGGCCTCTGCATATGACTGCACTAAGGCTGCTCTTTTAACATGTTCTTTAGTTGCTTCAAAGTTACACAGAACTTTACCAAGATATGACTACTGGGTACCTGCACTAATAATTCAACATCAGGATGATGATTTCCAAAACCAAGCCTCTGACCCAGGCCAAGGATTGAGTCCTACTGACTAGGGTGCTAAGTGCACAGCATCAACAGCAAAGCCCCAATCGGCATCAAAACAAACCTCATTTGCTGGGCCAAAGAGTCAGCCATTGGCACCAGAACATGAAAGAAAATGGCAGAAATACAGCTAGGACTTCTGAGGGTGTCATGAGGTACGGCAACACTGCTCTTTTGCAGCAGAGACACAGGAGTCTTCCAAAGAGCCTATGAGGTTTATATGTGACGTTTCCAGTTTGTAGGGTCTAGTCAAGGAGTTGATTGTTGCTCAATGATTCTGCTCTCTTTGGAAAAGCTCTGGTTTTGCAGGCAGTTTTAGGGACTTCCTGTTTTACTAGGCAGACCCGTGCACGCCACCTCTTTGGTAGATTCCAGACTAATGCTGTTCTGCTGGCACGGGGTTAACCACTCAGCACTGGGAGGTCTTGCTGAGGTCACCACTTGTCTCCTGTGTTCAGTTAGTACAGTACACATGGCTGTGTTGCTGTGTTTGTGTCATGTGTCATGTGCAGTGTGTCCTCTGTGTCATCAAGTGCAGCTTTAGCAGAGGAAACCCAGGAAGTGGTCTGTTAAGGCCTGGTGGTTATTCTTCCTGTTGCTATGATAAAGCAATTTAGGGGAGGAAGGTTTATTCTGCATTGCAGTTGGAGGAGATACATTCCATCAGGACTAAGTCCTAGCAGGAGCGTGAGGTGGCTGGTCACGTGACACCCATAGTCATGAGGCAGAGAGCTCTTGAGTACTCGTACTAGACTTCCTTTCTCCCTTCTAGTTCAGTGCAGGACCACAGCCCTTGAAACCACAATTAAAGTGGGACTTCCAGCTTCAATTAACCTAATCTAGATAACCCCTCACAGACACGCCACCAGAGGCTAACCTAAATCTAGATAATCCCTCACACATGTAGCTGGAGGCTGGTCTCCTGCTGAGACTCGATCCTATCACATTGACAATCAAAACCATCACAGGCCTCTAGGGCATTCTTCAATGGGAAGGCTTTTCAACCCTCCTCTTCCTGTTAGATTTACACCATCCTGTAGACAGTGGTCCTGACCATGCATGCGCATGCTAGTGCTGAATTGAGCTGTTGAGCACAATCTTGGAAGTGCCAGGCACTGTGCACAGGATGACTGGCAGCTGGGGACAGCTCACTCACTGAATGCTCAGTCAGCTTCCTGACTCTCCAGTACTGACCGACACCACAGACCACAGCCACAGAGACACTGGAGAGTCCCACCACGCTCACTGTCTCTGAGGTCACTAAGACACCTGCACTGCCATTGAAGCTTTTTAAAATATTATGTATTTATTAGGGGGAAGGGGATGGAAGGAAAAAGAGAGAAAACAATATGACACATGTGGAAATCAAAATGACTTTCCGGAGTTGGTTCTAGCCTCCTGCCCTGTTGAGGCAGGGGCTCTCTTGTTTCTGTGCCTGTGTTGCATATTCCAGACTAGGCAGTCCTTAAAGCTTCCCGGTGCTCCTCCTGTCTCACCCTGCTAGCTGACCTTTAGGGGTGCAAGGATTACAGGTGTATGCCACTGCATGTGGCTTCGGTTTTTGTTGTTGTTGTTGGCTTGATTTGGTTGGTTGGTTGGTTGGTTGGTTGGTTGGTTGGGTTTTCCAGACAGGGTTTCTCTTGTGTAGCCCTGGCTGTTCTGAAACTCGCTCTGTAGACCAGGCTGGTCTTGAACTCACACATTTCCACCTGCCTCTGCCTCCCCAGTGCTGGGATTAAAGGTGTGCATCACCACTGCCTGTTTTTTGTTGCTGTTCTCTCACGGGATTCTGGGATTGGTCCCAGGCTGTCAGACTTGCACAGCTGTGTGAAAGGACACAGCTGTGCTTTCGCCCACTGAGCAGTCTCTATGGCCCCACCTTGTGCTTTGCACGATAGGTGAGTTTCCACTGCTATACCCTGCTTTTTAAGTAACCCCCCTTTTTAATTTTATTATTATTTTTTTTATTTTTTGGTATTTCGAGACAGGTTTTCTCTGTGTAACCCTGGCTGTCCTGGAACTCACTCTGTAGACCAGGCTGGCCTTGAACTCAGAAATCCGCCTGCCTCTGCCTCCCAAGTACTGGGATTAAAGGCTGCGCCACCACTGCCCGGCTTGAGTAACTCTTAAAAATCACCTTTTGCATCTCAACATGAATTTTTTAGATTTATTTATTTATTGTATATGAGTACACTGTAGCTGTCTTCAGACACACCAGAAGAGGGCATCAGATCCCATTACAGATGGTCATGAGCCACCATGTGGTTGCTGGAATTGAACTCAGGACACACACACACATGCACACACGCACTGACACACAGGTGCACAGGGATCTATAAAACACATGTGGAAGTCAGAGAATAACTTGCAAGTCAACACTTTGCTTCCACCAGGACATGGATTCTGTGGGTTGAACTCGGGTCATTAGGCTTGGTGGCAAGTGTGGTTGCCCACTCCGCCACTGCACCACTGCACCACTGTGCCACTGTGCCAGATCCTACTTTGCTCTTTTCTAGTAGCTTTAGGAGCCTAGTAACCTGTTTCTGTCTGACTAGAGACAAGTCTCTGAAGCCGCCTTTTCCCCTGAAGAGCACAGTGACTCAGAAGGACTGTGTGATGACCAAGAGTCCCTTACACAGCAGACAGTCAGTTAGTTCTTCTTCGCTGCTCTTGCAGAGGGCCTAAGGGTCTGATCCCAACACCCATCTGGTAGCTCACAACTGTCTGCAACTCTTATTCCAGGGAATTAACCCCCTCTTCTGATCTTTGTGTGTACAAGACTGCACATGGTGCACATATGCACGTGCATGCAAACAAGACACTCAGGCATAGAAAAAATCCCCCCCCCATTGGAGTGTAGCCAGATGGTGGTGGCACACACTTACACTTTTTTTTTTAAAAAGGTTTATTTATTTTATATATATATGAGTATACCATTGCTCTCTTCAGATACACCAGAAGAGGGCACTGGATCCCATTACAGATGACTGTGAGCCACCATGTGGTTGCTGGGAATTGAACTCAGGACCTCTGGAAGAGCAGTCCACGCTCCTAACCACTGAGCCATCTCTCCAGCCCCACATATAAAATCTAAAAGTAATAATAATAATAATAAAGGTCTACAGAGTGAGTTCTAGAGCAGCCAGGTCTACACAGAAATACCTTGTCTCGAAAAACCAAAAAAAGAAAAAAAAAGAAAAAAAAAAGCTCTACCTGCCTTAGTTTGGTAGTGACTAGTGACTAGTGACTTAAGGAGTGTTCTAGGAGTCAGTACCCTATTGCTCTGACGACCACCACAGCGCATGTGCTCTCTGAAGGCTCCCAGGAAGGACTAGATTATAGCCACCACAGAAAGCCCCTATGCTTGCTTAGAACAATTTGCTGTGTCCTCTCCCTTTTCTCCTTTTCCCCCTTTCCCCTCTCTTAGTAACAGAGTCCAGAATGGGACCCACTTTTAGCCAGCAAGTCACAGGAAAGCACAGTGGCTCTGGAAAGGGCTGTCTCCCTGTGGAGCAGAATCAGGGCCGTGGCCAGCATGTCCCTGTGTGACCCTTGGAAGCTACTGCCTTAGCTCCGATCAGAGATCGAAACCAGCATGCAGGATGGCAGACAGGACAAGGTCCCAGTCCTTGAAGACATCAGTGAGCTGATAAACCGAACAGCCCCAAGCTTCCCTCGCCTGAGCAGTCTCCGTGGAAGTCAGTTGGAGCTGTTATCTGCCTCCGGAAGCTTGCTCGCCGAATGAGTCTCCTGGAAAGGCTGGAGGTGCATGTGGAAAAGGGACCCTAGAGCATTTTAGGACCTTGCCAATGCTTGTGACCCTTTAATACAGTTCCTCATGCTGTGGCGACCCCCAACCATAAAGTTATTCTCATTGCTTCTGTTAGGAATCACAGCGTAAATATCCGAATTTTCCAATGATCTCAGGTGACCCCAGGGATCGAACCACACAAGACTGCTACTCTAAAACGACTCCCTGCTGAGGAATTCCCGGTGTCCCTTTTGGGGTAGGACATTGATGAAGGGCTGTGAAAGACATCCGAGGTCACATAGTAGGGAATGGTGGGGGCAGGAATGGCCTCCCAACTTGTGCCTGTTCAACCACAGCACACCACCACCTTCCCAAGGCTCCCTCCCATACCCCACAGCTCCCCACCATTCCCCATGCTTCTACACCATCACCCCACACCCGAGTCAGCTCCGATGGGGCCATAGCTGGGGAATTCAGACCCAGGCTGCAATCAACAGTTCTGCTGCTGAGCAAGGGGCAAGCTTATGTGCTACTTCCTTGAATTTTTGTGCTGAAATAGTGTCCCTGAAGGAAAATGTCAAAGTCCCCTGGGCTATAATCAAGGCAGTTGCTGATTATGAGCAATTGCCATAGTTTAGGCACAGATTTTTCTCAGATTGATAGTAACTTGTCTAAAGTTTTATTTCTAGGCCCAAAGTACAGGGCAGATAACTGCGATGAGGTGATAAAAACCAGGCTCTTGTTGGTGCTCGAGCGAGCTCAAGCGAGTGGAAGCCCCTGCTTACTCTGGCCTCCTTCACATCTAAGTTCACAGCCGTCTCTCCTGGAGTGGGTGGGAAGGGGTCTTCATTGCTCCAGTTCCCAGGCTGCCTGGAGAGTTCCTATCCCTGAAGAGATTTAAGCCCTGAAGTGCTTTCAGTGACTCCATGTCTTTGTCTACAGCCCCCTGGCCAAGGTGACCTGTTTGCCCTTTGCCCACCTAGAAGCCCATCTATGTAGAATGACTGAGCTCCCAGCTGTACCAAGCCTGATTCCAGGTGAAGGGAGACACTGGTGAAGAAGTCCCCAGAGTCCCAGGGAGGTAGCTGTTTAACCATGTGCTGTTGTAGCCTGGAAGTGGTGGTGCATGCCTTTAATCCCAACACTCGGGAGGCCAAGGCAGGAGGATCTTCATGAATTTGAGCTTACCAAGTAAGTTCCATCCAGGACAGCCAGGGCTATGCAGAAAAACTCGGTCTCAAAAGACTAAAAACAAGACAAAACAAAACAAACAACAGACTAGCAAGCCAACAAACAAAAGTCATATGCAACAGGGGCAGCATAAGCTTCCAAACAAGACAGCAGCAGTGGAAGGGACGTGTGATACAGTCCCTTCCAGAAAGGTTTTCACTGAAGAGGAGCAATGCTCTTTCAAAGGTTTCAAGTACACTGATGTCTGGAGAAGGTGCCAAGCGGAGGGGACAGGAAGCAAAATCTCAGAGCCCGGGTTTAAGGCTGGCATGGCTGGAAGGCTACCTGAAGCAGGGCGAGCCAAGGTCAGGTTTGTTTGGTTTTTTTTTTTTTTTAAGATTTATTTATTTATTTATTTATTTATTTATTTATTGGTTTTTGAGACAGGGTTTCTCTGTATAGCCCTGGCTGTCCTGGAACTCACTTTGTAGACCAGGCTGGCCTCGAACTCAGAAATCCGCCTGCCTCTGCCTCCTGTGTGCTGGGATTAAAGGCGTGCACCACCACGCCCGGCTATTTATTTATTATTATACATAAGTACACTGACTTCAGACTCTCCAGAAGTGGTGAGCTGGGAATTGAACCTAGGACCTTTGGAAGAGCAGTCAGTGCTCTTAACCTTTGAGCCATCTCACCAGCCCCCAATGTCAGTTCTTAAGGATCTTTCAGGCTGTGCAGAGTCAGTTTGCTTTGTTGTGTAAGGGAGCCCCAGGAGGGCTTGAAACAGAAGGACACTGGCTTAGAGCCACTGTAGCTGCTATAGCTATGTGAACTCCCAACACACAGTAGGTATTCTCTAAGGGCAGGTGGCTATTGAGCTGACAGAAGGGACCTGTACAGAGAGGGTGTTAAAGTGTGTGGGTAAATAAACAAGGGCAGGGGACCTATGACAGACTGTGCAATAGGTAAAGCACTTCTTTCACCATAGTGCCACCACCCAGGAGCTGAGGACACAATGCTGCTAAGTCCAAACTTAGGCAGGAGCCAGAGTAGCCCAACCAGCAGGCACAAATCAGGCAAATCCTATTGGAGGCTGGTCCCTACAACGCTTTTATCCTGGACAGAGTTGGGGCCAAGAAATAAAAGAAGAGCAACTCAGCCAGCCAGTGGTGGTGTATGCCTTTGATCCTAGGCAAAAGCAGGCAGATCTCTGAGTTGGAGATCAGCTTGGTCTACAGAGAAAGTTCTAGGACAGCCAGGGACAAACCCTGTGACCAGAGAGGGTGGGGGGAGACCCAGATGGTCGAAGCAAAGACAGGCGCTGGAGCTGAAGTTCATGTTCTTGAGAGTTCACATTGTTCTTGGGAGGCAGGACAATGGCTCTGGGAATCCTTGGGGCTTCTGAGGAGAGCTACTGACTGGAGATAAGGCCAACTGAAGATCCAGGAGATCTGGAGAAGCAATGTCCTCTCCTCGCTTGCTGCCCTGTGAGCCAGTCTTTCCTCTGAGCAGTATCTAACACTCCTCTCGGCCACACACAGAATAAAGCTTTGGAGCCGAGCGTGGTGGCGCACGCCTTTTAGTCCCAGCACTCGGGAGGCAGAGGCAGGCAGATTTCTGAGTTCGAGGCCAGCCTGGTCTACAAAGTGAGTTCCAAGACAGCCAGGGCTATACAGAGAAACCTTGTCCCGAAAAACAAAAACAAAAATAAAGCTTTGGTCTAGCATCCACTGTTTTCAACCTCCCCACCCAGCCCTACCCATCTACTCGGGTAGACATCATGTGTTCAACACACTGCATTTTCAATATGCCCGTGTCTGTACTCACAGTTCACCCTGCCAGAAAGTCCCTTCTCCAGACTCACATGTTAGTTTTATTTATTTGCATTGCTGGGATGGAACCAGGGCCTCACACAAGCTAGATTACTTAGTCCTCTCGTTGAGCTCCATTCCTCTGCCAGAACACTGCTTATTAAACTTTTGCCTACTCCTCAAAGATCATCTCGAGACCAGGCATGGTGGGCCTTGCCTACAGTGTCACTAATTGGGAGGCAGAGGCAGGCAGATCTCCATGAGTTTGAGGCCAGCCTGGTCTATATTAACCAGTCCCAGGCAAGCCATGACTACATAATGAGACACTGTTTCAAAAAATTCAATCAGGCTACCCTCAGAATTCTGTACCAGAGAAGTCTTCCATTTCCTGTCAGCTTCAGTGGGGTGAGCTGCCAGCCATGGACTGAATTATGGCCTCTGTTTGGAGTGAGCATCATGTGGCAGTGTGGGCTCTTGTCCTGGTGATTTCTAGGAGTGAGTTTTCACTTGCATATGTGTTCCAGTGGGATGACAAACTGTATAGTCACCCCTTATCACTCCACCCCTCTCCACCCAACTGCAGTCCTTTGGACAAGAGATGTGCCCTGTTCTTTATCTCGTCAGAACCGCACACAGCACTCTAGCACCCTCGGATAAGGTCACTCATCCATGCTGATAATTGGGAGATGCTGAACAGTGAACCAGGGGTGCTAAACAGCAGGTGGATGGGTCCCTGTTCTCCCGATTCATGGGAGCAAGAGAAGAAGACAGAAAAACATCATTGCAGAGTTAGGTGTAATAAAGAGAAAATTCCCAAGGTGGGAGCAGGGAAGGCTTTCAAAGAAATAGTAGCAGAGACGTGAATAAGTGGGAAGACCCAAACTTGTAGGTTAAGAAAAATTCCAGAAAGGGGAAGAGCAAATGCTGGAACCCATCTGATGCATCTCAGGAATGGCAATCAAATGCATTGTGTGTACATGTGTGCATGTGTGTGTCAGGGGGAGGGGAAGAAACCATTGAGCTGAGAGAAGGTGTGGGGAGGCACAAGGACCAGCAGAGGCAGGGCTTGGGTCCTTGTGATAAGGGTTCCTTTTCTTGCCTGTTCATGAACAGAGGCTTTTGGAAGAGGAAATAATATGACCTAAATTATTTTTCTGCCAGATCAGAAGGTTTTTATTCTTTATCATAAATGTCAGAGATAAACCCTCTTCTGACTGCACAAAGAACATTTCTCCATGTGGAAACAGATCAGTTGGAATAGGGCTCAGGAGGTCAGAAGCATCAAGACCATCCATTTCAGGGTTACCTCTAGGGGTTACTCACACAGAATACAGTAACAATGTCCAGCCTTAAGTCCTGCAAAATCACAGGATTCAAACTCTGGTTGTAAGATAAAATTATAGTGCCAGGCTACAACTTAATAACAACAGTAAACAGTCACAAATGCCCAAGCGGTACAGAGCAGTTATAAGGTGCAAAGCTACCTTGCAAATGTCCTCAACTCAACCTGAGCAGGCCTGTGTGCTCAGTTTTTCAGCAATGGCAGAGAAGTTGATGATGCATGGGTCTTACTCAACAGGCACAAAATGGAAACCACGTTAACTTCCTGCTCACATAAGCTCATTACTGGACCAGAAAAGAGTCAAGACATGGCAATATTATGTTTCTCTTCTAATTTACAAAATATATTGGTGAATCAAAAGAAAGGGAGATGAGGGTTCTCCATCTCCATTATTTTATGCCCCCATGTCCTAGGGAGCAGAGAGCAAGGCCTTTCGTGAGATGACAACCTGGGGGGAACTCGGAGGGCAGGGCAGTTTAGCCTTTTATCTATAGGAACCCACAAGGGGTAGAGGGGCAGAGGAGGAGGGGAGACTAAAGTTTCTTTAAAAGAACACAGTGTAAAATGAAGTGATTAACCATCCCTGCCCCAGCCCGACACTGGGTACTCTGGATATTCTAAGCCTCGCTAGAGAAACCAGAGCAAAGTGGGCAGAGAACACCAGCAGTTCAGAGTTTAGTCTTCCTCACTGGAGACAGGCAAATTCAAGAACCGGTCTCCTTAGCTATTTGGGGAAACAAATAGCATCTTCAGATATGTTTCAGCGTTGTTCCATTAAAAGCCATGTGATATCTCTGCCAGTGGAAGCAAGCCCCATGGCCAGAAGCCTCCCTTCTCCAGGACCTACAACCTGGCAGCTTAAAAACAGGTAGGTGTAGGAGAAGCTGACAAGAGGTCTGGGTTCTGTGTAGGTCTTGGAATGAGGCTTCTTAAAGGACTACCAACCTTGCTCCTGCCTTGAGCACACACCCAGATATGCCAGCCTACTATAATCTCTATGGTAGTAGGAGCGCTCACGACATTGACAGGTGACCCTTCCAGACCTGACAGCAGGCAACAAGGATGATGGTAGACAAGGTAGAACTCCTCAGAAAGCCAATGGCCAGGCATGGGTAGGGTACAACACGGGTCTTCACAAGCCAACACCAGGCTATAGGAGGGGCACGCATAGGATGAAGAGAGCAGCATGGTCAGGAATAGTGTACTTCTGGCCTTAGGCCCCGCCCATGTCTCTTCACCTGGCTGTCCAGGCTGCAGATCCTCAATAGTCCAGTCGGTAGGAGCTGCTCTGTCTGCGGTCTTGGAGCCATGGGGTATCCAAGTCTGGTTGCCCATCAGGACCAAATGCACCCGCTTCATCTTAGGTGTCACACCTCAGTTTGGGACAGTCAGCACTTGTCAAACTTTGAAGAGCTAGGCCTCCAACAGGAGCTGGTCCTTGTGAAGCCTTGTCAGTCGTGGTGGCAAGTAAGTGAAAGGCCATGTTTTACATGTGGTCCAGGCCAAAGCCATGATGACAGTATACATCCATAACATTGGGTGCCTGCTATAAGTACAGTGGCGTATGAGAAGTACATGACATAGAACAGCGTGAAGATCACAGCCTTGGCCCCGAGTCCACCAAACACGCTAAGGATTCAGAAGTCACAGAGGAGAAGGCAGACAGTAGAGCACTGGCCTAGACATAGGCAGGTTGGCAGGGAGAGAGCAGGAGTCCTATGTAAGCACCAAGTATCAGAGCAGGACTTAGCCAGACTGGAACCCATAGGGCCTTGGCCGAGCCTCTGCTGACCACCTTGCAAGGCTTCGTCTAGCTCTGTAGGGCCTTTGCCCCAGCAAGTAGTATTGCAAAGGGTTGGGCCACAGGTCATCTTTAATGATCTGGGCCACCCTGTCAGCTTCTAGGAGGCTATGCTGTGAAAACCAGCTGAAGAAGCTTCGCACGGCATCCCGGTTCCTGTGCACCAAGGCAGGAGGTTCCTGGCCTCGGTGCCAGAGGATGCGAGTAGCAATGGACACCACACCGCCTGAGGCTCTGCACTCATACTCCTTCACTATCACCTCATTTCGGAAGTAAGGGTTGCTCTCAAACAGGAACTTGAACTTGCAACCTGTTCTGGAGTGCCTGAGCTCCCTCACCTCCAAATTCATCAGGTAGCCAAGCATGTCTTCATCCCTAGGGCTGATCATAGCTGATAGCTGTGGGTGGTTCAGGAAGGCAGTGACCCAAAAGCCTGGAATATTTTGAATGATGAAGCTCCTACGGGCTAGGTGCAACCGACGCATCCTCCCAAACCTGCGCACCAGCTGCAGGTGGGCCCCATCCGCCTGGGCACTCATGGCCTCTAACTCCCACTGGATGGCCTCTAGAGGGTCCACGATAAGAGCCCTGAGGTCCAGAGGCCTCAGGCTCTCCTGGGCTTCCGCGACCCACTCCAGCTTCTCCCCCACCTCCGCAGGCTCCTCCGCGGCTACAGAGTCTTCCTCAGTCGTCACTTCCTCAGTCTTTCCTTTGGTCCCCACCCCATTACCCGAGCCCTTCTCGCAGCCATCCAGGTTCAGAACGCGGGAGGCAGAGTTCTCTCCAGTGTTTTCTGAGGAAGGCGGTGCGGTTGCAGGGCTGGCTGCGGGGTTGCAGGGCCTAAGCGGCTCAGCTCCGGGGACACGGGGCCGGGCCGGGTGTGCATCCCGCTCTTGTATGGGCGGCAGGCACATGGTCGCCTCCAGAACCCCGATCCCCTCCCACGCCATCACCTACTGAGTGTCTGGCTGGAGCGGCCAGGAGAGCACCCGCAGGATTGTGGTATGTCGCGGCAGTAGAGATGCAGGCGGCAGGCAGGGTCTCCTCTCTGGGGCGAGCTCCGCCCCTTGCACCCCCCTGCCGGATGTGACTTGCTAGAGTCACTCCACTGCAGGAGACAGGGAAGATGAGACCACCTGAGTCAAACAGAACTGGTTCCAGGTTAGAAGGGCAGGTGATGAAAAAAAAAAATGCTGGGCTGGTATAGACTAGGAAAAGAGCAGGCATTAGGAGTCAGGCCCAACTCAGCAGATGTGGTTGTAACCTTGCATCAAAGCCAGCACAACACGGGAGGGTTGTTTTCCTTCCCTGGCTCTTTGCAGCTTTAGGGCTGGCAGATAGGACACGTGCAGTCTTGTCAGGATGTATTATCCTGGCATAGGCAGAGGGCTTACCAGATTCAAACTGGGAACTAAAGATAAACGTAACTGTCAGGCAATGAAGCTGCTGGGAAAGCCCTAGAAAGATGAGAGGCCAGGAACAATCTAAAGTTGCTCCATTGTATTGACCTGTGAACATTTATGGAGTGCTTTCATGGTTGCTAATTGATATAGGATGGCACAGCCCCACTGTGGGTAGTGCCATCCCTTGTCCGATGGCCTGGGCTGTGTAGGAAAGGTAGCTGAAGGCTGTGAGGAGCAGAGGAAGCCCTGATGAAATGTTTATTACTGATAAGGATCAATGCCTCAGACTTACAAACTGCCAAAGCCTTCCTCTGGTTCTGTGTTCCCGGGAATGCTGGTAAGTGGACAGAAAGCATTAATTACAGCTTGTACCCCTCCCCCCCAGATGTTTACAGCTTGAGACTGCTTGCCCAGAGAGACTATCAACACTAACCCTTCCTTCTCACGCCATACCTAATAAAATGCCATACCTAATAAAATGCACGGAGGTTCCAATTGCTGCAGCTGGCTTGGCTTCAGCAGAGGGTGTGCCACACTAATCCTAGTTTTTCATGCACATATCTGTCCTTTCTTCACTCTCATCCCCTTGTCCAGTTTCCAGAACCAAGTCCCCAATGATAAATTGTAACCTGTATGATGAAATAAACCCTCTCACTCCCAAGCTGGTTTTGGTTACTATTTTAACTAAGCAAACTAGGACAGGGACACTCTCCTTGTTTTGTTTCATTTTAAAAGAGGTCCTCTCATCAGGGCCTGTGTCTGGGATAGCCCCAGAGCTAGGATGTAACTGCCCCTGCACTCCACAATCCAAGTGTGGCAACATTCCTGTAGTCTCAGCCCTCAAACTTGTGTAGGTCAGTACCTGGAAAGTATAATTCTGCCTAAATGTTCCTGCCTTTCTCATCAAAAGATACCACAGCTCCCTCATCTGAAACCCCTAGACCTCTCATATGACATCCACTATCTAGAGTATAAAGTAGAAAACTCTAACTGGGATTCTGACCCACTGTGGTGGACAGTGGACATTTATCAAGGGGGAGGGTGAAATAAAAGATCAGCCCTCTGCCTTTGGGTACCAAACACCTGCACACTGATTCTTTCTGGCCCCACAGTCTCTAGGGCTAGACTCCCAAATAGCCATCTGACTTTGACACTGGCTCCCATCTCCTAGATTGGAAAATCTCAGTGCAAAGGGTGGGGCCTGAGATGATGACTTGTTAAGAGACAGGCCTAGCAATAGTGTTAGGTGAGCCTACATCAGACTGGAAGCACAGTTTGAGCACAGATTTGTAAAGCTGGGCCCTAGCCATCAAAACGTGTACAGCTTGAGGAGCCTGAAAAGGGCTCTCTTCCTGTCAGAACTGCATGAAGAAGTCATCTATAATCACCACCCACCCCTAGACACTAAAGGAGAGCCTTTGTATGGCCTGAGAACAGTCACAACCAGAAAAGAGAGGGCAAAGAACCAAGAGTGCTGAGATCAAGTACATGTGAACCTCTATATCAAAACAAGTGTGCCAGCACTTAGGAGGCAGAGGCAAGCAGATTTCTTTTTTTCTTCTTTTGGTTTTTTGGAGACAGGGTTTCTCTGTGTAGTCCTGGCTGTCCTGGAACTCACTCTGTAGACCAGGCTGGAGTTCAAGGCCAGCCTGGTCTACAAAGTAAGTTTCAGGACAGCCAGGGCTATACAGAGAAACCCTGTCTCGAAACCAAACAAACAAAAACCAAGTGTGGAGACTGGACTACCTCTGCCATTTTCAGTTACATAACACTTCAGTGCTTAAAGGCTGTTTGATCTGGGTTTTCTGACTCTCACACCCAATATGAATTGGCACAATGAAGCCACTTACCTCAAAGACATTCAGTCAAGACCTACTGTCTGCCATACCCTCACCGGTATCACTTTGGATGCTCAAGATGCCTACAGATTGCCATTCTTCACAATTTCTGGCTCACTGCAACCCTCCCCAAATAAACAAGTTCAAAACTGCAAAGCACATCATTCAGAAGTTTTTAATAAACAACTTCATTATAAAAACTTTTTTTTGAAAATTAATTCTGTAAAACATTGAAAAAATCTACTTTAACAAAGATATGCCCTGTGCATTTTCTAATGGCACTTATATTTTACAATTAAAAACCTTGTTTTATATAAAGCCAAAAATACTCCAAGAGGTTATTCACTGTGTTTACAAAGTGCTAGAAGGTTTTTGTCTTGTATTTTTCTTTAAATAATCTGGCATTAAGAAAGAGTGGCTCTAGAGCATCAACCAACTGGCAGTGGGGGAGGTGTGAAGTAGTGTTCAGGGATTCTAGTGCCGGACATGCAGAGGTGCGCATGGAGAACTGGTGGAGGACGCCAAAGTAACATCTGAAGCAAGGTGATAAGAACAACTCCACACAGCCCAAGATTACACAGTGAACACCCTCTCCACACCACAGACTCCGCTCTCCAGTGGTTAAAGTCACAGCCACTTCCTTCCACAGCAGGTTCAGAGCTCCAGGAGAGGCCAGGGTGAGGTCACAGAGAAATCTGGACTTTTCTGGCCAACACCTACCTAAGGCAAAGTTTCTTATTACATAAATATCCTTGTTAAAAAGCAAAATATTGATCCTGTATAATACAACTTTTTTTGTTTGTTTTTCTGTTTTTTGTTTTTTTAATTATGGAGGAGGGGTAGAGAAAACAGCTACCAAAAAGGGAAGGGGGAACTTAAAGGCTACTAAGGGAGATTTAGGGGATTTCAACTTAGGATAATATCTACGAGCAAAAAGCAATCACACCTGCTTCCCGGATTTGCATTAACAAAACACCATGTAAAGTCAGGGAAAGACACGCTGGTGCACCCTTCCCTGCCTCCCACCTGCTTAAGATGGTGCTAGGATCCTCTGAGCCGACACCACCTGGGCATGTTAGTCTCTGGCCCCAGGACAGTTCTCACTCTGACAAGCTGCTGTGCAGGCTGAGAGGTGCTGTCCCCTTGCAGCCAGTTCATTACTGACAGGCTCAAGGACATGGCAAGGAAAGGGACATCATTCTTTTCTGGTCCCTGATTGGTCTGTGCCACATGCCATGGCTCCTGTCCTGGGCGCATGCCCCTCTGGCTCTCTTGGCCTCATAAAGGGTACCTTAATGAGTTTGGGCTCCAACTACAGAATAAAATCATTCCTGTCCTTTTAACAACTGGCCAAAAGGTTCTTTTGGGTGGTAGGTTGGGGAAAGGTTTAAGAAGCTGCAGGGTGGTTTGTGGTCCAAAAATTGAAGGCAGATAACCAGCAAAGTTCACAGTGACAGGAAAAGTCCTTAGAGTGAAGACACTGAGAAGTGGGAAAACTGAAGAATACATAAGAACAGACAACGAGGAAAGATTAGAGGTGGAACAAGATCTACAAGAGGTGCTCTGCTGGCCTGTGAGCACCATGGGAAGGAGCAGCTCAGGAGGACAGGTCTTCTCAAACAGCCCACAACACGATACTCTGTGGCTGGAGGCTACTGGCTTCTGAAGCTGAGGCTATAGGGAGGTGGTAAGAAGGGTAGAGGGGGCTGGGGTCTAGTGAAGACCAAGCACAAGGAGAATGGCAGCAGTGAGTCCCACTTGGCTTCTCAATGCCATTCCCTGTAATACGAGTCCCAACAGCATGCATAGCATGCAGGAGGTGGTTGCGCACCAAGGCAGACGCTTTTAAAAATAAACCTTAATTAGTCCCTGGGACTCACTGAAACTAATCTTTACAAGCAAATCACATAGTCTGATTCCAATCCTGTCAGACATATTTATATCCAGTTGTTTTTAAAAAAGGTATTCCAAGCTACCTTGCTTAAATCAAAATATGCTCATTCACTCCACATTGCTTCCACACAAGGGCCAGGGAGCTAAACTGAAGGCTTTCACCTCAGACAAGGAGTACTGGCCTGGGCTGAAGCAGGAGTCCAGGTCTTGGACCTGCACAGTTCCCAACAATAAACTGAAGTGAATCTAGACAGAAGGGAGGGGCAGGGAAGAACTGGTGGGAGGTTGAGGCAGTTCCTAGGTAGTCTGTCCTGAAACCCTAGTGGAGAAGCCAGCAAACGGCACCACTAACACAAGTGCCCAGGCTGCTGGCTACATCTGTTGGAGTTAACAGTAAAGAGGTAGAAGTGTGTTTCTGAATCAGAGAGGTCTCAAAGGCTCCACAATGGTGGTCCCTGAGCTGCCTCCCTTCCATGCACGGGAAAAACCCATACAGAACCGAGATGAAATGGGTTAGGAATTGTTCAGCTGCTTCTGGGCAAGGGCTGTGCTGTCTGTGGCAGCGAGCTCCAAGTCAGCAGAAGAATTAGGAATTTCTTGCAAGACACATTGCTAGACACTAGGTGCAACTGAGGGGACCATGGTGGGTGGAAGATCCTCAATGAAGAGCAAAGACGACAGTGCACCATGCCCAGAGTCCATGGGGACTGCAAAGCAGAGAAGGGGGAAGGACAGTGGGTAAGAACATTTTGGTATGAGAGGCAACAATGATTTGATAGATTAGGACTCAACTATCTGCCCAATCCTAACTTTCTAGAAACTCTTCTTCCGACAGTTCCATTGTGTCCTGGAAAAGGACGAGCAGAAGGGAAATAAACGCAGGGCTCATCCCTCTCCTCTGCTATCCAGCCCGAACCCCAGAACCCCTCCTGCCAAGACGGATAACTGCTCATGATGTCCAGGGTGGGGTCAGGGACTGAGGAAATGGTTGATATGGGATGCCTTTCATTTCTTCCCCTCTCCAGTTCAGGAGGACGAAGGTGTCATGATGTACTTGGAGAAAATCCAAATTGCAGACCTGTGAGAAAGCTGCTCCAATCTTCTTGCCTATCTCCTGTGGACACTGCCATGGAAGGCAGGAATAGAAGCAGTCATGGAAGATGGCAGAAACTGAAGCAGTCCAAAGTCAGTTTATTTCCCCACGGGGGAAAAATGTGACCTCAAGTGAAGAGAAGTCAGCAAGACCCGACTCCGCCTTGTAAACAGGGCTCCAGTTAACACCAGGTACCGAGTGGTTCAGGCTGGTGGCAACTGAAATGGACTGGTGGGAATGGATTCACGGTGTGTAAACAGTGTTCACTGCAATCACTAAGGCTAACAGTGTGGCGAGGGAGGTGAAATGGCGTGTCGGAGGTGAATGTGTAAACGGTACCGTTGCTGGACAACACTGACTGAAGGGGAGCTGTGGGTGGGGTGGGGTGGGATGGTTGAGAACAGAGGCCCTCTTTCTTGCCTGGTAGCTGGAAGCAGGTGATAGTCAAGAGAACTTCCACAGCAGGGACTCAACAGCCAACTGCTGGAGGGTCTGCAGATTGGGACCAGAAGGCGGGCTTCTTAGGCTGTTTCTCTTGAGGTCATATAAGGTGAAACCCTCTGTCTCCAAGAGGCTTCCCCTTCTCCAGACTGAAGGTGGTTCTGATGCTTTGGAGAGGCAGAGGGCTAAATATAGCTCCCAGTTCAGATCAAAAAATAAAAGTAAAAATACCTGAAAGTCCTATGATAGATTGTTCACGGGGCTGGGTTCAAGGATCCCTCTAAATTGATCCTGGAGCCTGAACCCCCAAACCAAGTGCTCCATATAGACACTAGAATTTTCTTTTTGAACCCAGCTCTGAAAGCTCAGCTGCCTTCATGGGGGAGGTGGACGGGGTGGGTACTTAGGCTCCCTGGCAGAAGCAAAAAACTGAGTTGGGGGACCTTCATGGGGGCTACTGGAATGCTTGGTGGAAACGAGGCAGGGTGGTGGTACTCAGGCCAGAGGTGAAGACAGGAGGTAAGGAGTGCAGAGGCCCAAAGTTCAGGGGTCCCCCAGCTCCAGCGGAATCTTGAGGCTGAGCCTGCAAAGTGGTGAGCAAAGGCTGTGCCTCAGCTTGGGAGTAGCCCATAACCAAGCCTCCTGTGGCCCCTGGTGGGTTACATGGGGGTAGGTTGAGCGGAAGAAAGCCCAGTAAGTGGGAAAAGTCCACATTAGCAGCGCAGAGGGCCTCGGAGAGGTTGGCGGGACTCTTGGCGAGCAGTGCTTCATCCAGGAGGGCTGCAGCTGCCGCCGGCTGAGGTGAGGCGGGCTGAGGTTCAGCCGAGGAGAGAGACAGGCTTCCAGGAAGCTCTGCCAGAAAACTATCCACCTCCACTTTGGGCAGTTTGTCGGGCAAGTATGAGGTAGATCCAAGCTGGTATTTTGGAGGGAGCTGAGCTGAGGAGGAGATAGGAGAAGATTCCAGAGGGTAACTCATACCCATGGGCAGTGTGTTGTGCACCAGGGAGTGTGGCATGCCCGCACTGGGCATGGTAGGGATGTGGGCACCATACATACCCATGGGCAACATGCCAGGAAAGGCCTTAGCCCCCATCACGTCCCGAGAGGCCATGCAAAGCACAGGGCTCAGCTCTTCCTTTACACTGACTGTAGAGCTACAGCTGAGCAAGCCTAACATATCCACTGGCTCTGTCTTGATCTTGAGCAGTTCCTGTGAGTGGCTCTTCTTGACATGGCGTGTCAGGTGATCCTTGCGGCCAAATCTCTGGGCACAGTACTGACACAGGAAGTCCTTACGACCTGTGTGCACCACTAGGTGCCGTCGGACATCCTTCCGAGTATAGAACCGCCTGTCACAATGGTCACAGGGGTGCTTCTTCTCCTTAGCACCTCCTGCTACCCGGCGTGAGTGAGCCTTCAGGTGCTCCAATAGGGCCTGGGTACTCTCAAAGGTCTGCAGGCACACCTTGCAGCTGAGATCACCACTGCTGGCAGCATGCATGGCCAGGTGACGACGGTATCCCAGCTTTGTATTATAATTCTTACCACACTCAGAGCAGTGGAGGGCCTCTTTGTTGGGGTCATGGGTCTGCAAGTGGTTCCGCAGATGGTCCTTTCGGTGAAACATCTTGTCACAGTACATGCACTGGTGGGGTTTCTGGGCCGAGTGGGTGGCCATGTGCCTGTGGGTAGGGATGTAACATGGAGAGAAAGCTGAAAGAGGGGAAGTTTAAAACAGCTAACTAGACAACCAAATGTCTATTAACAGGAAATTACATATGAAATCTTCAATAAAGCAATGCAACAGAATACCGTATTAGCAATATTCTATCAATATCTCTTTAAAATCATACATGTACCGTTACTCTTAGCAGCACTGGTCGTTTTTTTTTTTTTTTTTTTTTTGGTTTTTCGAGACAGGGTTTCTCTGTGTAGCCCTGGCTGTCCTGGAACTCACTCTGTAGAACAGGCTGGCCTCGAACTCAGAAATCTGTCTGCCTCTGCCTCCCAAGTGCTGGGATTAAAGGTGTGCACCTCCACACCCAGCGGCAGCACTGGTCTTAGTAGCAAAAAAATTATGAACCATGTAAATGTACTACTAGGAGCTGGTTACATAATTGACTCCAGTGTTTACAAGGTGAGCTTCATATGTGCCTTCAAAGAGTAAGCTTCTTAGAAACATGAAGAGGAAAAATGAACAGTGTACAAAGAATGGCATTCTCTACATAAAAACATGGTTGCCTTTGTGTGCTTACAAATAAGAACCTGACATCACTGGAAACCTGAGGGCTGGGGGAGAACGGGACAGCTTATTAGTGGACTTGATGGAAACTTTCATTATGAGCCTTTCAATGCCTTTGAATTCAGAGTCATGTGCATGATTTCCTCTTCAAAAGCTTACATTTAATTTTTTTTTAATGATACAATAAAGGGAAAAGTGAAATACGAAATGTATGTAAACTTCCTGATCTGGAACAAGTTCCCAAGATATACAAGGCCAAGTCAAAAAGGAAGTTCAACAGTGCATGTAATACAATCCCTTTTGAAAACCAAAAGGAGAATACACATTTGAATGTCTACAGGACTCATAAAAAATGAATCCACCTTTGGGAAAGGAACAGCAGTGTTGGGTGTGAGGACACTGCAGGCCCATTTGTATGATTTCAACTGCTGAGTTCCTATTGTTAGTTATTGTTAGTGAATGCTCCTGTTTGCTTGGAAAGCAGCTCGGAGCCCAGGAACTGGCTTCATAGCTCCATATACATTAAGAATCAACTCACCAAGACCTTAAGGCTCACTATTTGCCAAGCTGTGGGTGAGCTGTTATAAATCTTGCTCTCTAGTTAAGGGCAGGAAGCATCAGGTAGCCCTACCCATCAGTCAGTCAGTGACATACACTGTATGTAAACACTGACCCCTCATAGCACAGTCACCTTGTGTTATGTGTGTATTCATGTTTATGAGGGTTATTATCAACCTCCTGTGACATGCCAACAAGATGGCTTCCTGTGAAAGGTGGTGCTAAAGAACTCCATCATTTTCTTCATTTTGTAGGGGGAAAAAAAAAATCACAAGTAAAGTCTGTCAGAGCTCTTGCCTCTTGGGCCAGGAATTTTCTGGCAGCTTCTCACTGGTACTCAGACTACCACTAAGAAAGTACAAAAAGGGGCTGGTGAGATGGCTCAGTGGGTAAGAGTACCCGACTGCTCTCTCAAAGGTCCAAAGTTCAAATCCCAGCAACCACATGGTGGCTCACAACCATCGGTAACAAGATCTGATGCCCTCTTCTGGTGTGTCTGAAGACAGCTACAGTGTACTTACATATAATAAATAAATAAATCTAAAAAAAAAAAAAAAAGAATCTGGTCACCCACTTTAAAAAAAAAGAAAGTACAAAAAGATGTCCCTGACCAGGGTTCCCTAAAACTTAGAAGCACACAGAATCAACACATTCTTAAGTCCACACAACTGTCCCGAGGCCAATCCTGGCCTCTATATAACCCGATGCCTATCTTGGTTCCTTCCTACCAACTATTTTCCAGATGAAGAACTAGGGCTCTTTCTGTAGTCATTTCATTTTATTTACATGTTTACTGTCTGTCTCCACTATTGAGAAAATATACTTTTACCTGTGTGTAAAAACAAAAGCACCGCCATCCTTCTTGTTCACTATTCTATCCCTAGCAATGAGCACTGTGCCTGGTACATAGCAGGAGATTAATAAATAATAAGAGAGAGGAATGGCTAGATGCACCAGGTTAGTCTACCTCATTTGATCAGGGCAAGTGGGTTCCTGTACAGGAAAGGCAGGGGATCAGGTCCTTTCCCTAGCAAAGCTGCTTTTATCTGCCTTAACAAGGGCTTTCACATTCTCTTTCACTTTAAGTAAGGGTTCTTGGGCTTACAAATTTCAGGGAAAGAGCTGCCCCACAGAACAGCAGGGACTCTACAGAGACAGGAGCAATCATCTGATTAGCAGGCTGAGTCAACAGAAGTAGCACTGCAGGACCAACAAACTCTGTGATTCTGGCTAAGGCAGGAGAGCCCCACCTTTAAAATGAACCGACTGGACCAGAGGAACTTCTTTTCTTTCTAACTTCTCAATAATAGAAGATTCTGATAATCTGCCTGACAGGAATGGAGAAAGCTATACTGAAAAATGTTCAGTCTAATTTGTTCGTAGTTGCTTTATACTATACTCATCAGATTCTAGTGTTTCAATAAAAACATTACCATTATTTAAGAGAACGAGGCAGGAGCTTTAGAATTCTAGGCTAACTTGAGCCACACAAGGAACTCCTGTTTCAAAACAGACAAACACTATTTTTGTTTGCTTGCTGTTTAATTACATTTGTGTGTACATACATGTGTTTAAGGCCAGAAGACAACTTGCAGAAGTTCATTCTCTCCTTCCATCATGAGGATCCAGGGACTGACCTCAGACTGTCAGGCTTGGCAGCAAGCACCCCTACCCACTAAGCCAGCTCATTAGGTCCTGGGTGTTTTTGGTTTTGTTTTTAAACAAAGTCTCATTCTGTAACCCAAGCTAGCTTTAAATTCATGCGATTCTTCAGCTTTGTGTAGGATTCTAGGCATGAGCCTCCATATCCAGCTAAACATTATTACTATTTAGTGAGTGACTTCAAATGGTTAGAGTTCATAGTATACTCACAGGACAACTTTACCGTTCACTCTCAATGGAGTCTCTGGTTGTGAGCTCCAGGAACCTGGAAACTGAAAGAGGAATGGGAGTGTCACCTACCTATACAGCTTGTACTTGGAGGCAAAAGCCTTGCCGCAGTGCAGCTGAGGACAGCTATATGGTCTCTGCTCCGGATGGGGAAGGCTGTGAGGCCTTAGCTTCTCCCCATTTGAAAATGGTGTCCCCGAGATTTCACATTGGCACTTCACTTGACTCTCTGCCTCCCGGCCCCGAGGCCTGGGAACTAGTTTCCAGCCCACTTCCTCCTCCTGCTTTGCATCTTGAATCCAGGGAGGGACGCTGGTGAAAAATGTGGTCATGGCAAGGCTAATGGCAAAAGGCCATGTTATTCAGAAAGCCTCCCCATCAGTTCACATGGGCTCTCTGCTCGGTCACAGCCTCCAACGCAGCCTTCAGAAAACAGTCTCTTCACCTGAAACATCAGAGCACCTGGTGTTAGGAAGCCCTATACCAAGAGAACAAAGGCTCTGCTTCCACACAGCTCCCAAGCCTACACCCAGCCCTCTCCTCCCACTTAGAAGTGGTGTGACTTTCCAACAAGCACTTGCTTCCCTGACCTGCTTCCTTACTTACAAAACAAACACTACTTCTAAAAGTAATGATGATATCTGGAGGTCAATGCAGCCATGCAATAAAGATGCCAAGGGTGCTTGGTGCTTCCCAGGGTTCAGCAGGTGTTATTACTCTAACTCTAGGCTAGAAGAGACAAGCTAATCTGAGGACCTAGAGCTCAAAACACCACACTTTCTCTTCACTTCTATATCCTTCCCACAAAGCTCAGGTAGCTTTCTTCCTCCTCCTTACCATAGTCCCTTTATCTGCTTTCTACTATTCTCTTCACCAGAGGTGCTAAAGGAACAATAACGCATTCAAAACGCAACAGAGAGTAAGAGCCCTTCAATATGAAATTCAGACCTAAGAGCCAGGCCCTGTCCCACATGTTTCTTAGCAGAACACTGACATTGGGAGAATCTTTCTGGGGAAGCAACAGTGGCCTCCCAGAATTTTCCCTAAACTAGTGCTGGTCCTACTCTGACCTCCTACCACTTCTCTGGATCCTTTGTTCTCCAGGCCCAGCTTTACCAAAGGCACAGTTGTTTGTTTTGTTTTAAACCACAAAAACTCAAAGTGCTGAGTGGTCATCCTACAGGCTCTGAGGGCACACTGGCACTTTTTCTACTAAAGACTGATTCTTGGATTTGAATTTAAGTCTTTTCCATCTGATGATCATTCTCTAAGGGATTGTACTGCATTTATTTCATTTCCATAACCTAACATCTAGATTAGGAATCTCAACTTCCTTTTAGATGAGTAAACTACTAATTAAACTTGAGTTGATTCTCAGGGGGTTAACTCATATACCCAGAAGTTCTAGTTTAAACTGGGTTCTTCATCATCCAGAGAAAGGAGCCAAAACTTGAAATCTGACCCTTCCTCTTGTTGGCAAAAGCGGTGTGGTAAGGAGAGGAAGACAGCAATAGTGACACTACTCCTTCCTGACAATAACTCAGAGACAACAACTCATACACTCAGATATGAGGCGTTTTCATGTGAAAGAGCAATGATGGTGTATCTGGGAATTGGTTACAAGAATCTGGGGAGAGCTTTAACTGCACAAGCTAGCTGTAGGCCATGGAATGCTTGCTCAGCTAATTAGCACCTGCTGCTCACAGAGACCATTCATCCAACAGACTGGCCATGAACGAGATGATAGTATCAGCGGGTTCATGCCCCAGAGAGCTTTGCTCATCATAACATGAGCTACATCCTGTTCAGGAACCATTCCTTTTGTTGAAGAAACATTGCAATGTTATATGACAAACATTTCCCCATCACAAGTGGGGATTTGCCTAGAAAGATCTGCACAAGGGCAAGAAATCACTGAAAACTAGACTTACTTGAGCCTTTTAGTTAAATGCCTGCTCCCTATACACCTCAAAGGCCTCTGATGGCTGGCTTCCATTGTTCAAATTCCCCCATCCTATGCAAGGGTGGAATTACCTGTTTATAATAATAGCGATTACTATATACCTCAGAACTGGGTAGACTGGGCTCTGAGTATGCACATCTAGTTTAGAGAGAATTTCTCCTACCTTCAAAAAGCAAAATTCTGCTCCAATTTCATATCCGAATAATGCATCTCAGCCTCTGGAAGTTGGGAATGGCAGCTAGAGGAAATCAAGTCACATAACCCCGGCTGATGTGAGAGGGGAGCCTAACTCTGGAAATTCCGCACAAACTCAGAAAGAGACTGGTACATCCCCACCTCCCACACGTCCACCTCATCTGTTCTGTTGAACATGCACAAACAAGACACAGCAGTTTAGCATGTTGCTACTGAAAGAGTGAGTAATGGGCTTCTAGGAAACAGGCTGCTAGTGGCTAAGAAGAGCTCATGAGGATACAGCTAGAACCAGAGGAGGAAGGCCAGCACCATGTGCTCTTGATCAGCATTAACGAGGCTATGGCTTTAAAAGAAAAGAGCCACCACCTTCATCCTACTCCTGTTGGCCTCTGAAAAAGCACAGCAAGATCTTTACCTACAATCAGTGGCCAGCAGGCTGCTGAGCAGCCACAGTTGCTGGTGTTACCTAGGAACCTTTCAGGGATCTACTCTCACTTTGTGTCCTTTGTCTGCATACTTCTTTGATCCAGAAAACCTCCTGGATTTGACTCATACAATCAGAACTATTCCTTCAGACTTCTTGTCAAAACTGTGAAAGAATTTTGCTTCTCTTTCAAAGCTGTTCTTCTGGTCTCACACTCTAGCCGTAGCTATGGAGAAGCTGACAGAACCTGTTTCCATAAAACAAACACAATCCCTCCCAGTTACTGGTATAACTCAGTGTATTCTCAGCCCTGGAATCTTCTGGCATCTGATCTGAGGGGAGGCAGCAGGGAAAGAACCTTGGACTTGCTATCAAAAGAGCCACCACTCACTGGCTGTGAAACCACAGGCAGGTTACTTCATTTCTCTGAACCTCACTCTTCTCAATTTCTAAACGAGATTCATTCTCTTAACTTGTAAATAAATGTTTTCTAGAGGACGAAGCGAAAAGGTACCATTGAGAGTGACATAAAATGTGAACATGCAGAATCCATGAGGGCCACATCTCTGCTGCCCCTCTTCACAGTGCTAAGTATAACTTCTTTTTCCCTCTTAGTGTTACTTCTCATGCCTCAAAGTCAGTTTCCTTCCCTTCCCAACATCTCAGAACTCAGCCTTCCTCTTTTCCCTCACTGCTAACCCTCAGTACAAACACAAGCCCTTTACCTCCTGGGCCAGAATTTTCTTTTGCCAGGATGGCCACTTTACTACACCGTCTTCTATTATAGCTCCATACCCAAAGTAAAAGTGCTTGCTCAATACACCGTATGGCCTTTGGAAGCTCCTGTCTGTCGTCTGTAGTGCTGTGATGTAGGTTGCCCTCTGATGAAACTATAGTTTTTATGGTGTTACATCATCTCTATAGAAACTGCGTTCTTTCTCCATTATTAGCCTGTTTCCTCATCTGTAAAGCTAAAAATACTTACCTCACAGTCTGGTTGTAAGGATTATTTTAGTCAGGTATGCAAAAAGCTCAGCAATGGGTTTGGCCTACTCTAAGTACCCAGCAAAAGAAAGCTATTATCTTGGTCTTTATACTGAGTTGCATGTTCACACCTTCTGCTGCCACAGTCCAGTTTTCCCAACTCTCCCATCAAATACTGTTAAGCTAGCCGGTTCGCTTTGCAGCAAAGAAAGGGTTAATCTCTGAGTGTTCTTAACTAAAGAGACCCACAGAGGATTAACAGCTCCACTTCAGTGACTACCCTAAAATAGCTTTTATCCCTCCTGCCCAAGAGCTACTTGGGGCTCTGAAGAACTCAATTCAACACCTGCCTAGGAGGAAACACACCCAGAAAGGTTCTTGGAGGTGGAATCTACCCTCAAAAGAACTTAAAATAGCAACTGGGAAATTATAAATAGCATTAAAGGGGAAAAGAAAACAAAACAGGCCTTGACCTGGACATCAGAAACCAATCCAAAAGCATTCTGGCTGGCTGGAAAACAGTAAGAAGGAACGGAGGAATGGGAAGAGCTGCCCACTTCCCAAGGCCAGCGCGCGCGCGCACACACACAACACCCCGGAATGGTGGGAGAATTAAATTACAGGGAGGCCTGAGAGTCTCAGTGACTTGCATCATTCCAAGAAACATCAAACAGGATTAACAGGGGTAGGATTTACTCTCGGGCTGGTAGTTCTTCTGTCAGTGTAGATGGGCCTCTTTGGAGTCCCTTTGATTCCCTATTTCCTCAGATTCCCGCTGCCTCCCAGCCCTGGGGAGGCCTGGAGCAAATGGCTGCAACTCACTCGGGCCTCATTTTCACCTACCACCCCTCCGCAACTTAGCAGCCTTTCCCCCAAGAGGAGAGGGTTAGAAACCCAAGGCCAGACTTATCACAGCCCCAGGCTGACAGGTGGAAAAACACACAAGCCAGGAGTCGGTATGCTTGCAGGTGAAAGCCCCAACTCCCAACACGGCCAGGAACGCGGCCCGCCACCGCGCCACCGCCCCCTCCCCCCCCCCCCCCCGCGACCCCGATCTGTTCCAAGCTGGACTGAAGCATGGGGCTGAAGTTGTAGGAAGTCTGGCCCTTAGGCCAGCGGAGAGACTACCCTATTTTGTAGTGTGAAATGTTAAATTCTCCCCACAATTGGAAGGTGGATGTAAAGAGTGGAGACAAGAGACGGGAATTCAATAGTAAGTCTAAAAAGTCTAATAGGATCTGGGGTGGGAAGAGCAAGCATGCACGGTAAAGAATTACGAGCACGTTATTTGAGTCTCTAAGAGACCCCATGGGGGGAAGAGGTAGGGAGATTCTAAAGGTCGAAAGAGCGAGTTCTCTGAATTTCAAACGGGTGTAGAAATGGGACCCTCCCGAAGGAAAATGCCTAAACTTTCCACAATATGATCACTGGGAAGGGAACTTCAGCTAGGGCTTTATTTTGGGTTCTTCGGCCCGAGGTACTGCAGAAAAGCCTGAAAGCAGGTTTATGAAAGTCTGGAAAACGAAAGAGCTTAGAGCAGACTATTTGGAGCAGGAAAAGGAAGGTTATGTGGGTCGGGGTAGGCGTGTCCGAGGGTGGGAACAGGTGCAGCTTATCTATGCCCCCCAGACCGCGATCCCGAGGAAGGTTAGCTGCGTGTTATCTGGGTCTCCAGGGAGTCTGGGGGGTCCAGACTAGGGGACCCTCAGGCTGAGTTTCCAGGTCTAGGAATGGAGGGAGCCTGAAAGGCTTGTTCCGGTCCCCTGGGCACAGGTCTGAGGTCCGGGGAACGTTTTCGTCACTACGGGGCCTATCGGGGGCCCGGCTAGAGCAAAGGGGGCCCCTACTCAGGGGTGTGGGCGACCGCGCTGGGCGGCCCGAAGTGAGGGGCGCCGCCGCTCCGAGAGCCGGGCGTGTGGGCGCAGCGCGACGGCCTCCCGCCCCGCTCCCCACCATCCCCCAGGACCCTCGCCGGCACTCACTGCGCTCGGGACCCCGCGCTGCGGGCCGGGCCGCGCTCGGGCTCCGCCAGGCCCGCTCAGGCCCCGGTAGTGGCGGCGGTCGGGCCATTGTGCGGTGCATTGTGGGAGCCGCGCGAGCGGGCGCTCGGGTCGTGGAGGGGGCGGTGCCGCGGGCTCTCTATGGTCCCGCCCGCCCGCGGGCTAGAGAGGCCCAGCCGGCGCGCGGGCGGCGCGCGGGGAGCACTGGGAGCGGGGCGGCCACTCGCGCCTCTTCTTCCCTCCCACCCCCTCCCCGCCTCCGGGCCGTGGCACTCTGGGGCTCTGCCGTCGACATGGGCGCCGCCGCGTGGGCACCGCCACACCTGCTGCTGCGGGCGTCTTTCCTGCTTCTGCTGCTGTTGCTGCCGCTCCGCGGGCGGTCAGCGGGCTCCTGGGACCTGGCCGGTTACCTGCTCTACTGTCCCTGCATGGGTAAGGCCTCCGGAACCCTCTGCTTAAACGGAGAAACTGAGGCGGAGGAGGCGGAGCCACTTCTCTGAGGCGCCCGGAGACTTCTCAGGTCCAGAGGAGAACACCAGAGAGGGGCAGGGCCTGTGTTCTTCCCTGCCCTACTTGCCTGGGTACAGAGGACCCATTGGTGTTCAACTTGCCATTCGACAGATGGGAGAAGTTAAGTGACTCACTCGAGGTCTAATCAGTCTCAGATCAGTAGATGGAGTTTGTAGGACAAGACCTGCCCGCACTGTCTCGTGGCAATTCTTGCATTCATTCAGCAAAGAATTTATATGCCCCCCCCCCTTTTTTTTAATGTCCCAGGCGCTGTTGTCTGTGCTGGTGGTGAATGAAACAGATAAATCTCATAGGATTCTTCATTTTAGGAAGACAGACAATAAAAAGTTTTTAAGTGCGTGCAGAATTTGTACAAGATGATTCAAACTGGGGTAATAAAAGATAACCAAGGACTCCTAAGAACCAGCGGAGGGATGCAACTTAAATGCAGTCGTGGATCATCATTATATAATCCATCCCTTCTCTCAATCCTTGAGTAGCTTGCATTCCTGACCATGGCCATCATCTGATGGCCTGACCTTGCAAGATTGGCTCCACTCTTCTCCACACCCCTTCTCCCATGGCCCTCTGGCTACAGCCATAGTAACCGGCTTTCTATTGCTTACAGACATAAAGGTCTATGAGCTATTCTTCTCGGAGTACCTTCCTATAATTTCTGCTAACTCTTTCTCATCCTTGAAGTCTCAACATACGTGTCACCAAAGAGGACTCCATTGACCTCTCTACTTGTCATTTCCTGAGTCTCCCTGTCACCAAACCTTTTCATTTTTTCCCTTGCAATCATCAAAATATACCATAAGGAATTTGTTTTCATGTTTAGTGTCTCCTAACCTGAATTAGAATGGAATGCCTTGAGGACAGAAACCTTATCCTTCTGATTTTATATTATAACATCTAGCACAGTACCTGGCACATTTCAGCCTTGCAGTGTTTCTGGAATGGATGAATGGCTGCCATATTGATGATAGCCAAATGTGCTTGCATACAACTTTAATCTCAGCACTAGAAGCCAGAGGCAGGTGGATTTCTGTGAGTTTAAGGCCAACCTGATCACATAGAGAATTCCAGAGTAGCCAGGGCTACATAGTGAGACTCTGGCAAAACAAAACAAACAAAAACCAGATAGACCTTTGTGTTTAAAGCATTCACAGCCTGCATAGACAGCCAATACAAAAAGCTGGAAAATGAAAGCAGACATATAAATGACTGAAGTGTTTATAGCTAAATGGTAAAGCATTTACCCAGCATGTCAGAGATACTAGGTTAAATACCCAGCACATAAATACATAATCTGATTCACAGCTGTAATTCTAGCATGTAAGAGGTGGAGGTAACATGCAGGAAGATTGTTACAAGTTCAATGACAGACTGGTCTACAGAACAAGTTCCAGGACTATATAGATCCTGTCTCAAAAAACAAAACAAAACAAACCTCAATGCCGTGCTGAGAGTAAAGGAAATGGATAGGAGTTGTTTAAAAGTGTCTTAGCAAATGAAGCATCAGGGTCACCTTCATGTACAAGTGAGTGGAGACAGGTCTGAGGACACTGCTGGCAAAGATGGCAGGTAGAGTGGGGATGATTATAACATGTTTGAGAAACAGCATGGACTCTGGTGGGGCAGTGGCAGAAGGACCAGGACCTACAGGCCCTCAGATGTCAAACCTGGAAGTCTGGACTTTCTCTCCTGTGCCAGTGTTGCTAGCTCACTGTTCCTTGGCCTTCCCCAGTCTTGAATGCACATCTTTGCTGAGCCCTTCGTACACCATGCCATTAGGCCCCAGGCCACTCTACCCACAATGTACCATTTCCAGGGCGCTTTGGGAACCAGGCTGATCACTTCTTGGGCTCCCTGGCATTTGCGAAGCTGCTGAACCGCACCTTGGCTGTACCTCCATGGATTGAATACCAACATCACAAGCCTCCTTTCACCAACGTGAGTATTTCTGCTGACCTAGACCCTTGCCCATCCTTCCCCACACTTGCAGACTTGCTTGACTCCAAGGCCTCTGGGTTTTCTTCCAATCTGCTGTTGTCCTCTTCTCTACCTAGAAATAGCAATAACTAGCTTTTTTTTTTTTTAACCGAACACCTGTCATGTACCCCGCATTGTCTGAACGCTAGATGAGGGTTAGCTCATCTTTCCTATAGCTAATCCTCGAGGAAACCAAGGTCTAGAGAGGAGAGGTAACTTAGGTAACTTGCCAAAGACTGCACAGCCTGTGGGTAGTAGATCTTTTTTTTTTTTTTTTTTTTTTTTGCTTTTTCGAGACAGGGTTTCTCTGTGTAGCCCTGGCTGACCTGGCACTCACTTTGTAGACCAGGCTGGCCTCGAACTCAGAAATCCGCCTGCCTCTGCCTCCCAAGTGCTGGGATTAAAGGCGTGCGCCACCACGCCCGGCTTTTTTTTTTTTTTTTTTAAAGATTTATTTATTTATTATATGTAAGTACACTGTGTTTGTCCTCAGATACTTCAAGAGGGCATTAGATTTTGTTACGGATGGTTGTGAGCCACCATGTGGTTGCTGGGATTTGAACTCAGGACCTTCGGAAGAGCAGTTGGCGCTCTTAACCACTGAGCCATCTCGCCAGCCCCCTTAACCACTGAGCCATCTCGCCAGCCCCCAGTAGATCTTGAATTGAACCCCAAGGCTGTCTACTTTAAGAGACTGTGTCTTGAAACCAAAGCCTCCATTTCCAGTCCCAATTCACCTTACCTTATAGATATATTGGTCAGTAATAGGTGACAAGTGCTACTATCAACTTTAAAAGGGAGGCTGAGGCATGGGCTAGTTAATAGTATATCGGAGGCCACCAACCCGGATAGCAGCGTGGCTCCTGTGTTGCCTACTCCCATCAAGGGGCTCCCTGGGCATGATGTGCAGCCTCTGATATTAGCTTATTCCTTGTGTCTTCCAATAGCCTTGTGTTCCATTTGTTCACTGTGTCCCCAGAGACCTCATGTAGGAAATTAATATTTAATGAATTGATTTTAAAAGTAAGTAGTTAGCAAAGTTGTACTTAGCGTGAACAAAACATTGTATTACACTCCAATGCCTCTTTTTTCATAAATTTAATTTCTCCTTTCATGTATTCCTCTTTTTGGAGATACTTTTCCCTCCCTGCAGTGCTATGGACTGGGTCCAGGTTTTATAAATCCTATGTACCCCTGACCCGGAAAAGCTTATTGATAGAAGCTGAAACCCAGACTGCAGTGTAACTTAGCCACTTCCTAATTGCATAGCAAATTACTTAGCTTTCTGTGCCTCAGTTTCCTCATCTTTACAATAACCTGTGATGATTGGCTACCTCTCATGGTGAGAACTGAACAGGGGTTACTGATAGTCAATTCCCTGACTGTGCCTCACACCTTCCTCTTAAAATGAGCTGAGCTCCTGAGTATATAGAATCCAGGACACAGGAAGTGCCTTAGCTTCCGGGATCCTTGGATCTGACTTGTTGAGCTTCACTGATAGATTTAGGTATTGCTGGCTGGCTGGCTTGCTGGCTTGCTGTATCCTTGCCCTCTCATCCAGTTGTCATAGTGAGTCTCCACTTCTTTGCTTCCTGTGGGTGTATTAGCCTGTTTCAAGTGAGCTTCTCTTTCCTGTCACAACTGTTCTCACTGAGGTCACCAGGGACCCCAAAGTAGCCAAATCAAGGTTCATTTCTCAAGCTGTATCTTACTTGACCACCCAATGGTTCATGGTCCTGTAAGCCTTTCCTCTTCCTAAACTTCCCTTCTCCCCTGGCTTCCAGGACATAGCCACATTTGTGTGCCTTACTTAGGGGCTCCTCTCTCCACCTGGAGTTCTGGCACTTGGGAGGCTCAAGTAGGAAGATTGCTTTGAGCTTAAGTCCAACCTGGGTTACATGGGAATATCCCCAAACATTTTTTAAAAGAAACCTAAGTGAATAAATAATGCACTCATGAACAGATTGAAGGATCATTATAGTAGCCCCATAATTCCCTTCCCTCTTCTAATCTTAACTAATAAGTGCATTCTCTCCTCTGTTAGCATATAAAGTCTCCCCCCCCCCAAAAAAAAAGGCAAACCTTGCTGGGTGGTAATGAAGGCCTCTAAGTCTAGCACTTGTGAGGCCAGTTGGAATTACAGACAAGTACCAGGCTAGCTAGGGCTGTATAGTGTGACCATGTCTCTTAAAAAGTTCCTGTTTGGTTTCAGAAATGCTGTTCTCCATTCCCATGCTCCGAAACATTTAGCTTGAGAGTGGACAGCAGCATAGCAGAGGCCTTGGGAAGTCCTGCTGAGTAAAGGAGCCAGTATGCTTTTCTATTAGGGAAAAAAAAAACCAAAGCATTGTAGGTAAAATCAATGAGGAGTGTGCTAACCCTTCTCTCTCTCCTGGAAGTCCCCATGAACTGTGCGATATGACCCCTGCTTCTTCCCTGGGCTTCCACTAAGTCACTGAGTGTTGCTGTCTGCATCTCCTGTAGAAAGCACAGGAGCATGTCTTCCTGGGGGTTTGGGCCCCAAGTAGCTGCTCCAAAGCTGCCACTTCTACTATTAGCCTTGTACAGACGGCTTAGCTTTCTACATTTGTTCCAATGATCTGTAGAGCATCAGGCATTTTGAACACCAGAGATTCTTTTTTTTTTTAATTTCATTTTTTAATTAGATATTTTCTTCATTTACATTTCCAATGCTATCCCAAAAGTGCTCTATACCCTCCCCCCGCCCTGTTCCACAACCCACCCACTCCCACTCCCTGGCCCTGGCATTCCCCTGTACTGGGGCATATGATCTTTGCAAGACCAAGGGCCTCTCCTCATTGATGGCTGACTAGGCCATCCTCTGCTACATATGCAACTAGAGACACGGTTCTAGGGGGTACTGGTTAGTTCATATTGTTGATCCTCTTATAGGGTTGCCGATCCCTTTAGCTCCTTGAGTATTTTCTCTAGCTCCTTCTTTAGGGACCCTGTGTTCCATCCAATAGATGACAGTGAGCATCCACTTCTGTATTTGCCAGGCACTAGCATAGCCTCACAAGAGACAGCTATATCAGGGTCCTATTAGCAAAACCTTGCTGGTGTATACAATAGTGTCTGGGTTTGGTGGTTGTATATGGGATGGATCCCCGTCCTTTCTTCCGTCTCAGCTCCAAACTTTTTCTCTGTAACTCCTTCCATGAGTATTTTGTTCCCCACTCTAAGGAGGAATGAAGTATCCACACTTTGGTCTTCCTTCTTCTTGAGTTTCATGTGTTTTGCAAATTGTATATTGGGTAATCTAAGTTTCTGGGTTAATATCCACTTATCAGTGAGTGCATATCATGTGAGTTCTTTTGTGATAGGGTTACTTCACTCAGGATGATATCCTCCAGATACATCCAATTTGTCCAAGAATTTCATAAAATCATTGTTTTTAATAGCTGAGTAGTACTCCATTGTATAAATGTACCACATTTTCTGTATCCATTCCTCTGTTGAGGGACATCTGGGTTCTTTCCAGCTTTTGGCTATTATAAATAAAGCTTCTATGAACATAGTGGAGCATGTGTCCTTATTACAAATTGGAACATCTTCTGGGTATATGCCCAGGAAGGGTATTGCTGGATCTTTCGGTAGTACTATGTCCAATTTTCTGAGGAACCACCAGACAGATTTCCAGAGTGGTTGTACCAGCTTGCAATCCCACCAACAATGGAGGAGCGTTCCGCTTTCTCCACATCCTCGCCAGCATCTGCTGTCACCTGAATTTTTGATCTTAGTCAATCTGACTGGTGTGAGGTAGAATCTCAGGGTTGTTTTGATTTGCATTTCCCTGATGTTTAAGGATGTTGAAAATGTTTTTAGGTGTTTCTCAGCCATTCGGTATTCCTCAGTTGAGAATTCTTTGTTTAGTTCTGTACTCCATTTTTTAATAGGCTATTTGATTTTCTGGAGTCCATCTTCTTGAGTTATTTATATATATTGGAAATTAGTCCTCTATCTGATTTAGGATAGGTAAAGATCCTTTCCCAATCTGTTGGTGGCCTTTTTGTCTTATTGACAGTGTCTTTTGCCTTATAGAAGCTTTGCAATTTTATGAGGTCCCATTTGTCAATTCTCAATCTTACAGCACAAGCCATTGCTGTTCTGTTCAGGAATTTTTCCCCTGTGCCCATATCTTCGAGGCTTTTCCCCACTTTCTCCTCTATAAGTTTCAGTGTCTCTGGTTTTATGTAGAGTTCCTTGATCCACTTAGACTTGAGCTATGTACAAGGAGATAAGAATGGACCAATTCGAATTCTTCTACATGATAACTGCCAGTTGTGCCAGCACCATTTGTTGAAAATGCTGTCTTTTTTCCACTAGATGGTTTTAGCTCCCTTGTCAAAGAGCAAGTGACCATAGGTGGAACACCAGAAATTCTGCTGTTTGTTTTTGAGCTGGAAGATGGTTTCTCTCAGTTTGTCTTTGCCCCAGTTTGGGTGTCTGCTTGTGCCTGCTGTAATGGGGATGAAGCCTCACGCCTCATCTTTGCTAGGTAGGCATTCTACCACTGAGTTCTATCCGAGCCTCTACAGGTCTCTCAGATCATAGTCTGGGTCTTGGAATTCACTGTTTCTAGAAACAAGAATACCATGGAGATCTGGACCCTTCCTTTTTCTCCTTTAGCTCCATGTGTCCTACCAAAAGTACTTCAAACTGGAGCCTCTCCAAGCCTACCATCGGGTTGTCAGCCTGGAGGACTTCATGGAAAATCTGGCACCCTCCCACTGGCCCCCTGAGAAGCGAGTGGCATACTGCTTTGAGGTGGCAGCCCAGCGAAGTCCTGATAAGAAGACATGTCCCATGAAGGTAGATCCTCTTCTGTGTCCTGTCTTCTAGGCCCTTGAGATTACATGGTAGCAAAATGTAGAGAAGATGGGGGTTTGTCTGTTTCTGACACTTGTTAGCAGTGCCACCTTTGACATACTGTGCTTCTCTGAGCTTTGTTGCTAGCTGGCTCAGAGAGAGTAGGCTGTATGTAATAGCAGCTGGGAGCTGAGGTGCTGTCAGAAATAGTAACTGATGCTCAGAACAGTGATGCCAGCAGCTGGCTACACATTTACACCTTGACTCCTCAGACCGTGAAGGAGGTGCTGCTGATGTCCTTACAGGAAAGAGTAGACATAGGTGTAACTTGACTTGCTTGTCCACTCTCTTAATGTGAGTGTTCTTCCCTTTCTCAGCAGGTAAATGAGGAGCTGCCCTGGATAATGAATAGAAATTTGTGCATTTCTGGTATTTTGTGACTATGATACACCCCAATTATCTTTTGGGACAAATGATAGAAAAGCTATAAATTTTGAGAAAAGACCTAGCTTGTATCCCCTGTACTGCCCTTACCAGCTGTCTTACCTTGGGCACACACCTTACCTTCTGAATCTAATCCCATCCTGTGAAGTAGTTATGCTGTCTTAGCCTCTTAAAGTGCTAGTTCAGTGGTTCTCAACCTATGGGATGCCTTTGGGTGTCAAATGCCCCTTTCACAGGGGTCACCTAAAACCATTGGAAAACATAGATATTTACACTGTAACTCAGAACAGTAGCAAAATTACAATTAATGAAGCAGCAATGAAAACAACTTTATGGTTGGGGGTCTCCACGACATGAGGAACTGCATTAAAGGGGTGCCAGCATTAGGACGGTTGAAGACGACTGCTCTAGTTCACAGTTCCAGGAGAGACTCCTTCAAACACTGTTGGAAGCCAAAAGAGAAGCTGGAGCCCTCTCCTCAGGCCCTGGCCCAGAGACCGTCCTTTGACACCGGGTGTCACATCATCTGTCTTCCAAGGCCCCTTCTCTCTGCAGGTTTTGGCCTCGTCTCCAGGCTCAGTAAGCTTTCTACCACTCTCTTTCTACAGGAAGGAAATCCTTTTGGGCCATTCTGGGACCAGTTTCATGTGAGTTTCAATAAGTCAGAACTGTTCACAGGCATTTCCTTCAGCGCCTCCTACAAAGAACAATGGACCCAGAGGTACTTGGTGGGGATAGCAGTGCTGGGTTTAAGGAGGCCTGGGAACTCAGGGCCATCCAGTCCTTCCCAGTCCTTTCTCCTTCTACCCCACCCCCTTGTAAGAGACCAAAGGTGCAAGCACTGTGTTCTTTCTGTTGAACTTAGGATCCTGTGTGATCTATTTCCATCTCATCGCCTGCCCCAAGGTTGAGCAAGAGTTTCTCGGCTGATAAGGGATGTCATAAAAAGAACATTATTCAGTCACATGCATGTTGATTTCCTCCTCCAGGCGTGAGAATCGTTCCCCTTTTGTCTCCCTCTTAGCAAGGTGAAACTGGAAGCAGTGCCTGGAGAACAGCTCAGGTGCAGACTGGCAAGTGATGTCACCCTTATAATTACTAGCTAGGCTTTATTAATTGTGTGCCATAGGCCCTATTTAAAAATTAGGTTAGCAGGACACAGGTACAAGCTGTGAAATATTTATGGAGCGTCTGTCATGTGTGAGACACAGTTTTCAGAGGCCAAAGGTATATGAAAAATGAGGACAGTCCAGTCCTGGTCTTTGGAGAACCACAGTCTAGTCAGATGGATAAACTTGTGAGGGGATCTGTTGTTGATGTTCTAGCGTGGCAGGAAAGAGCCTGGGTTTAGATGTCAGAATAAGGGGTGCTATAGACCTTGCCTAGCATATACAAGGTCCTGGATCCACTACCACAAAAGAAGTCAGTTTAAAAGCCAAGTATGAGGAGTGGGGGGGGGGTATGGGGGACTTTTGGGATAGCATTAGAAATGTAATTGAGGAAAATATGTAATAAAAAAATATATAAAAAAAAAAGCCAAGTATGGTGAGGCATACCTTAAGTTGCAGCACTTGGGAGGCAGAGGCAGGAAGATCTCTGAGTTTGAGGCCGGCCTGGTCTACAGAGAACATTACAGGACAGCCAGGACTACACAGAGAAACCCTTATCTCTTTTTTTTTTGGGGGGGGGCGGAGGGTGGTGGAGGAGGAAGAGGAAGAAGAAAGAAGAAAAGATGATGATGGTGGTGGTGGTGGTGGTGGTGGTGGTGTTTGTGTTGTTGTTGTTGTTGTTGTTGTTGGGGGTTAGAGGAGCATGTGAGTTAAAGGTGGTCATGGCATTTGACATTTATAGACTAGCGGTAGACTGCAGTAGAGACAGGAGTGAACACTGGCCGGAGTTCAGACCCTGCCTTGCCTCTTTCTTGGGAGACAGAAACCCTTCCAGGTGTTTGGATCCAGCTTCCACCTTGGTTTAATGAAATCTACACTAAAGTATTTGTTTCCTATCATAGAAAGTTCATGGTGCATCGTAAGCAACCAGTCAGGTGTCATTCACATGCTTTATTTTAATTATGTCTATAACAAATTTCATGAAATAGCTATTATTAATTTCATCTTGAGAATGTTGGGTTAATCTCAGGACCTGATACATGTTGGTGAGCACTCTACCACTGAACTACCCACTTCAGTTCTCAGTTTTACAGAAGGAAGCCTGCTCATACATGGTAGGTTGTTTTTTTTTTTGTTTGTTTGTTTGTTTGTTTTTTTTTTTTTTTTTTTTTTCGACACAGGGTTTCTCTGTGTAGCCCTGGCTGTCCTGGAACTCACTTGTAGACCAAGCTGGCATCGAACTCAGAAATCCACCTGCCTTTGCCTCCCGAGTGCTGGAATTAAAGGCGTGCACCACCACACCCGGCTACATGGTAGGTTAAAGGCCAGCTTGGATCTGCATGTGAATCTTTAACATATTTCGTGCCTGCTGTATGCCACACTATTCCTGAGTCTTGGTAGGTTTAAACTCAGGATCAGTGAGTCTTTGAGGTGGAATTGTCATCTAAGATGTACACATAGAACAGTGAAAGCAGAAAAGAGTGAAGTCACTCGTCCAAGGTCATGAAGCTTGAAGTAGCGAAACTGGACAAGTCTGACTCCAAAAACCATTCCTTTTGTGAGACAGGGTTTTTGCTCTGTAGAACGGGCTTACCTCAAAATCACCATGTAGCCAGGAATGTCCTTGAACTTCTGATCCTCCTATCTCTGCCTCCCCAGGGCTGGGATTACTAGAAAAGTAAAGCTACTATTCTAGCCTAAAGGTGTAGTGTTCAGCTGCTGTGTGGCCTTTCTTCCCAGTTAGTATAGGAGCCACTTAGGCTCCTCAGTTGAGAGTGTAATTTCCTTCATTGCTGATCTCAGATAGCACTTCCTATTTGATCACCTGATGGGTTCTCCTCCTTCACTTCTAAGTGATAAGCAGCATTGCATCATTGGAAGGTAGACAGGATACAGATTTGTCCCTAATAAATAGCTCTTTAGCCTTTTGGCTAAGGTGTATAAGATTTGTCTCCACTGAGAAAAATATGTCACCAACACTAAAAGCAACACTGAAAGTAAATCACAAAGAGCGGGCTGGAGAGATGGCTCAGTGGTTAAGAGCGCTGACTGCTCTTCTGAAGGTCCTGAGTTCAAATCCCAGTAATCATGTGGTGGCTCACAACCACACTTAATGAGATCCGACACCCTCTTCTGGTGTGTCTGAAGACAGCTATAGTGTACTTATATATAATAAATAAAACTTAAAAAAAAAAAAAACACCACAAAATGCCACACTAAGTGTCTGACCCTCAGAGACAGAGATGGGGCAGTGCTCGCGCACCAGCGCATCATCTGGAGGGTGTACTCAGGATTATGCATGGTTCAGCCATCTTGTTTGAGTTTGCCGTGCTGTAAGGACCGTGATAGGCTAGAGAGGGGCTCAGTGGTTAAGAGCACTAGACGTCCTGAGTTCAAATCCCTGCAACTACAACCAGTGGCTCACAGCCATCTATCATGGGATCTGATGCCTCTTCCTTCCGATGCTCCCTTCTGACATGCAGGCATACATACAAATAGAGCATTCATATATATAAATTATATATGAATATAAGTTTATACGTTGTGAGAACTTAAACTTGTGCCTTATGGTCCAGTTTGGGGAAAAGTTGAAGATATAAAGAGGTAGTTTGAAGGGAGGCAGAGCTCTCTAGGAGCCTGCCTAAGAAGCAGTTGCTGAGTCTCAAGCATTGCTCTCGATCCTAGAGGTACAGTAAGGCAGATCAGGCTTCTGCTTTGATGGAGCTCAGCATCTAATGGGGGAAGTACTGAGTAAACTTACAGCAATTGTAGAACGCTAAGGGCTCTGAAGGACATGAGGACATAATGTTTGACTGCAGGTAGCGGAACAGGCTTCAAGGAGAAGGAACCAGCCATACTAAGATCTAGAAGTAAGTATTCCTCGGTAGAATAGAAGGAAGGGGACTCTTGGTAAGATGTCACAGAGGCCCACAACATGGTATGGGCAAGGGACAGAAGAGCATGTGGTTGGGGTAGAGTGAGGAGAAGGTGGGTGGTAACTGGCCACAGCCTGACAGTACTGCAGTAGTTACTGCTCACTGTCCTTGGCAATCCACAGGACTGATCCTGTGCTTGGCTGGATAGTTCTTTTGGCCTGGGCTTTCTTGGTGGTGGTGGTGGTGGTGGTTTGGGTTTTGTTTTAATTTTTATTATTTTCCGTTTTCTTTATAGAATCTCAATTATTCAAAGTTCAAATCCAGGTTAACATTTAATTTCTTAGAATGAGTGGTCTAGAATATCTACCACAGACTAAATAGTTCTGGGTTTTTTGTTCTTTAGGGGGTTTGTTTGTTTTTTAAATAAAGAAATAAATGTCTAGACATGGCAGTTTGCACCTGTACCTCCCAGAATGCTAAAACAAGGCCAGTCTGATCTATATAGTAAGTTTAAGGCCAGGTTAGGCTACATGAGACCCTGTCTAAAAAGAAAACAGCAAAATTAAATTTGCTTATAATTCCACTGCTATAAAGAGCACCATTAGCCCTTTAGTAAATGTATTTACCTATCCTGCATTTTTTTTTCTATAGACAGGGTTTCTCTATGTAGCATTCGCTGTCCTAGAACTCATTCTGTAGACCAGGCTGGCCTCGAACTCACAGAGATCCACCTGCCTCTGCCTCCCAAGCAGTAGATTAAAAGCGTGTGCCACCTCCACCTGACTTCCCTTCTATATTTTTATATTCATGCACACTCACACACACGCACGCACGCACGCGTGCACAAGTGCGTTAACTAAACTTGCTGTGTTGCTCAGGCTGGTCTTGAACTTGTAAACAGCCATACTAATGAAGTCAGTTTCAAACATGGAAAGAGTAGCTAGCATTATATTATGTATATTTATGTTGATGGGGTTTTGTTTGTTTGTTTTTGTGTTTTAAAGACAAGTCTAGCCTGCAACTTACTATGTAGACCAGACAGGCCACTAAATTCCAGTGCTCTTCCTGCTTCTGCCTTACTGGGATTTCAGGTGTGCAACACCACACCCATCTCAATGAGCTTTGTGAAAACCACTGTAAGTGCACAACTCAGTCACATTCAGCACGTCGCAGTATGCAGCCATTGCCACCCTCTATCTCCAGGACCTTTTTCCTCTTCTCGACTAGAGATCCGCTCAGTAAAGGCTAATTTCCACTCCCACCTCCCTGCCCGGGGGGAAGGCATTCTGCTTTCGCTATGAACTCGCCCTTCTAGGGACCTAGGCGATGGATGAACCTTCGTGTAGTACTTGCTTGTTTATGTCCAACTTGTTCACTTACCATTGTCTTCCGGGTTTGTCGGTATCAAAGCATGTGTTTGAGTCTCACCCCCTTGAAGGCCAAGCAGCACAGTGTAGCTAGCGATTTACCTGTTTCGTCTCCTACCACATGGATTCAGAGGATCCTTCCAGCTCTGCTGGTTCTCAGTCCACAAACTTCAATTCAACAGATAAAGGTGTCTGTTTATTTACTCTTGGAAGTATGTGGACCGTTGTGTTGAAATTATCCTCATGTATAAAGAGTAGATGTCTGAGTATATGGTGTGCTTCCGGTCATGGACAAAATACCTGAGTAAACAAACCTATGAAGGAAAAGTTTGTCTTGGCTCATGGTCTCAAAGGCTTCAGCCCATTGTCACTTGATTCTGCTATGTCCCCGCTTTTAATGGAGCACAACATAATGGTAGGGAGAAATTGGAATTAAGTCAGCTCACAGGGTGGAAGCAGAAAGAGCCAGGGAGAGGGACCAGCAACAAGATAGTACCCTTAAGGGCATTCCCTCAGTGTCCTACTTTCTCCAGTTATGCCACACCTTCTAGTAGTCCATTCAACTATGAATCAGTGAATGAATCTGTTTCAAGGTTGGAGCTCTCCTGCTGTTGGGCCTGAGAACCTCAGGGGTACATCAATGCCACACTGTGGCTACTAAGGTCTTTTAGGCTCACCACACATTTATAGAATCAGTAAATGAGCACACAGAGACACAAACAAGGCAGAGTCCTGCTCTCAAGATTTCTGCCACGAAGGACATTTTCCCTCTGCTTTTTGTGTAGGAGCTCTGGGTTGGCCTTCAGGGCTTCATAGACTCAGCCCTATAGGCTCTGCCAATCACATATGACCTTTATATGTTTGCAGAGGCTAAAATCTGGGAGAATGACCAGCAATGTATTATGGTTTAGATATGAAACCACTTTCAAAGGCTCATGTGTTGAAGTCTTGTTCCAGTTCAGCAATGCCCAGAGCTGACTAGAGAGAGCTCCAGCCTTAAAAAAAAAGATTCATTCACTGGTCAGGTTGGCTGGTAGTGTTGGTCAGGTTTTCTTTGCAGCCGAGACCCTCTTCCCATTCTCAGACATCACTGAGGGGAGTGAGCCATGGAGTCATGACCTTGTGTCAAGTCACAGCTGGTGTAGTCCTACTGGGACAGCTTTGTGCTGGCACAGGGATAAATATTCCAAAACTGAACTCACCAAGAGTCAGTTCCAGGCTCTTTCTGAGAGAACGGGAAGGACATAGGTCCTGATTTATCCTAGTAATTCACCACCCATCAGGTCAGAAAGCCTTTTCCGGTTAGAGGCCCCTGAAGTGATGTCTAAAATGAGCTTAGCCTCAGGCCTGGCCCATGGTAAGGCGATGAAGTAACGTTAGTTTCTTCCTCCTTTACCCACTGCCATCATGCCCTGGGATTTTTATAGGGCCCCTGATCCCTCACATTCAATTCTAAAAATATTTACGGCACCTGTTGCCAGTGCTATGAGCTGTGGCTCAGGGAAGCTTCATATTTCTGTATTAGGAGATGCTCCTTAACTGGGCAGGAAAATGAGAGAGTAAGATTTAGGAGTCAAGAACACAGCTAGTAGAACTGGTAAAAGCCCTGGCTGAGCTGGGCCTGGTGGCTCCCAGCACTCAGGAGGCAGAGGCAGGTAGATCTCTGTGAGTTCAAAGCCAGTCTAGTGAGTTCCAGGGCAGCTAGAGTTACATAGTAAGGCTCTCTCAAAAGCACTGCTGCTTTTACAGGGGACCCAGGCTCAGTTCCCAGCTTTCATATAAGGCGATTTGCAACTGCCTATCCAATCTAGTTTCAGGAGATTCAACACCTTCTTCTGTCTTCCATAGGCACATGCACACACACAATGCAGATGCATACATTTAAACAGGTATACATTTTAAAACCTAAAAAAGGTGAAGCTCACTGCCTGAATGAAAACCCTGCTCCAACAGTTTACATCCTGTGACTTTGCATGCTATACAGCTTCTTTGTTTATCAGTAAGATAAAAGAAGGCACAATTCCCTTAAAAGGTTCTTGTGGGAATTAAATGAGTTAATATACAAATAAAACCATTGCTTTTCACATAATATGGTTCAGTACATTATTGCCATGTATACACATATAAACAGAACCTTTAAGAGTCCAGCCAGACAAGCATCATACAGAGCCAGGCTGCATCCATGGCATAGGCCTCTGACTAATGTCTGGAGAAATCATGGAAGAGGGACTACTGGGGCCACTGCCCTCAGTGTTCTCCAGTCCTGGCAACAAAGCTGTTGAGCTTGTCAGCATTGCAGGGGAAGGAGCTGAGCCTGGGAGTGGTGACCTGTCTGGAGGCGTGGAAGGCATTGCTGAATAGTGTGTTTGTGTCAGGGTGAGAAGGTGTGGCAGGTGCATTGCAGCTCCATGGTGTGAGTGGAGAATGAATCGGCCTACTGGCCAACAGAGTTTATCCATGCAAACTGGGGATGCCAGAGATGCCATCACAATCCTGTGATCTCCAAAACCAGTATGGTCCAATCACCAAACATAAAGTGACATTTCTTTGTGGTTTGGGTTTTTTGTTTGTTTTGGGGTTGGTTTGTTTTGTTTTTTGAGACAGGGTTTTTCTGTATAGCTCTGACTGTCCTGGAACTCACTTTGTAGACCAGGCTGTCCTGGAACTCAGAGATCCACCTACCTGTCTCTGCCTCCCTGGTACCAGGGTTATTAATGGCATGCACCATCAAACCGGCATAAAGTTAACTCTTTTAAAAGGTGAACTAGGTTATGTGTACCATGATGATGATGCTCAGCATTCTGTAAGGCGTGCCAAGTGCTACTCTGAAGGTTTTACTCACATTAATCCAAGTAATCCTTTCAGTAGCCCTATAAATGGATAGATTAACTAGCTTGACTGTGCTGAGCACTGCATACAAAACATTACCTTGTATACCTTAAATATGGAGTTGTGTTTTTTAATAGCCTTATGAGGTAAGGCTGTTTTCAACTCTTTTACAGACAAGGAAACTAAGCCATGGGTGGGTGGGTAGATAGTGGATGGATGGATGGATGGATGGATGGACTTATGCAAGAGAACATGTTGTCTTTAGGGAGGGAGAAGAAAAGAAGGGAAAGACATGGTGAGCTAAGGCTTTTATTTTGGTTTTTTTTTTTTATTCACTCTGAGGTGTGTGTGTGTGTGTGTGTGTGTGTGTGTGTGTGTGTGTGTGTGTAAGAGGACAACTAACTGCAGTTGGTTCTTTCCTGCCTTCATGTGGATTCCAGCTGAGGTCCTCATGTTCCGTGCAAGCACCTTTATCCTCTAAGTCTTCTCAGCAGCCCTAGATATGTATGTTTTTAAACTCCGAAGCACAATACAGCATTAGTATCTGCTGATGTAGGTCATAGGCATGTCAATTATTTTCCATATTTGTTTTAGGGTTTACAATAGTCCATGATAATTTTTATTTTACCTTTACTATGTGCATTTCTTAAGGACAGCATGCAGAGGACAGCTTACTCAAGTCTGTTCAGTTCTACCTTGTGAGTCCTAGGAATTGAACTCAGGTTATATGGCTTGGCTGGTACACACTTTTATCCCATGGGCCATTTTGCCAGCCCTTTTATGATTTTTATTTGAGCTATTTTTTTGTTTTTATGTGATAATAGATCTGCATGCACTTGTGACAGTTTAAAGAGATCTTTTCATGTACTCTTGACTTAGTATCCCGGCCAGGATCTTGACAGTGATGCAATCCTCCTATCCTGTTTAAATTGTCTTTTTTTTTTTTTTAAGTTATACACAACTGTGTGTATGTTAGTTCTATGTGATTTCGTAGGTTCATATAGCCAATAACACAGTTAAGATCCTGAGTGTTTCTTTCAAAGTACATACCTTTATATTGCAAGCTTATTACTGTCCCTGCCTCCCTAAACACACACCATTCCCAGCAGCCATTAGCCTTTTTTCCATTTTGCCCTTTCAAAGGTATGTAGGTGGATTCATATGGTTTGTGCTCTATGGGGATTGTTTTTTTTTTTCACTTAGGGTAATTCCATTAAGAGCCATAGCTTGTTTGGTAGCCCATGCTCTTTATGGCAGTGGCAGTTCATGGTGTGGATATGCTAATGGTTCTATTTGGGCTGTTACCAGTTTAGGGCAGCTGGAGTAAAGCTGCTATGAACAGTAGTGTACATGTCTGTGTGTGAATACAGGCTTGTATCTCCCTGGCTGAGTGCTCACAGTGCTATCACTGGGTCCTATTATAAGTGCATATCTGATTTCATAAGCAACTAGCTGCAAACTTTTCCAGCGTGGCTTTCCTAGTTTGTAATACCTAGAAGGGATTTCAGCGGGTGGGGCAGATATTTGGAAGCAGAAGTCTGGAATCAGAAATGCACTCTGAGTTCATAGGCAGCAAAGTGCTTTATGTTGCTGGACAGGAGTCTGGGTTGAGCTGAAGAGGAAACATGGGTTTGCTACTCTTTGGATTACTGAGCCCTCACGTGCGCCAAGAACTGGTTAAGGCAGAGAGAAGGCACTGCCACTGGGGCTAGTCCAGCAGAAGAGAAGATATATGTGGAAAGATTGCAGAAAGGATTCTGTGTGGTGGGGAAGAGTCTTGAGAGGGTGTGCTGGGGTTATCTGAAGACCTTTGGTATATCACATGAGGGTAGAGACCATGCTGGTCTCATTTTTCCTGGGTCCTGACATAAACAATAAGTATTTGCTAAGTATTGAGTGACTGGGCTAATCCCATGTGCAGTCTCTACAAGTGGGACCAACATTGTCTGTGTAAGCAGCTTCATGTCTCAGGCCTGCTGTATGGGTAAAGGGCAAGGCTAGGTCCAGACACCCCACCCTGGAATGAATTACCACACCACAGATTGGAAGCCAGCGTGATATATTAAATGTTGGAATGCTCTACAGTAAATTTTTAATTGTTAAACAAGCAAAGAAGGTTGTAAATTCCGTGCGGCTGGAACAGTATTGCATATTGTGCCTGCTGTCTCCACCAAGGTTTCTTATCAGCCAGTTGAGATTTCACAATCTTTCGTCTCTTGCTTGTTATAGGGGCCTCTCCACAGGGTCTCTGGGGCATGGTGCAATGCCATCCTTTATCCCGTGGGAGTGGCAGCAGGGCTCTTTTTGCGTCCTGTCTGACTTCCCCTTGTTCCATCTTATGCCTAGATTTCCTGCAAAAGAGCATCCTGTGCTCGCACTGCCTGGGGCCCCAGCACAGTTCCCTGTCCTGGAGGAACACAGGGAGCTCCAGAAGTACATGGTGTGGTCAGATGAGATGGTGAGGACGGGAGAGGCCCTGATCAGTGCCCACCTCGTCCGGCCCTATGTGGGCATTCATCTGCGCATTGGCTCCGACTGGGTAACTTCCTCTTCCTCTCTCTGGCTGGCATTTGCCTTAACTTGAAGCAGAGACAGCTAACTCCACCAAGTCTGGATTTTAGCTCATGATCTTGCTACTGCAGCACACATCAGAAGTATGCATATGGAGCTCCTGCTGGAGAGCTAGCATTTAACAGCTGCCATTTGTACCCTTGTGTTTGCACATGGGTAAACTCGGCCATTAAGTCAGATCCCAAATGAGGAGTCCTCTGCCTTAGTTCAGTGGTCAGCCAGTAGATTGCTATTGAAAGGGAACTATGGAAACTGAGTGGCACACACATTTAATCCCAGCACATAGAGATACAGAAGTGGGTGGATCTCTGTGAGTTTGAGGCCAGCCTGGTCTACAGAGCAACTTTCAGGACAGCCAAGGGTAAACAGAGAAACCCTGTCTTGGGGAAGAGAAGGGGAGGGGGGAGGGGAGACACGGGACTTTCAACCTCAGAAGTGCAGGTGTTTTCATCCTCCCAGAATTTGTGTAGAAAAGCCCAAGAAGAAAAACATGTAGTCATCTCTCTAGAGGGTAAGAAAGAGCTTTATAAAAAGAGTCAAGTACATGAGAAAAACTCCTAACTAGTCAGAAATAGCCTGGACCCACCTCAGCCAGATAAAGCCTATCTCTCTGGAGCCTACAGCAAACATGTGCCTCAGGGGAGTGATCTGCAGTCCCACTTTAGCGGGAATCAGATAAGCCTCCCTTATCAGCAATGCTGAGCTCTACTGAAGCCCCAGATAACAACAGAGCAGAAAAATGCTTTTCAACCCCACTCAGAAAAAACAGTGTTTTTGTATGGCTCCACCCCCAGGGTTCTTTGTAGCCAAGGTTGGCCTCAAGCTCACCATAGCCAAAGCTTTCCTTAAAACTTCATGATCAGACTAAAGAGATGGCTCAGTGGTTAAGAACACTGGCTACTCTTCCTGAGGTCCTGAGTTCAATTCCCAGCAACCACATGGTGGCTCACAACCATCTGTAATGGAATCAGATGCCCTCTTCTGGTGTGTCTGAAGACAGCTACAGTGTACTTACATACATAAAATAAGTAAATAAATCTTTTTAAAAAAATAAATAAAACCTCATGATCTTGCCTCCCAAGTGCAGAGATTACAAGTCAGCCTCACCACTCCTGGGTTTTCCCTTAGCCCTTAGTGCTATTAATACATATATAGTAGTGGATAGGCAGTGGGAGAACATTCACTTAACATGCACAAAGCCCTGGGTTCAATACACACACGCACGCACACACACACACACACACACACACACACACACACACACACACACGCAGCACTGGAATGCTAGTCTCCTCTGTAGCACTTTTCTATTTATCTGTTCCTGTATCCAAGACAGCTGCTTCTCTAACTCTGCCCTCTAACCCTCCCTGTAGAAGAATGCCTGTGCCATGCTGAAGGATGGAACTGCAGGGTCACACTTCATGGCTTCCCCTCAGTGTGTGGGCTATAGCCGCAGCACAGCGACCCCTCTCACCATGACCATGTGCCTCCCTGACCTGAAGGAAATCCAGCGGGCTGTGACGCTTTGGGTGAGAGCACTGAATGCCAGATCGGTCTACATCGCCACAGACTCTGAGAGCTACGTGTCAGAGATCCAGCAGCTCTTCAAAGACAAGGTACGTCTGGCCCAGAGTCTGCTAGTCCCACATCTCCTCTACCTGCTTCAGGCTCCCCTCACCAGCTCCTTGCCTCTCTGATCCCTAACATTCCTTCTGTCCACAGCTCAAACATGTCTGTGAGTTCTCCTGTGGAGCATCCCGAGGCCCTTTCTTTGCTTGGAGCACTTTCTAGACCACCCGAGGCTAGTGTAGCCCTCCTCTTCTGTTCTCTGGGGTTTACCCTGGAGCTTTGACCTCTGGAGGCTGCCACCTGTCTCTCATCATGGGCTCTAGGGCAGTGTCTGGCACACAGTGCAAATGCTTTGTTGGATAAGAACACAGTGGACTCTGAAATGGAGCACACAACAGCTGAGAGGTTAAGAGCACACCTCTGTTTTGTTTTGATTTTATTTTTGAGACAGAGTCAGGTGTCATCTAGCCTAGACTGGCTAAAAAATGCAATATATAGCTGAATGCAATATGACCTTGGACTCCTCATCTTCTTTCTTGCCTCATCCAAGTGCCAGGTTCCAGGCTTTCATCCTTACACCTGGCTCCAGAAATGTCCTTTGGGACTTAAAGTCTACTCACTCTGTAGCCTTGCGAAAAGTTACCTGACCCCTTTGTGCTGACTCCTCATCAATAGAGTAGATCCGAAAAGCACCTGTCTCCGACGACGGCATCTGTAAAGATCTATTTTGTAAAGAAATGATGACGTTTCCCACTATAAAATAATGCTCAGTAAATTAGCTCTTGTTGGTACCAGAAATGAATGAAGGGGAGACCTCTTGTGCTTCGTGAGTGTTTTAGGAAGTGCTGCTCAGCAGCAGAATTTGCTTGGCCGATATTTACGTTGAGGGAGCAGCAGGTGAAAAGTGAGCATGCCTCTGTGGTGGCCGAGGGACTAGTTAGTGAGCATTCGGGAGACCAGGTGACTGAGGACCTCAGATGCCAGCAGCCCTAAGAGGAGGACAGTAGAAAGATGATTTTTTAAAATGAGTGACCCAAGCCGGGCGTGGTGGCGCACGCCTTTAATCCCAGCACTTGGGAGGCAGAGGCAGGTGGATTTCTGAGTTCGAGGCCAGCCTGATCTACACAGTGAGTTCCAGGACAGCCAAGGCTATACAGAGAAACCCTGTCTCCAAAAAAAAAAAAAAAAAAAAAGAAATTATGTAAAAATGGTTCAAAGTTTGACTAAGGACTCTTGACATTTAGAAATAAATAAGGGGTGAATATGTATTTTATTAATATGAATATTTAAAATCAAGGGGGCAGCAGACATTGGGAGCCACTGGCCTTATGTATGGGGCATCTTTCTGTTCTTTCACTTGCTCCACCACCTAAACCATGAGAGATGCCCCAGCCAGCAAGCAAGTATGGGGTCAGTGCCTGCTGGTCTGCCCTGCCCATTTCCTAGATAGAAAATCAGCTGAGAGTCCTCAATGTCCTCTCACTCTATCTGCCCCTGTGTGCTCTGGATGAGGACGGCTGCCCAGAAGGGCAGAGTTAACTGAGGAGTCCCAGGGCCCACAGCAGCTGGAATGACAGAGCTGGTAAATTCAGGAGTGGATGGGACTGTTTGGGGGCTTTTGGCTGAGATTAGAAGATAGTGTCTTTATCAATCCAGGAAACAAGGTTCCTGGTGTCAGAAAGCTTGGTGAATAACAGAGCTCTTCCAGGCAACTCTGCCCACCCCTCCTCACCTGCACGGAGCTGAGACATGTGGAGAGTCCCAGGGGGTTTTCATGAGCTTGAGGGTTGGTGCACTTATTAGTTAGGCCTCCAGCCTCTTGTTATGGCCTACTTCCTGTTCCTATGCTGGGGTTCTTGCCCTACCCTACCCCACCTCCACTCCTCAGCCCCACTTCCTGTAGGCTTATATGTTACTCTCCTCCCCTTCTTGATGTGTGACAACTATGTGTGTGTGCGTGTGTGTGCATGCGTGTGTGTGCATGCGTGTGTGTGCGTGCGTGTGTGTGTGTGTGTGTGTGTGTGTGTGTGTGTGTGTGTGTGTGATGTCAGAGACGTATGTGTGTGGAGGTAAGAGGACAACTTCGGGTACCGTTTCCCTTTTGTTTTGAACAAGATCTCTCATTGACCTGAAACTTAGCAAGTAGGCTAGGCTGTCTAGCCAGCCAGTCCCAAGAACTGCCTGTCTCCTTTTCCATTGCTGGCATTTTGAGCACACACCACTAAGCTAGCTTACTTTAAAAAAAAAAAGTCTCACTGTGCAGCTGTGGCAGGCTTTGAACTCAAGGAGATCAGCCTCTCTCTGTTTCCTAAGTGCTGGGGATCAAACTCAGGTCTTTTTGCTTGCAAAGCATCTTTCTGACAGAGCAGCTTCACCAGCCCCCTACCTTTGTTCAGAGCAGAGCCTCACATTATTAAGCTGGGACCTCAGTGAACGAGAGGTGGTCCTGCCTTCAGGGTCACAGCGTAGACTGAGGGTGAGTGAAGGCTTGTTCAAGCCCAGTTCCCTGAGACTAAGCAGAGCAACAAAGGTTCAGCTCAGGTCCAGCAGGACATAGGGTTAACAGAGAACCACTGAGGGGTTAGAGCCACAAACAGCCCTGTGCTCCAAGAGTAGAGCACAGGGCACTGACCTGGTACATAACAGGGAGGGAGGGCTTCCCCAATGTGGGCCACATGATTGGAGAAGGGAAAGGTAAGCGGTGTTAGCCAGGTAAAGAGAGGTTTACCCCCATGTCTTAGTTAGGCTTACTAGGGCTGTAATAAAGCACTGTGGCCAAAAGTAAGTCGAGGAGGAAAGGGTTTGACTCACACTTCCACATCTCTCATCTCTCTTCATCATTAAAGAACATCAGGACAAGAACTCAAAACAGAGCAGGAACCTGGAGGCAGATGATGCTGAGGCCATAGAAGGGTGCTGCTTACTGGCTTGCTCCTCATGGCTTTCTCAGCCTGCTTTCTTTCTTTTCTTTTTTTTTTTTTTTGGTTTTTCGAGACAGGGTTTCTCTGTATAGCCCTGGCTGTCTTGGAACTTTGTAGACCAGGCACTCAGCCTGCTTTCATATTAGAACCCAGGACCACCAACCCAAGGATGGCACCACCTATAATAGGTTGGACCTTCCACACATCAATCACTAATTAAGAAAATGGTCTAGGACTAGAGAGATGGCTCAGTGGTTAAGAGCACTGACAGTTCTTCCAGAGGTCCCAAGTTCAATTCCCAGCAACCACATGGTGGCTTACAACTTATCTGTAATGGAATCAGATGCCCTCTTCTGGTGTGTCTAAAGACAGCAGTATACTCACATATATAAAATAAATAAATCTTAAAAAGAAAAAAAGGAAGTGTTCTGCATTGTTGCCTCCAGCCCAAGCAGGCATTTGGAAATACTTTCTCAACTGAGGCTGTCTCTGCTCTTATGACTCTAGCTTGTGTTAAGTTGACATAAAACTAGCCAGGACACTCCATAAGGGAACAGTATATGCAAAGACCCTGAGGAGAAATGGGAGGGAGAGAGCTTGGCAGACTGGAGCTGGAGCTCTAAGGACTGGGAGATGAGAGAACCAGCCTGGCAGGCCTCATCAGGTGCATTGCGGATCTGCCACCCTTACTAAAAAGCAATAGGGCACCTGTAAAGGGTCTGCAGCTGGAGAGTAGGAGGAGGGGACATGGGGTCTAAGAAGTTTCTTTTGGCATTTGTGTAGTGACCAGACCAGGAGAAGCTGTGAGGACAGCAAAGAAGCCACTGAAGTTGGTCAGGCCCAGGGCGGGGTAGGCCCTCAAAGGAAGTGACAGAGGTCTCAGGGGTGGGTAGATCAGACAGGACATGGGGCCTGGGAGGGTTGCTGGGAAGAGGCGGTCGTCCAGGCAGCTGGATAAGATGGCTCTGTGTTCCTTGCCCCTGTGTCCAGCTTGAGGGAAGCCAAGCAGGCAGTTCGTAAGCTAGCTTGAGGGGCTTCTTGGGAGGATTGATGCTGAGGGAACCCGGGACCTTGTGCCTCCTGAGGTCATACTGTGCCCATGAGTATACCTGCAGGCCTGGGCAGCCTTTGATGAGTTGTGAGGACACTGTAGGGTAGGCAGCGGAAGGAACCAGCAGGAGCGGTGCTGAGGCATGGCGTGGCAGACAGGACTCAGGAGACCACACTTCAGAACACTGACCCCAATCTTCATCCTCTCCAACCTTCTCTTGGTCTGAAACTTCAGTCAGGAGAGGAAGGCTGAGAGTGTGGTGTGTTAGTCCCGGCTCAGCTGACCTTGGCCTGAGGTACCTGCTAATACTCTTGTCTTCCTCCCTACAGGTGAGGGTGGTGAGCCTGAAACCCGAGGTGGCCCAGATCGACCTGTACATCCTCGGCCAGGCTGACCACTTCATTGGAAACTGTGTCTCCTCGTTCACTGCCTTCGTGAAGCGGGAGCGGGACCTCCATGGGAGGCAGTCGTCCTTCTTTGGCATGGACAGACCCTCCCAGCTTCGGGATGAATTTTGATCCCATCTGAAGCCCCCACCTCCCACCCTCAACCAGGCTTGGCTGCTAAGGATGCTCCTGGGATTACACATCCCTTTTCTTTTCTGCCAGAGGTGGAGAACAGTACCAAGGACGTCCTGGAAGAGAAGGCATTCCATCCCAGGCATTGGCTCCCATGGTCCCCAGCCAGGGCTGCTCTGGGCTGCATGATCATGCACATACAAAGCAGCCCACCTCCAGCCTGGGCACACCCTGATATATACACATACATACACATAATATATATCATATATATATATATATATGTGTGTGTGTATGTATATATATATATATATATATATATATATCATATATATTTTCCCCCCCTTGGTTGAGGGTTTGGGGGAGGAGCAAAGGGGTAAGGTTAAGATCTAATCTCATATAGCCCAGGCTGGCCTTGAACTCCTGGTCCTTCTGCCTCTACCTCCTAAGTGCTGAGATTAGGAGTGTCTACCACAACACTCACTTGATCTCTGTAGTTTTGATGCAAAGCCATGCATGACTACCTGAAAACTCCCCTTTGTTTTTAAAAATCAGTGGAGTCCATTAGCACAAAAGCCTAAAGTGACCTTATAAATGAAATGCAGACAAAGCCAAGAAGCAAGTGGGCCTATTGGCTGCTCTTCTGGGGGTCCCCTAAAGGGCCCTCAGACTTTCCACTGCCAGGCCCAGCCACTGCCATCCCTGGGCTCCTCTGTTGTGAACACAGCAGGCAGGAGTTAGCAGTGCTCTGAGGACAGGTATGTGCTCCCACCATGGGTGGCAGTGTCCGGGCCTCAGCAGTATCACTGCACAAGTGAGGCTGGCAGGGTGCACTGAAAGCTGCTGTCTCTAAGACCCTCCCAGCCTCTGCTCTGTGGTCTCAGCCCTCACTGCAGCTGTCCCCTAAGGACTACTCACCAAGCCTCTGACATGTCCGTGCACAGAGGCCATGTGAAGCCCCAGGTTGGGAGCAGTCTTTGTCCCTCCAGCCAGTGTGGTGAGGTCCTCCTGATGCTGCTGCTCTCATTCATAAGAAGTGAACTCTAGGTGACGGGCCAAGTGGTCCTAGATTCTGCCTTGCACAGGGACATTTAGAGGCTGGAGCCCCAGTGGGTGACCATGCAGACCACCCTGACGGGCACAGCATTTCTGAAGAGCAGGTGCTGGGCTCTCGTCTGTGGCAAGCACTGTACTCTTTGACCCCGTTTCTCCCCTGTAAGTGCTGAGTCTGGTGGGTTCTAAGCTTCACGTCAGCTCATGAGTGTTGTAAACCTGGGCTAGAACAAGACTCCCATGTGGCCATTGCCGAGTGTAACTGTTGCTTACTGCCAGGCGCTGTGCTGGGGCCTGAAGGGCATCCTCTTACTTAGTTTGCCCCTGGTTTTATCCTTTTCTTTCTGACCAAAAAAAAAAGTGACTGTTTAGAGACATTTTCTCCCAGGCAGGGCTGCATAGCTGTGGGTGGTAAGCCAGACCCACTGGACTCTGTGTGTTGCTTCCCAGGACACATTGTGCACTAAAGGACACTAGGAAAATGATGAGCCACCCGACTGCCTCTGCATACTGCTGTTGGCTTCTGCTGCCAGCCCTATTAGGAAGCGACATAAAAAACAGGAAGCTCTGGGTAGTTACAGTACCTGTTTTCCTTCAGGAAGTGTTCACTGATGGCCTACTGTGTGCTAGGAAGGAGGGTGGCAGCAGAGAAAGCTTAAGACCCAGGATTGCTGTGGAAGGGAAGAGCTGTGAAGAATGCCAAGGGGAGGGGCTCAGGGAAACTGTTTTAAAGGAATCACCTTAGGGAGTGGAGGAGGACTTGCTCAGCTGAGGAGGCTGCACACTCCCTGCAGCAAGCATGGCACGTGCCAAGGCACTAAGGCAGGAAGGGACAGCAAGGGAACATCTGGAGATGAGGTGCCAAGATGACGTCCCAGAGGGGAGCTGGTGCTGCCTGTGGGTGAGAGGCTAGGCCATTGTGCTGGAGGTGGGAGAAGAAATCACATTCTGAGTATATCAAGTTATTTTTGTATTTCAGTCTCTTTTTTTAAAGGCACCAGCCTACATGGTTGTGCAGTATATTCCATTTAATGTCTTGGGTTTTGTTTTTGTTTTTTTTTTACTACATAACCACACATCCTATTTTTCCTGTGTGAACATAGCTGAATAGATGCTTTTAATTATGTAAGCTTCCACTGAGGAGTGTTTCATAGTTTGTGACTCACCTTCTATGAGATCAATCCCCAGCTGTTACTATTGGATTTTATCCCCAAGGTTTCTTTGTGTACCCCTTGCTGTCTTAGAACTACTCACTCTTTAGACCAGGCTGGCCTCTAGTTCTCAGAGATCACCAACCTCTATAAGAAAATTCAACTGTGCTCAAAAATTGTGACTTTAAAAAACTGAGCTCACGGTATTAACAATTTACTTCAGCAGCTAGTTCATTTACTCCCCACTCCTAATCGGTCTGGAGACTGGCTTCCTTTTGTACTCTGGGGTAGGGTCTTCTGTGGGCCAGTCTGGCCTGGAACTCTTGATGTAGCCCAGACTTATCATATATGTATTCCTAGTCCTCCTGTCTCAGCCTCACAAGTGCGGTGATTGCAGCTGTGAGCTGTCTCACATTGGTTCCTCCTGAGCCATTAAATGACTCTGCATGGATGCCCAGGAAAGTGCTAACTGAAGCTGCAGTGTGCCCGGGTGGGGCAGGGGGAGCCCCAGGAGGAGGCTGAGCCCCGGTGGGCCTCTTCTCTCCATGTTTCCTTTCCAACTTCTAGGTGCTGAGGCAGTGGCTATCTTCTTTATGGAGTCCTGCAGGACAAGCAATCCAAGTGGCTGGGGCTGAATCGCCCCAGGACCGTGCTTTTTACAAGCTCTTGTAAAAGACCCAAGGCCTGCAGTGTGGCATCACCCAGGGGAGCCACCTTAAATGCAAAATCCCAGTTGAACCTTTTAGATCCAGCCTGTAATCTCAGCTAGTTTGGAGGTTGAGACAGGACAGTCGCATTCTAGGTCTACCTAGCAACTTAGGGGAGACTGTCTCAAAATAATAAGGCTTGAAAAAGGTGGGGTGTTGTTCAGTTGGCCGAATGCTTGGTCACCATAACACAGCCCTCAGGAGTACAGGGGAACGTATCCCTGTTACACAGGATGCAGTGTCTTGGCCACACTAGCCTGACAACAAAGCGGGGCCTTGTGCACAAGTGTTTGGATTCTGTTCTGGCTGGTTTTTGTCAACTTGACACAAACTAGAGTCATCTGAGAAGAGAGAACCTCAGTGGAGAAAATGCCCCTGTCAGACTGTCCTGTAGGCAGGCCCATGGGGCATTTTCTTGACTGACAGTTCATTTTGAAGGGCCTAGCCCACTGTGGGTAAGGCTGCCTCTGAACAGAAAGTCCTGGGATGGATAAGGGAGGCTGGGTGTGGTGTCACTTTTAATCCCAGTTCTAGGCAGGCAGATCTCTGTGTTCAAGGCCAGCCAGGGCTCTGGGGTCTGGAGCAAAGCAGTAGCAGTGTTCCTCCATAATCTGTTCCAGTCCCTGTCTTGGCCTCTACAGTGAGATAAAGCCTTTCCCCCATGTTGCTCCAGTCGTGGTACCCACCACAGCAACGGAAAGCAAACTCAGACCCCAAGCCCGGGGTCTTTCCCAAAGCATGATCCAGTCTCGGACTCTCCGTTTCACAGTTGAAGAGGAGACAGTGGTGAAGTGGAAATGTCTAGTTCTTTGGAAAGTCAGTTATGTCAAATGATGTTTTGCTGGGGCACACAGGTGAAAGGACATCTTGGTAAAGCAAATGTGAAAGACTTCCTGAAGCAGACACAGGTGAGAGGACGCTTGAAGAAGTATAAATCTGACCCCACAGACAGTGGGAGATGAGCACTGAGCATTGGTTTGGTTTGCTGTGCCTTGCTATTCTTCTCTAAAGACACACATGTGTTGGTTCACCTTGCATAGTGTTGTTTAGCTCAACTTGTGGTAAGGCTGTCTTTTAGAAAAGCTCACCCAAAGACTATTCGTGAGGTTCCTGCAGCAGCTTGCGACTTCCACGCCTCACCTTGAGCAGATGGGCAAGCCTGGTCAATTCTTCAGGATTGGGCTGTAGCTGCCTGGTGTCTGCTTGCTGAGAAGACTGGACTGCAGTGACTGCTTTGTGCCTGGTGTCTGCCAGCCCAGAGGACTGCTCTGCAGCTGCTGCTGAGTTTTATTTGCTGTTTGCTGCGGGACTGAACTGTTGAGAAAGAAGATCAGGCTCACCTGCAAGGAACTGTTGCTGAAGTGCTTCCTTTATATCCTAATAACTCTTCCATTACCCGTGCCGGGGGGTGGGCTAGAAGAGAGATTGAACCCTTATTAAAAGTAGGTTTTGCAAAAAATGCATGCCTTCATAGTGGTTCAGATTAGGACAGAGCTTGGTCACCAACAAGTTCTTTGGCTCTCACTAGCCCCGCCCCCCCCCCCCCAGCTTTACTCTCAGAAGCCTAATCCTCTGGAGGCAGGAGGGGCTTCCTCCCCACTAGACTGAGCTCTCAGCTTCCTGTTGGCTCTCTGGCAACAGCTGGGAGAGATGGTCTCACCCTGAGCAAACAGTGTGGGGAAACCACAAGGAAACTTCTGGAAGGCAGTGCCCAGCAGGGCTGACCCACTCCTAGGACTGCTTCAACCCCTACTGAGGCCCTGCAAGTCTCCCCAGGCATTTCAGACAGGGTCCTTTATTTCTCTGGCAGCCTGTGCCCACTGCTCACAGTTGGAGAAGGAGCTTCAGAGAGGGTGAGCGGCCTCGTGGACTGGCCGTGTTCTGTTATCACTAAACATCTTCAGTGTGTTGGCTCCAACTGCAATTTCAGTTCTGGTGATGTCCCGGCAGGGTGGAGCGGAGTGATGTCACATGCAGGCTTAACAGGTTGGGCGGCGTTAATATGGACAATTTAAAAAATATTATCATTGTGTGTGTATGATGGGGTTAGCCAGCATGTGTAAAGGCTAGAGAACAGCTTTGTGGAGTCATAGTTCTTTGGCCCTTAGGTGGGTTACAGGGATTAAAGTCAGGTTTCAGGCTTGGGGGACAAGTGCCTTTCCTTACCTGCTGAGCCATCTTACTGTCACCAAGTATACTCTTTATGCCATTACAATTAAATTTCTTCTGGCTGGAGAAATGGGTCCATAGGTAAAATTCTTGCTGTGCAAGTATGAGGATCTAAGGTTTGGCCTCCCAGAACCCACACAAAAAAGCTGAAAGACTGGAGAGATGGCTTAGCAGTTAAGAGCAGTAAACCTGCTATTCCTGTAGTCTTGGGTTCAGTTCTCAGGATCCACAGGTAACTCACAACCATCTATAACTCCAGTTCTAGAGAATCCAAAGTCCTCTTCTGTCTCCATGGGCACTAGGCTCACATGTGGTACAGTCATATATGCAGGCGCTTGTTCAATAAGCGATGATGATGATGATAAAGCCAGGAAGAATAGTGCACACCTGTAATCCCAGCACAGTGCAGGGGCGGCAGAGACAGGAAGGACCCTGGGCTCATTTGTCAGGCAATCTAGTTTAATTGGTAAGAGGCTCAGTGAGAGACCCTATCTCAACAAGCTTGGGGTTGGGGAGATACCTCTGTGAGTAAGTTTGCTTGCAGTGCAAGTCTGATGACCTGACTTGGGATCCCCAGAGCACACCTACAAGCTAGACACAACAGCACTTGTTTGTAGTTCCATTATGCCCTCTAAGGAATGGAGAATTGCTCTTAGACTAACTAGCCTGGCATATGCATTTGAGAATGAAAGGAGAGACCCTGCCTCAAACAAGGCCAAGTTTATCCTCTGACATGCTAACACATACACTTAGACATATCACAAACACATTATACATACATAACACACCCTTTATCCATACACACACGTATACACAACACACATACAAATACAATGCATATATATATATAGAGAGAGAGAGAGATGCAGTATACACACTAATTGTACATACACAACATATATAAAACACATTATACACATACAGATATGCACACAAATCAGGAAGAAATTAAGGAAGATTACTAACATCAACCTCTGGCTTACACACACACTCACACACATACCAGGTGTACTATAAAAATTGTCATTTAAAACAGGGAGTGGTATAATCCCGTGGGGCACCTGGAAAACAGAGGTCCCTGAATCTTTTTTATATGCCAGCCTGATTTGCATAGCAAGTTCCAGGCTAGCCAGAACTACATAATGAGAACTTGTCTCAACATTTTAAAAATAAAAAAGTGGTGAACACAGAGGCACTGCGGCTCTCTGGGAGGCCCCCGAGCAGTGAGCCCAGGCTGAGGGGACTTCCCTGAGCAGTGAGAATATTGGAGGTCCTCCTAGCCTAGGCCTTCAAAAGCACCCCAGTGAGGGCGCTTGGCAAATGTCCAGTGTCATTTATAGGAATTTGTGTCTTTTTGTTCTTGTGGCGTGTTCAGCCAGAGGAGAAAGCCTCTCCTTGCTTCAGGATGGACCCAAATTCATGAGTAAACAACAGGAATCCTATGTTGTTGCTGCTGTTTTTAATGTTACACATATGGGTGTTTTGCTTGCACGTATGTCTGTACATCATATGCATGGCTACTGCGCACAAAGACAAGAAGTTGTTGTATCCCCTAGAACTGAGTTATAAGAGGATGTTAGCCACCATGTGGATGCTGAATATCAAACTAGGTCCTCTGAAAGAGAAGCCTGTGGTCCGTTTAAGTGCTGAGCCATCTCTCCAGCCCCAGAGAAGCACAGTGGTGGAGAGACAGGGAAAAGGAAGGGAGATGGGACTGAGGAGGAGTTCAGTCTTATCTTCACTTTGTATGACCCTGATGGCAGCAATGAGCCAGTGCCCACCCGCCTTGAAGTAAAGTTGCCTTCCTCTGTCCTCTGTCCTCTCCTCTCTCCTTATGGGATGATGGGGGAATACTTGGGGTTAGGGGGACCCCAACAGGGCATGACCATGAACAGGTAACTAAAAAAAACAAAACAAAACAAAACAGGTAACTAATTCTACATTGTCAGATTTAATTAAAATCCCTGCTTGGAAACTGGTTTATTGAGGATCGGAACACTTTCTTTGATATGTTGGATGCAACAGGAAGCAGGAATGACAGGTTTCTTCTTTGTTTTTTCTTTCCTTTTTTTTTTGGCTTTTTGAGACAGGGTTTCTCTTCCTGGCTGTCCTGGAGCTCACTCTGTAGACCAGGCTGGCCTCGAACTCAGAAATCTGCCTGGCTTTGCCTCCCAAGTGCTGGGATTACAGGCATGTGCCACCACTGCCCGGCTTTTGAATGATAGGTTTCTAATACAAGCATTACTGATCAGCCCTCCTGGACGGCAGGCATCACCATACAAACAGTACAGAGAGCAGCAACAAAAGCCTTTAACCAGAAGCAGAGGAGCGGACTCCTCCTCCACCACCACCCCAACCCCCCAACCCCCACCCCAGTCTAGAGGTGGTGGCCTGGGGACGGCAGCCCAGGACTTCTGAAACTCCAGATCTGATGAAGATAGACCATGCTGGGCTATTTGATGCCCTTAGACTTTACAGCTGGGCTCTCGCAGACGGTGGAGAAAGCCTTGGACCTACATATGAATCCGTTCTAAAGCTGTGTGGGCCTGGGAAGCCTCAAATAAACCCGGGCTCAGTCACTGGCTACTGTGCAACTCAAACAAGTCTCAGCCTGTCATGACGTCCAGCTCTGGGCCTCTAAGGAAAGGATGTCTCTGGCAGACTCTGGCATTCCCTTAAAGTCGACTCCAAAAGGATTAAGATGAAATTCATTTTGTCTGTCCCAATTTTCTTGTTTTGTTTTTTAGTTTTTTGAGTCAGGGTCTCATGACCTAGCCCAGCCTGACCTGGAAATCGCTATGCAGCCCACACAGGCCTGACTTGCAGCGGTCTGTGTGACTCTGCCTTCCCCGGTGCCGCTACAGCCAGCATGTTTTTATTGTCCAGTGTGTGTGGTGCATGCATGCTTTGGGTAAATCTGTGTGACCACATCCAGAGGCTATAGAAGGGCATCCCACAGCTTTCTCTGTCGCTCTCTGCCTCAATGACACTGAAGCTCTCCAGTGCTGCTAGACTGGCTGGCCAATGAGCTCTCAGCATCCACCTGTCTCTCCCAGTACTGGGGTTAAAGGCATGCAGGGCCAGGTCTGATTTTTCTTGCCAGGTGGGGATTTGAACTCAGGTCGCCATGTTTGCGCAGTAAGTGCTTTTATAAACTGAGCCATCCTCCCGGGTTCTTGGCTTGTTTTAAATTTAGTTTTATTTACCTTCTTCTTTTTGAGAAAAGGTCTCACTGTATGACTCTGGATTGACTGGAATTCAGAGATCTGTCTGCTTTCAGGATACTAGGATTAAAGGTGGATGTCATAACATTCTACAAATTGAATTTATTTTTAACAAAAAATGTCCATATTAATGCTGCCCTAATCTGTTAAGCCTGCATGTGACATCACTCCGCTCCACCCTGCCGGGACATCACCAGAACTGAAATTGCAGTTGGAGCCAACACACTGAAGATGTTTAGTGATAACAGAACACCACCAGTCCACGAGGCCGCTCACCCTCTCTGAAGCTCCTTCTCCAACTGTGAGCAGTGGGCACAGGCTGCCAGAGAAATAAAGGACCCTGTCTGAAATGCCTGGGGAGACTTGCAGGGCCTCAGTAGGGGTTGAAGCAGTCCTAGGAGTGGGTCAGCCCTGCTGGGCACTGCCTTCCAGAAGTTTCCTTGTGGTTTCCCCACACTGTTTGCTCAGGGTGAGACCATCTCTCCCAGCTGTTGCCAGAGAGCCAACAGGAAGCTGAGAGCTCAGTCTAGTGGGGAGGAAGCCCCTCCTGCCTCCAGAGGATTAGGCTTCTGAGAGTAAAGCTCAGAGGGGAGCGGGGCTAGTGAGAGCCAAAGAACTTGTTGGTGACCAAGCTCTGTCCTACTCTGAACCACTGTTCCTCTTCAACTGTGAAACAGAGTTTGAGACTGGATGATCCTTTGGGAAGGACACCAGGCTTGGAATCCGAAGGCTTGTACCCAAGGCCCAGCTTTGCCACTAACCAACTAACCAGTATGTAACTGATTAGGACTGACGTGGTGTTCTCATCTATTCCATGAGAATACAAAGTATGGGCCCAAGGACATGGCTCCGTGGTAAATCATCCGCTGTGTAAGCATGAGGACAGCTGGGATCCCCACCCCCATATGGGAAGGTCTGTGTGTGGCAGTGGCCGCCTGTAACCCCAAGGCTGGACCTATGAAGACCGTGTTTCCCCTGCTGACTATCCAGTCTAGCAAACCAGTGAGGAAGAGCCTCCGTCTCAAAAATTACAACTCAAGTGTCTGCTGTGGTGGCTGGCACACATCTCTACTCCAGACGAGAGTTGATTTCTGGGCTACACAGGGTTGCCAAGTGAGACTCTGTCTCAAAACAGCAACAACAGAAAATTAGGTAGATAGAGCAACACCTCTGGCCTCCATATGCCCACATACAAGTTGAGAGCTTGCACTCATGCTCACACACACACACACTTATATCAAATGTACACACATTCATTTGAACAGACACTCACATGACATACACACACCCCCATACATACACATTCATATACATGCATACATATATATACACACACACACATATATTCACACATTGGAATCAATATGAATTAAGTCCAGGCTCCTTCCTTTCCTCCTTTTTTCCTTTTTTTCTTCCTCTTCCTCCTCTTCCTCCTCCTCCTCCTCCTCCTCCTCCTCCTCTTCCTTTTTTTCTGTTTTGATTTTGGTTTTGGTTTTTAAGACAGGATTTCCCTGTGTAACATCCTTAGCTCTCCTGGAACTTGCTTTCTAGACCAGATTGACCTTGAACTCACATAGACCCACATGCCTCTGCCTCCCGAGTTCTGGGATTAAAGGCGTGGTGTGCCACCACCACCACGCCCAGTTCCTGCTCCCTTTTTTTTTTTTTTTTTTTTTGGTTTTTCAAGACAGGGTTTCTCTATGTAGCCCTGGCTGTCCTGGAACTCACTTTGTAGATCAGGCTGGCCTTGAACTCAGAAATCTGCCTGCCTCTGCCTCATTTTTAAAGGGTAAGAAAGAGTCTGGAAGATTATACATTTCAGGACAGACTGAACTACATTGTGAGACTCAGAGAAAGAAAAGAAAAAAGAAGCAAACCACTCACTGTCTCAGTTTTCAGGGGCCAGGAATCCCAGAGTTCCGTGGCTCAGGGTCTGTGGTGAGGGTCCAGTTAAATGGTGGTTGGTGAACTACATAAAGTTCAGCCAATGCCACAGGCTCCATCTCCAAGGACTCCAGCTGGTGAGCAGAGGCTGGTGATTGACAGAGACCACGGGACCTCCCTACAGGGCTGCTCCGGAGTCTTTGCCACAGTGGTCCAACTTCCTTCCGGAAAGAGCTTGGCTGAAGACATCTAGACATGACTGACACATCTTGTTTTGTGACCAGCTTCAGAAGTCACAGGCAGTCATCTACGTAATTTTTCTAGTATCCTAGGTTAGCCCCAGTCACGATGACAGGAGACACAGGGTCACACGTGCAAGAAGGCAGGGATCATAGGGGTCAGATTAGAAGCTGGGTACTACAGGCTATCTGTTTGTCTTGTCAAAGAGTAGATTTCACCCAGTTCTTTTTCTGCTGTGTGTACAGATAATTCTATGAATTTTCACACATGTAGGTTTGCATAAGCAGCACCACAAATAGGATACAGAGCAGTACTGTGGCCTGAAAAACAAACAAACAAAAAAAGCCTCGCATTTTCCTTTTTAAGTGACGCAATCCTCCTCCTCCCACTCTAACCTGGGCAAACACGGACCTGTCACTATGATTTCACTTTTCACAGAAGCAACATCCTATAATAGTAACTCTTTGAACTGTACTTTAAAAAAAAAAAAAAAAAAAAAAAAAAAGCCGTGCGTGGTGGCGCACGCCTTTGATCCCAGCACTCGGGAGGCAGAGGCAGTCGGATTTCTGAGTTCGAGGCCAGCCTGGTCTACAAAGTGAGTTTCAGGACAGCCGGGGCTACACAGAGAAACCCTGTCTCGAAAAAAACAAAACAAACAAACAAACAAACAATTGCCTGCATCTGTAAGCCATGAGTTGTGTGCAATGCCCATTAGGGCCAGAAGAGGGCATCAGACCCTCCTGGAACTGGAGCTACAGATAGTTTTAAGTCACCATGTGGATGCTGAGAACCAAACCCAGGTCCTCTCCAAGAGTTACAAATGCTCTAAACTGCTGAACCATCACTGCCATTCCAAAGCCTCAGTGCCTTTGAGATTCATCAAAGCCATATAATATAATATAATATAATATAATATAATATAATATAATATAATATACACAACACATGTGTGTGTATGTGTGTGTGTGTGCATAACACATGTATGTGTGTGTATGTGTGTGTGTATTCATTTCAGGTTGGCCTTAATTTTGTTGCAATGGATAACCTTGAACTTCTGATCCTCCTGCCTTGATGTCACAATGCTAGGATTATAGCTATGTACTACCATATCCAGTTTATATGATGCTGGAGATAAATTTAAGGTCTAATGTATGCAAGATAAACACTCCACTGACTGAGCTCTGGAGGAAATGTCAACATCAATATGTAAGTTTAGGGTCATTGAAGAGAATTTTGGAGGGGACAATTAGTTCCAAGCCCCTTTCTCCTTCTCATGCTCATTTCCTGTCACATCTGCAGTTCTACTCTACCATGAGATCCTGCCATGGTGTGTTCCCTCAGCACAGATTCTAAAAGCAACAGATCCAATAGATATAGCCAGTTACCGACTGGGATTCTAAACTGTAAGCCGAAACCCATCTTTTGTCTATATAAATTGATTTATCTCACATATCAGTTACAGTAGTGAAATGCTGCCCAATGCACTTCAGAAAGTCTAAAGTGAAGGATGCCATGCTGGGCCAGTGTGAAGGCCAAGTGCTGTGAGCAAGACTGTCATGGAAGCCAGTAGCTGGGGTCGAGGTAGGAAGGCAGATGCTGAGTTCTGATTTCTGTAAAAGAAAAACCGGCTGAAGAGATGGCTTAGTTGGTAAAGTGTATCCTACTCAAGTGTGAGAACCTGAGTTCAGGTCCTCACAACCCATGAAAAAGATGGGTATTGGGCCAGTGAGAGCCGTCAGTGGACAGAGGCCACCAGCCAGCAAGACTGATGAATCTGATTCCCAGGAGCCACATGGTAGAAGGCGAGAACTGACTCCGGCAAGCGGCCCTCTGACCTCCACAGACACCATGGCATGCACACACCTCCCCCCACATACCTATACATATACAGACAAAATAAGTAAATATGATTTTTAAAAGTTAAAAGGCTAGATATGCGCATTCATGCCTGTAACCCCAGCCTTGGCTGATGCAGGGGTGATGGGGGGAGAGGGGGTTGGGAAAGGGGCTAAATGGATCCCCTCAGCACAGTCTAGCCAAACTGATGAACTTCAGATCAATGAGACATTTTGTCCCCTCCCTCACCCCCCCAAATTTGTTTTGAGCCATTGAGGAAAGATACCCAATGTCTCTCTTGGGCCTACATACAAACACACATGCACGCGTGTGCATGCAAGAAGGCGTGCACTTGAACATAAAAAGTAAAAGGGTGAGTGATGTTTTCCACAAGTGTGTGAAGAGGGGAAGCCCCCACCCCCAGATGTGAGACAGGATGTGGGGATGCAAGGGTCTGGTGAGGGTTTGGCAGGGAAAGGGGGAGTCTGTGAGGAAGGAGGGGTTGGCTTTCAGAGGCGCTCAGCTTCTCCTGGGCCAGGGGAGCTATGAGAGTGGCCCAGCACGGTTCCCAGGGTGGCATTATCTCCTAAGAGCTTGCTGCAGGTGACATGGGGCACACAGGAGAGGATGGGTCACCGGTTCCCATGTGGGTGTGGCTACACTCCTGTTTGGGACCATGTGTTCTGTATATTAATACAGAGAAACCAGCCCCATGTCAGCAGTGAAGGCATCGATCAATCAGTTGCCTGAGGGTAAGGGATCTGGAACCAGCCTTGTTTGTTTGTTTGTTTGTTTGTTTTGATTTGATTTGTTTTGTTTTAGGGGGGACATTTTTTCCATTTGTTAGTTTGTTTCTTTGTTAGTTTGTAGTCAAAATGTTGACCAGGGCTGTGTCAGCTAAAAGACTGGACTGGGCCTGGGAAATCTACTTGCAGGACGCTACTTGGATGGTTATTGGCTGGAAGTCTCTGATCTAAACAGGCTGTTGGTCAGAAGCCTCAATTATTCTTCTTCTTCTTCTTCTTCTTCTTCTTCTTCTTCTTCTTCTTCTTCTTCTTCTTCTTCTTCTTCTTCTTCTTCTCCTCCTCCTCCTCCTCCTCCTCCTCCTCCTCCTCCTCCTCCTTCTTTCTTAAAGATTTATTTATTCTTTTTGTTTTTTGTTGGTTTTTTTGTTGTTGTTGTTTCGAGACAGGGTTTCTCTGTGTAGCCCTGGCTGTCCTGGAACTCACTCTGTAGACCAAGCTGGCCTCAAACTCAGAAATCCACCTGCCTCTGCCTCCTGAGTGCTGGGATTAAAGGTGTGCGCCACCACCGCCCGGCTCTGATTTGTTTATTCTTATTTATATGAGTACACTGCAGCTGTCTTCAGGCACACACCAGATGGTTGTGAGCCACCATGTGGTTGCTGGGAATTGAACTCAAGACCTTTAGGAAGAGCAGTCAGTGCTGTTAACCACTGAGCCATCTCTCCAGTCCTGCCTCAATTATTCTTAGTGTGAGCTTCTCTACAGGAGAGTTCCCAAGCTGGCAGCTATCCCTTCCGGTTCAGAGGCTCTGAAAGGCAAGACACTAACACAGAAGCTGAAATCTCTCTCACAGTTGAATCCTACATTCCTGCTGTATTCTATTAGGTACACAGATCATGCGGGTTCAGTGTAAGAAAGTACTGTGTAAGAGTGTATTTAATATAAGGTAAAGGCCATCGCACACCATTGTGGAAACTGCATTATGGAAACACAGCATGTTTATGGGTTACCAGCTTCGAGTTATTCTGTAATTTTTTTTTTTTTTTAATTTCCTGCCAAGGAAAACTAGTTTTTTTTTTTTTTTTTTTTTAAAGATTTATTTATTTATTATATGTAAGTACATTGTAGCTGTCTTCAGACACTCCAGAAGAGGGCATCAGATCTTGTTACAGATGGTTGTGAGCCACCATGTGGTTGCTGGGATTTGAACTCCGGACCTTCGGAAGAGCAGTCGGGTGCTCTTACCCACTGAGCCATCTCACCAGCCCCCTATTCTGTAAATTTTAAAAGATCACTGAGACATTGATAGGAAAAAAACAAGTTACCTTTTTTCTGTGTTGTGTGTGTGTGTGTGTGTGAGATGTGCATGTATGTGCATGCTTGTGTGTATGTAGTCATGTGTGTGCAGTTGTGTGAAGGCCTGGATTGTCACTGGATGTCTTCCTCAATCATGTTACACCGTATATATCGATGCAGGATCTCTCACTTAACTCAGAGCTCACCGTTTAGGCTCGTCCCGCTAGCTGGGTTCTCGGCTCCACCTGCCCTGCACTGGGATGACAGAGTTGTTGCCGTGGCTGACAGTTTTTTGTGTGAGTGCTGGGATCCAAATGCAGCAAGTGCTCTACCCACTGAGCCTCCTCTGTAGCCTTCCACCTTAATTCTTGAGACTGTCTCTCACAGACATGAAGCTTACTGAACAGACTGGACCAGCTGGCCAGCAAGCCCCAGGAATCCTCTTGCCACTGCCTTGGCGCTGGGATTAGAGATGGACACTGCTGTGCCTGACTTCTTACGGAGATACTGAGGATTTGAACTCAAGCCTTACGTGTTTGCAACAAGCACTTCCCCCCTGTACTGGCTAGTTTTGTGTTAACTTGACACAGCTGGAGTTATCACAGAGAAAGGAGCTTCAGTTGAGGAAATGCCTCCATGAGATACAACTGTAAGGCATTTTCTCAATTAGTGATCAAGGGGGAAAGGCTCTTGTGGGTGGGACCATCTCTGGGCTGGTAGTCTTGGGTTCTATAAGAGAGCAGGCTGAGCAAGCCAGTAAAGAACATCCCTCCATGGCCTCTGCATCAGCTCCTGCTTCCTGACCTGTTTGAGTTCCAGTCCTGACATCCTTGGTGATAAACAGCAGTATGGAATTGTAAGCTGAATAAACCCTTTCCTCCCCAACTTGCTTCTTGGTCATGATGTTTGTGCAGGGATAGAAATCCTGACTAAGACACCCCCCCCCCCAATTAAGCCATTTCTCCATACTGAGAATAAAAACAAGACAAAACAAAACAAAAAACAGGAAAACTGCCACAGATTCAGATTTTAAAGTCCAGGTGTGGTGGAGCACATCTTTAATCCTAGCAGCAGCAGGCAGATCTCTGTGAGTTCAAGGACACCTTGGTCTATACCTGGAGTGGTAGAGCAAGCCTGTCTCAAAAAAAAAAAAAAAAAAAAAAAAAAAAAAAAAAAAAAGGAAGGAAGAAAGAAAGAAAGAAAGAAAAAGAAAAAGCAGAATCCATTAAAAGTAGTGGTTCTTTTTTTTTTAAGAGAGTGTCTCTCTTTTTTTTAAGATTTATTTATTTATTATATGTAAGTACACTGTTGCTGTCTTCAGACACACCAGAAGAGGGCGTCAGATTCCATTACAGATGGCTGTGAGCCACCATGTGGTTGCTGGGACTTGAACTCAGGACCTTTGGAAGAGTAGTCAGTGCTCTTACCCGCTGAGCCATCTCACCAGCCCCCTAAAGTAGTGGTTCTTAACCAACCTGTGGGTCTCAAACCCCCTGGGCAGGGCTGGGGGTGGGGAGTGTTGAACAACCTTTTTAACAAAGGTCACCTAAGATCATCAGAAAACACAGATATTCACATTATAATTCGCAACAGTAGCAAAATTAGAGCTATAAAGCAGCAAAGAAATAATTTTATGGTTGGGGGTCACTACAACATGAGGAACTGTGACTAAAGGGTCTCAGCTTTGGGAAAGTTGAGAGCCACTGATTTAAAGTAAAGGCTCAGGTGAATAAACCCCCAAGGCTGCTCTTTCTGAGACACAGCAAGGGGTGCCCCCCCCCCCCCCGCTACCACCCCTGGCTACCACCCATGACTACCACCCCTGGCTACCACCCCTGGCTACCACCCATGACTACTACCCCTGGCTACCACCCCTGGCTACCACCCATGACTATCACCACTGGCTATCACCCATGACTACCACCCCTGGCTACCACCCATGACTACCACCCATGGCTACCACCCATGGCTACCACCACTGGCTACCACCCATGGCTATCACCCATGACTACCACCCCTGGCTACCACCCATGGCTACCACCCATGACTACCACCCCTGGCTACCACCCATGACTACCACCCCTGGCTACCACCCCTGGCTACCACCCATGACTACCACCCCTGGCTACCACCCCTGGCTACCACCCATGACTACTACCCCTGGCTACCACCCCTGGCTACCACCCATGACTATCACCACTGGCTATCACCCATGACTACCACCCCTGGCTACCACCCATGACTACCACCCATGGCTACCACCCATGACTACCACCACTGGCTACCACCCATGGCTATCACCCATGACTACCACCCCTGGCTACCACCCATGGCTACCACCCATGACTACCACCCCTGGCTACCACCCATGACTACCACCCCTGGCGGCTGAGCCTCAGGCTGAGCTCCTCACCAATTCTCCTGGAGCTCAAATATCACAGGGAAACTGAGGCAGTTAGAACTTAGAAGTGTCTTTTATTTCTTTCCAGCGCCTGGAACCACGTCCTTAAACAAGTATTTAAATAGAGGCTTGTTTGTTTCCCATGCCTAGTGCCCAAGAGGACTTGAGGAACTTTGTAAGAATTCCTACAGTAAACTCTATAAACAGATCAAAAGGGAAAGGTGAGGGAAGAGGAAGGGCTGAGCCGTAAGTTGAGACCGAAGGGGAAGTTGGTTATTGAAAACCTTCAGCCCAGCCTCTGTTTGCCAATGCATGTCTGCAAGGGATTACATGGATCGAAATTGCTTCCCTAACTGGCTTTTTGAAAATTTATTTTTTTATTGTTTGAGAATTTAATACATATGCACAATGGGCTTTGCTTAAGTCTACTCCCTCCCTTCCAACTCCTCTTTTGCCTCTTCCTCCTCCTCCCTCCAAATTTCATGTCATTTTCTTAACCCACTAAATCCATTTAGAGCTGCCAGGATGTTTGTGGGTCAGAGGGAAGCTGACTCCTCCCCACCCCCCATAATCCTCACCTGCTCCTCAGCTAAGGGTGGGAGTTTGTGCGCCCCCACCCCCACCCCCGTTCATGCTGGGACTTGGGCTAGCTTGATCTTGTGAGGGTCTTGTGCGGTTCCAGCCCTTCTGTGTTCTTACAGGAAACATCCCTCCCATGTCTGGAAAACCTTCTTTTCCCAGGCTCCTCTGAAGCCCGTGGCTCTTACAGTGCTTTCTGCTCCTGTTCCTCAATGATCCCTGAGCTTTGAGAGGAAAGAGTGCAATGCAGGTCTCCCAGTCAGGGCTGAGGAGGCCACAGTCTCTCATTCTCTGTGTTCTGACCAGTTGTGAGTCTCTGCTACAAAAAGGAGCTTCTGTGGTCATAAAAATAATGTGGTTCTTTGTCCATTTATTAAAATAATGTAGTAGATTCTCCCCTAGTGCCTATGACTTAGCCACCTGTGAGCTCTGGTTCCAGTTGATAGTAATATTTTGTAATATTCATGAGTTCCTGTATTTTCTCTGTCATTTCTCTCTCTCTCTTTCTCACTCTCTTTCTCACTCTCTCTCACTCTCACTCTGTGTGTGTGACTGAGAGAGAGACAGAAAGACACAAAGAGAGACAGACAGAGAGACAGAGAGGAGTCTCACTATGTTCCCCCTAGCTGACCTGGAATTCACTATGCAGACCAGGCTGGCCTTGAGCTCACAGAGATCCATGTGCCTAGGCCTCTCAAGTTCTAGGATTAAAAGCAGACATCACCACATCTGATCTTGGTGTCCTTTTCTCAAAGCTGCCAATAAATCCAGTCTGAAAGTGGTTAATCCCTCCCATAACATCCATGCCATTATTGCAACAAAGAAGCCCTCTCTCCAAGTCGGGTGTTGTGACTTACAGCTGACTAAAGCTGTTCTTTCTCTCCGCAGCAGACTGTGCAGCACCTTTGCGCACTAAGAAAGCTAGCCAGTAGGAATGAAACTTCCAGGTTATTACCAGCTTGATTTCTCCATGTCCTGTGACACAAGCGTGTGGTATCTTTAGCAACTGGGCCTTACAGTCAAGTTCTGAAAGATAACCAAGAGCACTGGCAATAGCCTTTAATGCTTACAAGAGGGATGGAGTGGGGCGGTGGGGTGGGATGTTTGTCATGGGACCTCCCTGGTCAATAACTCAGAGAAGCAATCCGCATCCGACCCTGATCTTTTTTGTTCGTTGGCCTTTGGCATCTGAGAGCATCATGCCCACTTCCTAGAGTAGGGTACCTTCATCCAAATTCTTCTTTATATGTCTACATACATATATACACATATCATTTAGAAAGCTTCTGAAGCCGGGCGTGGTGGCGCACGCCTTTAATCCCAGCACTTGGGAGGCAGAGGCAGGTGGATTTCTGAGTTCGAGGCCAGCCTGGTCTACAGAGTGAGTTCCAGGACAGCCAGGGCTACACAGAGAAGCCCTGTAAAGCTTCTGTAAAGGATAGCTAGTGTTTATCTTTCCTGACTCCCTCCTCTGCCCTGGCCTTCCATCTCCTTCCCAACTTAAACCTTCTTTTTCTTTCTTTCTTTCTTTCTTTCTTTCTTTCTTTCTTTCTTTCTTTCTTTCTTTCTTTTTTTCTTTAAACCACCGGTGTTTTACGCTCCCCATACCTTAAAAATACTCTGAAAAGTGTTAAATAAGTATTTGTGAGTTGCTATGTGGGTGCTGAATACCTAACCTGGGGCCTCTGGAGGAGTAGCTAATACTCTTAACAACAGGGCTCTTTCTAGCCCAGGTTATTACTTCTTTGTCTTGAAACAGGGTTTCTTTATTATAGAACTCTGACTGTCCTGGAAGTCATTTGAAGACCAGGCTGGACTTGAACTCACAGAGATCCACCTGCCTCTGCCTCCTGAATATTGGTGATTAAAGGCATTCCAATTTTGTTTTTTGTTTTTTGAGACAGGCCCTCACTATGTAGGCCAGGTTGGCTTTGAACTCATGGTTCTGCCTTAGCCTCCTAAGTGCTGGAGTTACATGTGCAGGCCACTCTACCCAACATCATATTCTTTTACTGACATCTCTGGTCACCTCTCCATCCCCTAATACTAAACATGTTTCCTTGCTGAAAACTGACGTCAGGTCAGGATGTAGCTAAGTTGGTAGAATGCTTACCTAGTTCACATGCAGCCTTGGGTTCAGTCTTTGTCACTGCGTTAATGCCAGCCGTGGTGGTACATGGCGTTTACCCTAGAATTTGGGAGGTGAGAGTAGGAAGATGAAGAATTCAAGGTCATCTTTGGCTACACATAGAGTTCCTGACTAGCTTGGGCTATGTAAGAGAGGAAGAAAGAGAGAAAGAGAGAAAGAGAGAAAGAGAAAGAGAAAGAGAAAGAGAAAGAGAAAGAGAAAGAGAAAGAGAAAGAGGAAGAGGAAGAGGAAGAGGAAGAGAAAGAGAAAGAGAAAGAGAAAGAGAAAGAGAAAGAGAAAGAGAAGAAAGAAAGAAAGAAAGGAAGGAAGGAAGGAAGAAAGGAAGAAAGGAAGAAAGGAAGAAAGGAAGGAAGGAAGGAAGGAAGAAAGGAAGAAAGGAAGAAAGGAAGAAAGGAAGAAAGGAAGAAAGGAAGAAAGGAAGAAAGGAAGAAAGGAAGAAAGGAAGAAAGGAAGAAAGGAAGAAAGGAAGAAAGGAAGAAAGGGAAAATTGAAAGAACAAAGGAAGGGGGTGGGGAAAAAGGAGGGACTGGGACTGGCATGGTTGTGACTAAATATTTGGGACTCTTATCATTTTCACAACATCTAAAAGTAAAAAGGTCTGACTCAAATGGCTTCTTTCTCCCACTGCCATAGTAGGGAGATAGAAGCATTTGACACTCCACCATTCCAATGCTAATATTATGCTTTTCTTTTTAAAGCTGTTGGTGAGAAAGAAATGATGTTTCTTCTTTTTCCTGAAGATTTGCTATGTAGCCCAAACTGTCACTAGTCATTTTGTTGTTGTTGTTTCTGTGACTAATTACCTGACAGAGACTAAGGAGAAAAGACTTTATCCTGGTTCATTGTTTAAAGGGATACAATGTATCCTGGTGGGGAAGGCATGATCCTAATGGCAGGAGCAGGAGGCAGCTCATTTGCAGAAACAAATGCTGCCACTCCCTTAGCTTTCTCCTGTGTCATTTACTCCTGAAGGCAGTTTCCCCCACTCCATCAAATCTTTCTGGAAGCAACCTATAGACATATCCAGAGGTCGGCTTCTATGATTCCAAGAGAGTGGGGCTGACAAAGAAAAGTAACCAGCATATTCAGCTTGAACTTGCAAATCGTCTGCCTCCGGATTCTGAAAGCAAGCTGCAGGAGTGTGCCATCCACACACCTTGTTGAGTTGAACACCTTTGGTGTTGATTTTTAGAAACTGCATTTTCAATGTCTGTGAGGGTAGATGGTGAGAGGATATGTGGTGTATGTGCACATATATGTGTTGGGGTGCACACGCCTCTGCATGCCCATATGGGGAAGCTGGAGGAGGATATTAGGTATCCTGTATTGCTCTCTGCCCCATCCCTTTGAAGCAATCCTCCTGTTTCTACTCCCCACAGCACTGTGGTTACAGGCTATCTCAAAACCCTTTCTGGGGCTGGAGAGATAACTCAGCGGTTAAGAGCACTGACTGCTCTTCCAAAGGTTCTGAGTTCAGATCCCAGCAACCACATGGTGGCTCACAACCACCCATAATGAGATCTGACGCCCTTTTCTGGAGTGTCTGAAGATAGCTACGGTGTACTTACATATAATAAATAAAATAAATCTTTAAAAAACAACCCTTTCTGGGTTGGTTGGTACATGTGTACTGGGATCCAAATTCAAAGTCATCATGGTTTGCACAGTGAACACTCTTAACCGCTGAGTAGTCTTTCCAGGCCCCCATTATCCATGTGCTGTGGCATGCATGAGAAGGTAAGAGAACAACTTTTGGGGTTCTATCCTTCCACCATATAGATTCGGAGGACTGAAAGGGTCTCAGGCTTGGTGGCAAGCGTCCTTACCTGACAAACCCACCATGCTGGCCCTAATGTATGCTTAGCCTTGACCTCACAGAGATCCACCTGCCTCTGCCTCTTGAGTGCTGGCATCAAATCTTCTATTTATTTATTTGTTTGTTTGTTTTATATATACGAGTACACAATCACTGTCTTCAAACACATCAGAAGAGGGCATTGAATCCCATTATAGATGGTTGTGAGCCACCATGTCGTTGCTGGGAATTGAACTCAGAACCTCTCCAAGGGCAGTCAGAGTTCTTAACCGCTGAGCCATCTCTCCAGCCCCTAATGTATGTTTTTAATAGGTGTCTTTGTGTGCTGCTATGGGCTAGCCACTGTGCTACAGAAGATACGCACACATAGTACGTACGTACATACGCAATACGTACGTGCATTCGTAATACGTACGTACATAGTTCCTGTCCTGGGAACTACGCATAAGCCCTGGTTTGCTTCTGGGACTTCTGGCTCTGCTGCTGACACCATTACTCTTACCGTCCCCTGTCATTTACTGTGCCCTACTTTTGGGTTTCATGCTTATTAACCCTTCAGCGAATCCTCACAGGAGCCCTTCAAGGAAGCCACGGGGTTGGAGCTTTAGCTCCGTGTAGAGCGTCCCTGAGAATCTCAAGGCTGTGGGTTACATCCCAGCACTGGGGGCAGAGGTTGGGGAGAAAAAGGGGAGGAATGAGGACCAGAAAGGTGGACTAACATGATCAAGGTCGCATATCCGTTAAGTGCCTGAGGAGGAAGCAATTACCTTCCGACCCTTGTCTGGCTTACTTCAGAAACATCAAAGATGTGAATTTAGAAGCCATTAGCTCCATCCCTAGTCTTCTGAGCCTCTCTTGGGTCACGCGGGCTCATCCATGCTGAACCTGGGCACCTCGCCAAGTGACAACCATTAAGCATGTCTCATGTATTTGGCCTCCATCCAAGCTCAGCATCTTATTTCCTCTTGAAAGGGGCTCAGGAATACCACCTCTTTACCATCCAATAAATAATTCCTATTTCTTTAGTCTTTTTATACCACCCCTTTCCAGCCCTCTTCCTCAAATAGCATCAAATTTCAAAGGACACTGAGCCCTCTTACCGGCAGGGCTCCTCTCATTGGCAGTTACTGCAGCCTTAGGACACCATGGGCCTATGTAATAGGTTTTATTTTTCCTTCCATGAGTTAGAGATTGGAATCCAGGACCTAGGGATGCCCAGCAAGTGCACTACACTCATTCTGTAGTTCAAGCTAGACTTGAACTCCTAATCTCTCTGTTTCTGCCACCTACCAAGTGCTGGGATGAGAGACATATATATCAGACTCCATATTGTACTTCATCTTTATGACAAACCTGGACAGTGTCAAATATATATTTTGCAGGTGGGTAATTTGAGTTCAAAGAATGATTTGCATTGGGTCACCTGCTGGATAAAGGACAGAATTGGAACTCAGGCCCCAAATTGTGTATACCTGAAGTCTTTGTTGGATAGTCTGGAACTATTCTGTGCAGTATGGTAGCCAGTAGCCACAGGTGACAACTCAAACACAAATTAACCAAAACTACGTAAACATGACTTGGTTGCTTGGTAGCCCTGGTGTCATTTTGGAAACAGAGCAGTTACATGTGGCTAGGGCAGCCATATTGGACGGTGCCAATACAGATCATTTCTACCACAGCCACAGGCTGCCGAACAGCACTGTTCTAGAATGTCAGAGAAGAAGGGAAACTTGGTGCTTTTGCCATGCCTTGGGGAACCAGGCCATGCTATCGGTCAACTCTGTAGGAAGTTCATTACAAGTTCCTTCCTGTAGGCAGGATCATAATAAAGGCCAGAAGCCCTGGCACACACCTTTAACCTCAGCATTTAGGAGACAGATACAGGTAGATCTATATGAATTGGAGGACAACCAGGTCTACATAGTAAGTTCTATATGGTGAGACCCTGTCTAAACCAAGTCATAGTAAAGCCAGCCATAGTGGTCGAGGGTAACAGCTGAGTGAGTTCGTTACTCAAGCATGAGGACCTGAGTTCAACCCCCAGCACCCAGATTAAAAGGCCACATTGGGGGCTGGGGAGTTGGCTCAGTCGTTGAGAGCACTGACTGCTTTTGCAGAGGACCAGGGTTCAATTCCCAGCACCCAAAGGGCAGTTCACAACTGGCTGTGTGTAAGTCCAGTTCCAATGAATATGATGCCTTCTTCTTACCACCTCAGGAACCAGACACTCACGAGGTGCACATGCGTACATGCAGGCAAACATTCATACACGTAAAATGGTAAAGAAGTTTAAAAACAATTTAAAGCCATGTCGTAGCACGTACTTGTGATCCCAGTGCTGGGAGTGAAAATCCCCCCCAAAAATGCTTTCTTCTATAAAATGCATTGGCATGGGGCTTCATCAGAGCAACAGAAAAATAACTAATACAGAAGAGGCAGAGGCAAGCAGATATCTGAGTTCAAGGCCAGCCTGGACTAAAGAGTGAATTCCAGGACAGCCAGGGCTACACTGAGAACACTGCCTCGGGAAAATGCAAGAAAGCAAACAAACAAAACCACCACTACCAATAACAACAACAAAACACCCGTCTGGGAGGCCCTGGGTTCTGTCTCCAGCACCACGTAAATGTCACGTGGTGCAATGTGCCTGTGATGTCAGAACTTAGGCAGGAGGATCAGAAGTTCCAGGTTATTTTTGTTTTCCTAGTGAATTTAAGGACAGCCCAGGGGCTGGAGAGATGGCTCAGCGGTTAAGAGCACTGACTGCTCTTCCAGAGGTCCTGAGTTCAATTCCCAGCAACCACATGGTGACTCACAAACATCTGTAATTGGATCAGATGCCTTCTTCTGGTGTGTCTGAAGACAGCTATAGTGTGTTTATATGCAATAAATAAATAAATCTTAAAACAAAACAAAACACAACAGCCCAGAATGGGAGAGGGTACAAAGAGCAACTAAAAGAACTAATGAAAATGAGAGAAAATTTTGGCAATTATTAGCCCTAGAAACTACCAAGAGATACAGAAGAGATGAAACATAAACACATATATTGCATTATGTTCTTGTAAACAACACATAATGTGTTTGTAACCAATACAGGTAAACTTTACTTTGCGTCAGTTTGGTAGGTATCTTTTTTTTTTCTTTGTGTGTAGCTCCAGCTCTCCTAGACTTGCTCTGTAGACCACATTGGCCTCCAACTCAGAGATCTGCCCACTCCTCCTTCCAGAGTGCTTTTTGCTTTGATGGAAGGGTAGCCGGACTCCAAAGATGCTATGCAGGGAGGATGACTTGATGTGATTCCGGTTTTCAAATTATTGTTCAGACTATCTAGTCGAGATGCCAACCATGCACTCCCAGCCCAGCTGGTTTGCATGTGCTGAAGTCAGAGGACAACCTAAGTTGTTTCTCTCCTGCCGGGTGGGTCCCTGGAATCTACCTCAAGCCGTCAAACGCGTTTACCCACTGAGCCATCAGAGGGTAGCATCTTTTCCCTACAATTATGTGTATTTATTTTTGATACTGAGGGACAGAGTCTCGCTGTGTAGTTCGGAACTTGCTCTGTACCCAAGCATGGTCTTGAGCTGTTCATCCTCCTGCCTCCATTTCCCGAGTGCTAGAACTATAGTCATGAGCCATCAAGCTCAACCAAAGTTTTTTGAGTTGATGGTAAGAATAGTGGGACTCCAAGGATGCCTTGCAGGGATGTGCTTCAGGTTTTAAATTATTATTCAGGTCACCTCGCCGGGAATGGATGGTCAGGCCTTATACTCTATTAACAGAGAACAAGAATTGCAGTCGAGTCTAAAGATGACAGGTGGCCTGGCCTTGCTTGTGGTGCTGTTCTTTAAAAAAGTGGAGAAAAGCAGGAATATATGAAAGGCAGACTGTGGGACTCGATGGCCAAATGAAAGTGACAGGCAGGACAGATTTTCCTTCATCCCTGGGTGGCCTTAATTGGGAGCCACTCAATACTAATCTGAGACCCAGATCAGAGAACTGACCTGAAAGAGCTTTCAGAAGGGGAGGATGAAAGCGCGTAGTGTGACCAAGATACTGGGCTCTGTTTCACAAACGGAGAAACTGAGGCACCCGAGACCAGAGGACCGAGTCCGGGTGCCTAGGAGGGTCAGAGTGTCCGCGCGCTGGGAACCTGGAAAACGCCGCTGCACTCCGGGTTCCGCCCCTCGGCGAGCTCCTCGCTTCGGAGGCCCAATAAAGTTATTGAAATTGACGCGGTTGCTAAGGAAGTGGGTCGCCGAGCCGGGTTGCTAAGGAAGTGAGCGCCGCGGTCTCTCCCCATCCGGGGCAGCTGGGAATGGCTGAGCCCCGGGTTCGCCGCCGCCGCCCGCTCTCGGCTGCGGCCGCAGGTGAGTTCGAGATGCTGGGGTCACCGCGGGGCGCCCAGCATTATCCCGATGTCGTTGCTCTGCGAGCCGCAGCATCCTTTGTCCGGCCTCTGTGGTATCTCTGACCACCCGGCTTTTTCTCGGGCGCGGCCGGTACGACCCCCCAGTCTCGGCCGCCCGTGCTCGCTCCTCACGGCCGGTCCGGGGCCACAGTCCCAGGCCCTGGCTGGAAAGGCAGCTCAGGAAGCAAGAACCTGAGGTCCGAGCCTCAGGGCGGTGCCTGGCTCGCTGTGTGACCTTGGACAAACCCCTTGCCTTCTCTGGCAGCAGCAGACCTGTCTGCCCATTGGGGTCTTGACACTTGCCGAGGAGACTTGTATATGAAAGGGCTCCAAGTGGGAAGAGGGTGAACGGCCAGGATACTCTATGTGGAGACCAAGAGAACTGTTTGAAGTCTGAGTGCTTGAGTTTGAGGCTGCATAGCGTGGCGTTGAGTCTTCTCATCTGTAAATCAGATCATGGGATTGCCCTTCGTGGGAAGCAGGGCGTCTGGAGTAGCTTGGGACATGATGCTTAAAAAAACAAAACAAAACATGTTAATTGCATATAACGGGTTTCATGATGACGTTTCATCCGTGTGTATAATTTATTTTATTCGTGCTCCCCTCCCACTGACCCTTTCCCTTCACTTTTTAGTCCCTTCTAATTCCATGCCCTAGCGCAGTTTACAAAAATTAGGTTCTTTTGAGGAGCATGGGCGTTTTGCCCGTGGCTACACTACAGAAGAAAATGCCTGCTACTCCCTCAATCACCAATAACTCATGTGAGGTGTTAGGTTTGGGGGTGTGGTGGTGGTGGGGACACAACACCTCAGGAATGGGTGGCTGTGTTGTGAGCCCCTCCCCCTAGCAACCGTTAACTGCCCATAAATCCTCGTGTAGGGGTGGGTCCTGTTGAGCCCCTCCCCCTCCACAAAACACGTGGTTAAGTACTACTTATCACTAATGGGATGGAGCCTTCCAAGAAGGGGAAGATGACTTGGAACCAGAAGGACTTAGGTGTGTAGCTTGCTAGTGCATATGGGTATTCTAGACACCCTGGCCATTCCCCACCCACAGTTTTACTTTGTAGTCTGCTCAGAGGGGGGAAGTTACTGACCTCTTAAAAGGTTCTGTACTTGTGCCATGCCTGTCACCCGGTATATTCATAACAAGAATAGGGGTATTTATCTCTTCTGAGAAGTGCTTAGAGCAACTTGATGCTTAAGAAGTTTTTTGAGGCGTATTATCTCATTTAGTCTTCACAGACAGTGTCAGGCAGCTGGTGATGTCACCCGCTCTTGTAGATGAGGAACCTGTGCCTGAGAAAAGTGAACGGCTTGCCTAAGACTGAGGCTTAAGGTGTGATGGAGCTGGACGGCATTTTACTCCCCGCTCCCTGATGCCTCTGCTTTCTCAACAGTAACTGCTAGAAGGCCACAAGGGTATTTTGGGTTGCTTCTAATTGCTTTGGCTAGAAGTTGTTCTCCCAGTGGCATGGAAACAAGATCTCAGAAAAAAAAAGCTCTGCATGTTTTAGTTTGTTCCTAGCATATATTAATTTTATCTGATAAATTTGACTGACTTTTTAAAAATACCATTACTGTAGTTTGTGTGTGTGTGAGTGCCAGCCTGTGCTGTGGTGTGTGGAGGTGAGAAGTCGGCTTTGTGGAGTTGACTCCTTCCACCTTTCGGTGGGCCTTGGGGATCAAACTCCGTAGACTCAGGTTGTCAGGCCTGTGTGGCCAGTGCTTTCCCTGCTGAGCCGTCTCCCCTGCCCCATGTGATGTTTAAATTCGTGTGTATGTGTGTGTTTTGATCATACTTACCTCCATCACCTTCCTACTCCTGCTGATACCCTCTCTTCCCACATTGTCTCCCCTTCCACAGCTCCCCTCTTTGATGACCCAGCCAGTCTAATTAGGATGGCTTATGGGAACACACATGAGGATTTATTTATAAGAGCACAAGTAACTTACTAGTGTTTCCATGGCTGAAGAAGTGCCTCTTTCTCAGTCACCATGGACTGTCTGTAAGTCCTCAGAGACGAGCGGGGCCTTATGAAGCCCTGCCCGCTTCTGTGACTAAATATTGATGGGCTCAGTCTCATAGACTTCTGTACAGATAGGCACAGCTGCTAAGAGTTCACAGGGCCACAGCATGTCCTACCCAGAGGCAGCATTCCACACGCCACTCCCCTCTTCTGCCTCTTACATTCTTTCTATCCCCTCTTCTGTGATGCTCTCTGAACCTTGAAGGGGGTGAAATGCCCCCCTTTAGACTGAGCACTCAGTAGTCCCCTACTTCCAGCACCTTGGCCACTTATGAGCCTCAGTAGCCACCGCCCACTGCAAACGAAGCGTCTGTGAGCAAAGCTGACTCCATTACTAATCTATAGGCATAAACCTAAATATTTAGAAAGCAGTTTGACAGATACATCATAGCCATTTAGGAGCTCAACAGCAGTGACTCCCCACTAGGGCCTGGGTCTTCTCCACATGGGCTTTGACTAGGCTATAAGGAATTGCTGTCTGTGGAGAAGGCTGCAGTGCAAGCTGTTGGTTAGCCTGTAAGTGTCCTGGCCCATCTTGCTGGGCAGGTCGTTACTGTAGGATGAAGCATCCACAACTGAGTGACACTGTTGATGGGAGCTCTTCCTTAGCAGGCTGCATAGCATCTTCCACCCTGTGAACCATGGCCAGCAGCGGGGAAGCGTCCAGCTCAGTTTCAGCTTGGTTTCTCTTTGTCATGAAATCAAAGCTTGTACTGTCTTCAGCAACAAGTTCTTACCGTCTCATAATGGTGGGCAACCAACAGCAGTTGCGATAGCCTGTTTGGGGTACCTCGAGGGCATCCCTGGTGATTTGAATGGGACCACTGAGACATCCAGCCCCGTGGGTTGAACAGCTGCCTGTTTCTTGGCCTGTACAGTGAGTGACAGCCGTTGGTGGACTACTGCATCTCCTTTTAATAATAAATCCCCTTTTAATAAACACTCTGATCCTCCATTCTGTCTGTTCCTTTAGCAAACCCTGACCAACAATTCATGGTAAGGTAGTCCAACCCTGGCACTAACATTTTCCTATAATAATTTGTGGCTATAAATTGCTCGGCACATTTGGTAAATGTTAGCTGTCATTATTTGGGCTTAACTTAGCACGTGTACTGTATTTTACATTCTGATAGTGGTTGGTGAGTGAGTATAGTGTGTGCTTATAATCTCAGGTCTGTCAGTCCTCAGAGATGATCAGAAGCATGAAGCAGTTGTCATTGTGGCAGTGTGTGACTGTGGTGTCATTGCAGGATTTCTCCATGAACCAGGACCTCCTTACCAGGGTGGGTGCAAGGAAAGGAGAAATCTGGTGCGGCGGGCTGTGCTCAGGTGGTAGAATGTTGCCTGGCATACACGAATCCTGGATTTCTCCTCTAGTGCCATGTAGACACTGGCATGGTGGCTCATGTCTGCAGTCCCAGAACTCGGGTGCTGGAGGTGGAGTTCAAGGCCACCTTGCCTGTATATCAGTCGGAGACACATGAGGCCCTGTTTTTGTTTTAAGGAGGAAAATGGCTAATTGGAGGTTTTGTTGTTTGGAACCAAATTCAGTAAATGTTTATTACATTTCTCTATCCCAGGGATATACAGGATACTGTATCTTCATGGCCTTCAAGGAACCCCGAGCTTAACTTGCAAATAACTTCATTTGACAGTATTTGATCTGCCTGCCCATTGGGTGTCAGGCCTTGCACATGCTAGGCGGGCACTCCACTAACCAGCCCATCTCTGGCGTCATGGTTTTTGTTTAAGGCCGACTTGTTGCTCTGGCCAGCCTCTAATTCCTAGGCTCAAGTGATCTTGTCACCTTAGTTTTCTGAGCAAATGAGACTGTAGGTGTATGTTAACACACTTGCCTTGACTTGTCTAAATGGATTCATGGATTGTGTTTGTGTTGGCCATAGAGTAAAGCCCTGCTGTCTTCTGCTGTGTCCTGAGATGCCTGCTAGGCACCCAGATAGGAGCTAGTAGTGGGGTGGTGGGGGAGTGGGGAACCTCAGATTGCTCCTACATCTTTTTCTTTCCCTGTTATCTTTCCCTTCCCCCTCCCTTTCCTTTCTCCTCTCTTTTTCTTTTTTTCCATTATTTTTTAAAGATTTATTTTTATTTTCTGTGCACTGGTTTGCCTGCATGTATGTTTGTGTGAGGGTACCAGGTCCCCTAGAACTGGAGTTACAGTTGTGAGCTGACATGTAGGTGCTGGGAATTGAACCTGGCTCCTCTGGAAGAGCAGCCAATGCCCTTAACTGCTGAGCCATCTCTTCAGCTCTCTTTCCATTTCTTCTTGTCTTTCTGGGCCTTGTTACGTAGCCTAGGTTAGCCCCAGCACTTGCTCTCCCGCATGCTGGGTTCGTACACATTTCAGGTTGCCAAGGAAGAACCTTGTCTTGTGACAGTTGACACACTGCTGTCTGTATGGATCTTGATGCTCTGGAGTTCTGAATTGGGCCTTTATTTGGTCTCATTGGTACCCGTGAGGAAAGCAAGGTGCAGATTAAACTCTCCAGTGAACAATGGCGGAACTCCTAGGAAGAGAAACCATGCTGCCGGGCAGAAGCCCACCCACCTCACAGTGGTGTCCGGGTCTTCAGACGCCAGGCACAGTGCTCTTGTTGTATTCCTATGGCTTCGTTTGTGGGACATTTGCTGAGCAACAGGTATTTGCTGTGGCAGCCCTGTGCAGCCTGGGGATATGACAGTGAAGAGATGGCTGAGGTCCTTGTCTCACAGCGTTCAGCAGGTGCAAACCCAAAACCAAAAAGTAGGCAGACGGGATTTGAACTGGAGGAACACAGTGGGAGCAATGGCGCAGTAGTGTGCTGGAAAGCCATTCTCCAGGGATGGAGGGGACACTGCTGCATTAACTGGGGGAGGCGGTGACATTTTTGTTGAGGTTTGATCTCGGGAAGGGGCTCACTGTTTGAAGGTATACCAAAAGGATAAAGACTCCACGGTGGTCCTGAGCTAATTCCAGAAACTGCAGGAAGTGGCTGTGATGGGGTGAGTGGAGAGGTGGCTGGGAGTAGGGGGAGTCTACTCTAGAGGAGTCTACACGCCATGGGAACACTGGAGGCTTCTCAGAAGGTGTCATCATCTAGGTGTTTTTGTTGGTGTTAGTTTTTTAATGTGTGTGGATGTTTTGCCTGTGTGGATGCCTTGTGTCTACAGAGGCCGGAGGGATTGTTCAGTCTCCTGGAACTGGAGTTACAGAGGGTTGTGAGCTACCATGTGTGTTCTGGGACCTGTGGAACAATACCTACTGAGTTACCTTTCTTTCTCTCTCTCTTTTTTTTGGGGGGGTGGGGGGTTGGTTTTTCAAGACAGGGTTTCTCTGTATAGTCCTGGCTGTCCTGGAACTCACTCTGTAGACCAGGCTGACCTTGAACTCAGAAATCTGCCTGCCTCTGCCTCCCAAGTGCTAGGATTAAAGGCGTGCGCCACCACTGCCGGGCCCTGAGTCATCTTTCTAGACCTTAGAAAACCTTGGTGGTTTAAATAAATAATTTTTAAGACAGGGCCTATTGTAACCTAGGTTAACCTTAAGTTCTTTATGTAGTTGACTAAGGATGGGCTGGAACTTCTGATTCTTTTGCCTCTCTCCTGTGTACTGGGGTTATAAGTGTATGCTACCATACCAGATCATGTGGGCCTAGGGACTGACTTCAGAAACTTGTGTATGCTCGATAAGGCCTCTACTAACTGAGTCACATCCCTGGCCCCTAGTTTTCTGCTTTGTTTTTAAATCACTCTGAGGGCTGATGATGAGGTTCGGTGTAGAGTGTTCTCAGTGTGTGCATGTGCCCTCCGTGTCACAAAAGGAGGGCAAAAGAAAGTGAAGTCACCTGGCCTCTCTGGATTGTGAGTTTGAGAGAGCTTTAAGTGCCAGCCAGACTAGGTAGAAGGTTAGTAAGATGGTGGTGACTTTTTAGGGTGGTGGTAGGGGATGGTTATGTTTTGGAGGTGGCCAGTAGGGTGAAAGGATTAAGGGTGACTCCTAAGTTTTTGGCCCAAGCAGTTAGGTAGATTTAGAGGTGCCATCTGCCTCTCAAAGGATTAGAGGTCTCTGGTGAGGGGCCCTGAGAGGAACAACTGAATTATTCCAAGAGGCCCAAGGTACTACCAGTGCCTTAGCCCCTGCTGAAGGAAGACAGCCTGGAGGGTCTTACATTGTCCACCTAAGTCATCCAGATCTGCTTTTCCCAGGCTGGCTCGATGCCGGTCTGTGGAGTAGTAGTAAGTGGGTGCTCTGATGGGGTCCTGCTTACCTCTCTCTGGCTGTTTCAGTTGCCGTCCTAACCTGGGGATCTTGGCTGATGGAGGTTGGAAGGAATCTAGCCAGCTCTGGGGGAGAGCATATACTCACTAACACAGCTCACCCCCAGCACCTCAGATGGCCATGCTCTCCCTGCCAAAATGCCTCTTTCCTGGCTGCTGAACAGTAGGTCTTAAGGTTCAGAGCTTTTTAGACAGGGGAAGGCTTTGTAAAGCTGCTGTATTCTGCCAAAATTCCTAGAGGACTCTTGAACGTAGTAGCTCATCCAAGCAAGGGCTCCAGGCCTCATTTCCCATGCACTAGGAAAGGCCTTTGTTCATTTGGCGGTCAGTGAGGCCTGTTAGCGTTGTGGGACTCACAACTGCACACACTACTCCGAGTAGCTCTGGTGTTTTCTTTGCTCCTTCTTGAGTCTCATCCTCAGTCAGTGGTGGCCACATGGAGTGTGGGTTGTCCCAGGCTTCAGGTAAGGACACGTAGATACCTAGAAATCAGTCCTATTTGCTAGTGTATTCTGTACCTGCTAAGGGTTAAGGTAGGAAGATTGATGCTGGTTTAAGTGTGCTGCGCATGACAGAAGCACTTCTTGAACATGCACAGTCTAAGCCTAGATTGGAAAAATCAGGGTCTGGATTTCACCAGGATCCACTCACCCAGGTCAGATGTGAAACTATGGTCTCCTTCCATTTCCCTCCGGTCAAGCCACAGAAGCCAAAAGCAGTGCAGCAGTGGCCGAGAAAGAGGAGCTACTGAAAGCGCTGAGGGTGAAGCCACCCAGACAGCTGGGTGAATTATGGGTGGAGCTGTTCAAACAGCTGGATAATCTCTAGGTGGAGCTGTCCCAGCTGCAGGTCACTAAAGTAACTGTTGTTAGCATCATCTGTGTAGTCAAGATCTGAGCTGTCAAATCGAACTTTTGGGGTCACCTTTCTTAACCTTTGGAGAGAAAATCCTACAAAGACAAGAAGTACAAGCACCTGACTTAAGACCCTAGAAGACAGGGGTCATGCAGGGGCAAGAAGCCCCTCACCTAGACCCCAGAAGACAAGAGACCTACACACTCCTCACCCCCTTCACCAGGCCCAGAGCTGAAGACAGTGTAGGAGCTGCAGGAGGAGCTGTGCCTGCACACAGCTCAAAGAACACAGCCAAGGCCTGAGGTCACCCCAACAGTAAAACACGAAGCTGGCTCAGAACAACACCCCCATCCCCCAAGACTTTGTGCTACCAGCAAGCTGATAGTGTGTTTCGATAGCTAAGCTAAGGCTTGCTGAGCCAAGCTTGCAAGCCCTGCTTTCATTTGGTCTTCAGCAGTCTTTGTACAGGAACTGTTCCTCCCAGTTCCCAGAAGAGGGAAGTAGAGACTGTGTGAGTCAAATACTTCCCCAAAGATGCTGATCCGGAGTCCACCGCTCAGCCTACTATTCACTTTTCTCTAAGAAAGTTATTTATTAATTATGATTGTGCATTTTTGTGTGTGCATGGTGTGTGTACATGAGAACACGTGTGCCTGTGAAGGTCAGAGGACTTTTGTAGAGTCAGTCCATCTCCTACCTTTCTATGGGTTTCAGGGGTCAAACTCTGCCATCCACTGAACCATCGAGCTGGCCTTCTACTGCTCCCTCCCTCCCTCCCTCCCTCCCTCCCTCCCTCCCTCCCTCTGTTCCTTAGGATGCAGAGCCTCTTGCACGCTAAGCACAGGCTGCACCACTGAGGGGCATCCTCAGCCCCATCTGTTGTTTTTCAGAGGAGCAGTGACCACAGCATCCATTTGTCCGAGGCCTTTCTCTTCTGTGCCTGGGTAACTAGTTTGAAATGCAAATAGCAACCAGGTGCAGTGGGACTTGGTTATAATCCTGAGTGCTACTCAGGAGGTAGAGGCGGAAGGGTCAGGAGTTGTTTGGGGTTACACAGTTCCTTTGAGGTTAGCAGGCATTATAAGAGACCCCATCTCAACAAAGAAACCAACCAAAAAGTGACTTCAAAGGATGTTTGAGGAGATGGGAAACTCCTTTGTCTGTTTTAGAGTAATGGTGAATCTTCTCAGTATTTGATGGATGAGGCTACAGACCCAGCTTTGGGCTAGATAGGCAGGCCAGCCTTATCCTTTGAAGTAGTCTAGCTGCCGGCCTCACACAGCTGAAGCTGGAGCCTTGAGCTTCTTTTCCCAGTCACTTAACCCTCAACTCACTTAGTCCTGCCTGTTACATATACACGAAAGAGGGGAGGGTACAGAAGCCCTTCATTCAGTGCCTTTAGAAAGCTTGGTTAAGGGCTGATACGATGGCTTAGCTGATAAAGGTGCCTGATGGCCTGAGTTCAAGTCCAGACACACAGTGAACAGAGAGAATCAGATCCTGCAAGTTGTTCTCCTACCTCCACACATGCACTGTGACCTTCGCCCATGGGTGCACACACAAAGTAGATGAACACAGTATTAAAAAAAAAAGGCTTTGGCTCAGATCTTTAATCCAGCACTCAGGAGGCTGAGGCAGATGGATCTCTGTGAGTTCAAGCAGTCAGGGCTAAATGGTAAGACGCTGTCTGAAACTCATCTCCCAAATTAAAAAAATATATATATATTTAAGAAGATCTATTGGTCAAGCCTTTGCTATCACAGAAAATTCTGTCACTTGTATTGTGACATGGGGAAATCAGTCAACCTGCCTGGACCTCAGTGTCTGTCTCTCCCTTAGTGTATGTTTAAGTATGTCTGTAGCTGCATACACAAACACATGACTGGGCCTTGAGGTGGACATCTTCTCCCTTGGTGCCTGTATGCTGGGCTTTCTCCCAGACTTTCTGGGTGGGGCGCTCAGGGCGTTTCTCCAAGCATACAGTGAGCCCTCTTGTTAGTACCACAGGTCTGCATTGCTTCTTTTTTTTTTTTTTTTTTAAAGATTCATTTATTTATTATATATAAGTACACTGTAGCTGTCTTCAGACACACCAGAAGAGGGAGTCAGATCTTTTTACGGATGGTTGTGAGCCACCATGTGGTTGCTGGGATTTGAACTCTGAACCTTCGGAAGAGCAGTCAGTGCTCTTACCCACTGAGCCACCTCACCAGCCCCTGCATTGCTTCTTGAGGTGGGAGTGTTTAAGGATCAGTTAATCCTGATGATACATTGTGTCTCTTCATTCTGTCACCTGATTGCAGACACTGAGCTCACTGCCGGCAGATCTATCTTTAGTATACTGATGTAGTTAAATCATAATTTGCATTCGAGATCTCTCTCCCACCAATGATAATGGGGTGGGGTTGGTTGGTTTTTAAAATTTGGGCCTGTTACAGCACTTTCATTTTCTCATACTAAAGCACAGGATAGATGTGGGTGTGGTCCAGGTGAAGTAGGAAGACAACTGAGGTTTGGGACATTAATAAACTGTCACTCATGCTGGAGTCCTCCATAGCACCTTTGCACAGGTTTCAGTGGGACTGTGTGGGCTTCAGTGTAGGAGACAGGCTGGGCAGAATAGGAGCTGCCTCTAGCAGCCCAGGGGCGGGAGCAGTCAGGACTCTGCTGACAATTCTGGAAGCTGAGCGCAAAGCTCGCTGGTAAAGTGTGGAAAGTATAGTGTCAGCCCAGGTGACTAAGATGATTGTGGGCAGGTGGTCTTCGGTTTTGCAAGCTGAGCGGTAAGGAAGTGGAGATGCTCTGACAGGCACCATCTCCCCTTGCTGATGCTCGCTCTGCAGCCCTTTTCAAAGGGGAAATTTTCCTGTTTAAGAAAATAAAATTTCCAGGAGGTGGTGGTGCACACCTTTAATCCCAGCACGTGGGAGACTGAGAGATCTCTGAGTTAGAGGCCAGCCTGGTCTACAGATCAAATTCCAGGAAAGTCAAGGCTAGACAAAGAAAACCTATCTTGGGGGTGGATGGAGAAGGAAAAAAAATTCCAATAAGGAAAAGTCAAGGAAATCATGGTAAGATCAAAGTGAGGTTCACCCCAGGTCCTACCAGCTTGAAGTGATCCATTAGCGTGTTACTGCTGTGTGCAAATATGTCCCGAAGTGATGTGAGATGTTTCACAGGAGTCACACACCAGATATTTATATTACAATTTAAACAGTAGCAAAATCACAGTTATGAAGTTGCAATGAAAATGATTTTATGGTTGGGGGTCCTCACATGATAAGGAACTTCATTAAAGGGTCACAGCATTAGGAAGGCAGAAAACACTGTTTTAGCGTCATCTACTGCACGCTGATTATTTTGAAACAAATTATATATACATAACTTTACCTGAAAATTCTTGTATCTATCTTAAAAAATAAACATTTTTTAACTTTTTAAAAAATTTATTTATTTTTTTAAAGATTTATTTATTTATCTGTAAGTACACTGTAGCTGTCTTCAGACATTCCAGAAGAGGGCATCAGATCTCATTACAGATGGTTGCCAGCCACCATGTGGTTGCTGGGATTTGAAGTCAGGAGCAGTCAGTGTTCTTAACTGCTGAGCCATCTCACCAGCCCCAATAAACTTATTCTTATAATATTTTTATGTGTCTGTGTGTGTGCCTGCATCATGTATATATGTGCAGCACATGCATGTGAAGGTAGATGTCAGACCTCCTGAAACTAGAATTACAGGTAGTTGTAAGCCACCTAATATGGAAGTAATGGAGAGGCTCTCTGATTTTCACCCCCATAGCCATGCAACCCCCCCACCCCTCCCCCCCACACATAAGAAGTAGAGAACAAGCCAGGTGTGGTGGTGCACATGTGTAATGTCAGCACTTGGGAAGAGAATGGAGAAAGGCCAGGAGTTCAAAGCCATCCTTAAGCCAGGTGTGGTGGCACACACCTTTAATCCCAGCACTTGGGAAGCAGAGGCAGGCGGATTTCTGACCAGGCTAGCCTGGTCTACAAAGTGAGTTCCAGGACAGCCAGGGCTATGCAGAGAAACCGTCTTGAAAAACCAAAAAAAAAAAAAAAAAAAAAAAGCCATTCTTAGGTACTCTCCTTAGATAGCTCGTGATAGCTATCCTAGGCTATATGAGACCTTACCTTAAAGGAGAAGGAGACGACGTGAGGTGACTATGAAGCCTTGTAGGAAATTTCTGAATGTTTTACTATTAGATTCAAGAGGGGTCTTCTGTCCCACTCCCAGACAAACGCTTCTGTGACAGGGGGTAGGTACCTCTTTGGGTTCAGGGCTGACTATTTAAAAGAACATGGTACTTGCAACATTGGGGGAATGAATAGTAAGATCAGGCACTGCTGATCTTACTGGGCTGCTCTTTCAGGTCACTCTCTGACAATGTGTCTGTCTTCAGATGCTCAAACCAAAATCAAGCCTTGTTTCCTCAAGCAGGAAATGGCTTTATTGCTTCTTCTCTCCTCAGTTATGTACACGAACCCACAAAAAATCTGAAGAAGAAAAAGGCAGACAGATAAAAGAAGGCTTACAAGCTCACTAACCAGAGAGCAGCATGGCTTCCAGTCCTGTTGCCCCACTCCTGGGTATCATTCTTCAGGACACCCATGCTTCTTCAGGGCATGCTTTCTACCAACCAGCTTCACTTGACAGAAGAAACAGTGACTTAAAGAACTTTAGTTTTTTAGACAGGTTCTAAAAGAGGCAGCACTGGCTGGGTTGTCACCTCCTCTGTAGAGCAAGCTGGCCACAAATGCACGGAGATCAGCTGATTGCCTCTACTGGGAGTAAAGGTGTATGTGACCCTTGACATGAGATTCAGACAGGGCTGGCGAGGGCCAGAGCAGGCACTCATTCTTAGACCTATCAAACGCTAAGGGTCATGCTTTGATTTTTTTTTTTTAATTATAGCAGGCAGTTTTATAGATTTATATTTATGTGTTCATTTTGCCTACACATGTATCTGCATACCATGTGTATGCCTTGTACCTGCAGAGGTGGTATATTCCTGGATTGGGGTTTACAGGTGGTTGTGAGCTGCCATGTGGTTGCTGGGAACTGAACAAGGGTTATTGGCAAAGGCAAGTGCTCTAACTGCTGAGCCATCTCTTCAAATCCTACCTATATTAAAAAAAAAAAAGATGGATTTTTATTTTTATTTGTGTGTGTGTGTATGGGTATGAGTGTATGTTTAGTTGCCTTAAAGAGGCCACAAGAGGGAGGTAGTTTCCTGAAGCTGGAGTTACAGGCCATTGTAAGTTGCTGTGTGGGTTCTGGGGTACCTGTGCCCTCTGTAAGAACAGGCAGAGTGCTCTTAACCACTGAGCCCTCTCCTCAGACCCCTAATTGAATTTACTAGGTAATCCATTAACATTATTCACAGATGTTTCTGAGATAGGGCTCATGTGTCTTGTGTGTCTTAGCTAGCTCCTAATCCTATGTAACTGAGGATGTCTTTGAATGCTGGCCTTCCTTGCCTCCCCCTCCTGGTGCTAGGGTTGTAGCTGTGTGCCATCATGTCTGGGTTTATTTGGTGCTGGGAATCAAACCCAGGGTTTCTTTTATGCTCAGCAATCTTCTACCAACTGAACCGAATCTCAAACAATGAAGTTCTTTTCTGCCTTGGCCCTCAGCCACTTGGCTCATTTAAGGAAAAGCAGCCTTACCTGACAGCTGTCTGACTCTTGCTCTTCCCTCCTATAAGTAGAGGTTGGATTTTGTTGTTGTTTTTGGTATTTTGAGACAAGATGACCAGGTATGGCTCAGGCTGGCCTTCAAGTTACCATTGTTTTAACTATAGATGATACTACACCTGGCTTCTTTATTTTATTCACTCATGAGAAAATGCAAAATTAGCCAGGTAATGGTGGCACAGGCCTTTAACCCTACTACTGAGAGGCAGAAGTACTTAGTGGCTGTGGGTTCAAGACCAGCCTGATCTACAGAGCTAGTTCCAAGACAGCCAAGGCTACACAAAGAAACTGTGTCTCAGAATCAATCAATACACTGTTGCACAGCTATAACCCCAGCACCGGGAGGTGGAGCCAAGGAGGGCAAGCATTCAAAATCATCCTCAGCTACACAGGGCTGGAAGCTGGCTAAGACACACAAGATACATCAGCCCTATCTCAGAGAGAGGTAGGTAGGTGGGGGGGGGGGGGGTTTGTGGCCGGGGGGGGGGGTGGGGGGGAGAGAGAGAGAGAGAATGAAAATGAATGAGAATGTAAATGTAGAATTATTCCCTCAATGCAAGTATTATGTTCTTTTAAATAGTCTGTAAGGTATGTTTTATATCTTTTATAACTAGAGATGAATAAATTCCTCTGTGTGTATGTGTCTATCTTTATTTTTCAACAACAAAGTCTTACTACCTTATACTGGTCTTAAATCTCTGAGCCCTGGTGTCCTCCCGGCCTAGTGCTGGAGTCACAAGTGAGCCACTGTGCCCATTTAGAAACATTATAACTCCCGTTGTGATAATGGCATCCTGGGCACCAGGGTGCAGAATGTACTTGTGGGCTAGTGTGCCCCAGGATTTCAGCGTCCTGATACAGAGACTAATGCTCCCCTTGAAATCCCCTGTGGAGGATTTCAGAGCCCTGATATGGAGACTAATGCTCCTCTAGGAGAAGTCGGCCTGTGGAGGCGGCTTAGGCTGGTGACCTTGGTGCTTTTCTCTCCTTGTGGCGCTTTTCTGTCAGAGCACATGATCTATGGCACAGGCTGCATTTCCAACACTCCGTCCTTGAACTCTGGGCCAGTCTGTTGGCAGGCCATTCCCTGGGCTCTTAGAGGAGCTGAGTTGCAGTGTATTGATTAGAAATGAATTAGTGTGCACTCTGTGTGTCTGACTGCTTCTTGCAGAGCTGTTCCTGTAGATCCGCCAGACATTTATTTTTATCCCCATTTGAAGAGGCCACACACCCGTGAGAGGAGGACGTGGAAGATACAGATATGTTGGAAGAACAGGAAAATCTGTATTCCTGTCACTGAAGTGAACCACTGCTGATGTTTTGTTGAGTGTTTATTTTTATATATAATCATGATGACATGAAACCAATGCAATCTTATAAACGGCTTTTTCATTTATAACCATTTTCTAGTCATTATAGAGCCTTGCTAAATGTCTTTTTTCTGCTTTAATTAGACTTTATTATGCTTTATTAGACTTTTTTTTAAAAATAAAACTGGGTACTTGTAAGATAAAATAAATGTAAGTCCCCATTATATTTTGGAGGTATGAGGAGACAAACTCTTACCGTTTTGTCCAGACTGATCCTAAAGTCAAACTCAAGTGGCCTCGGCTGGGCATCTGGGGTCAGCCAGTACCAAGTGTCTTTTAAAAGATGGGACAGTGTAGTGGGCTTTCCTTTCCCTTGCTTTTTCCTTTTGAGACGGTTTTACCATGTAGCCGTTGTCTGCATGGAACTGGCTTGTAGATCAGGCTGGTCTGGAACTCAGAGTGACTCCCTCCCAGTGCTAGGGCTAAAAGCTTAGCTGGTGTCTCATTTGCTCTCTTTACTTTTAAAAGAGAAATGATCAAACATTGCACGTGAAGTTGAACCTGTCCTCCCCTCTAGTTACATTGTCTCACTTGTTCCCTCCATTGTCCAGTCTGGACAGCTGACAGTCATCCTCTGGTGTAGACTGTTCTCTATAACGTGAAATTGCTTGGTGGGTGTTTTGGGGGACAGGGTCCCATTTGGTGGGTGAGTCTGGACTAAAACTTGTCAATTCAAGGACTGGCTAACTTTTTCTACAAAGGTCTAGATGGTAAGTATTGTGGGTTGGGGGCGGGGAGTGTATTTTCTCTGTTAAAGCCACTGCTCTGCCGATTTGTAGTCACCACAGCGCCAAGCATATGCAGAGCAGTGTCACGGCTGTGTGTCAGTGAGCTGTGTTTACAGAGATGCGTGTGGGCCTGATCAGGGCTTTGCAGACCTCTTGTGTGTGTGTGTGTGTGTGTGTGTGTGTGTGTGTGTGTATAATTTATTTATTTTATATATGTGAGCACACTGTCACCTTCTTCAGACACACCAAAAGAGAAACATTGGATTCTATTATAGATGGTTGTGAGCCACCATATTATTGTTGGGAATTGAACTCAGGACCTCTGGAATAGCAGCCAATGCTTTTTTTTCTTTTTTTAAGATTTATTTATTATTATATCTAAGTACACTGTAGCTGTCTTCAGATGTACCTGAAGAGGGCGTCAGATCTCATTTCGGATGGTTGTGAGCCACCATGTGTTTGCTGGGATTTGAACTCAGGACTTTCAGAAGAGCAGTCAGTGCTCTTAATCGCTAAGCCATCTCTCCAGCCCACAGCCAGTGCTTTTAACCGCTAAGCCATCCCCCCAGTCACCTGTTTTGTTTTGTTAAAAAAATCTCCAGCATTCTTTTTTTTTTTTTTTTTTTTTTGGTTTTTCAGAAATTCACCTGCCTCCCAAGTGCTGGGATTAAAGTCATGCGCCACCACTGCCCAGCATCTCCAGCCTTTTTATTTATTACTTTACTGACTGCTGTTCTGGACTATCTGCAGTGTGGATGTACTATATTTTAATTTTTGATTTCCCTATAAATGGATGTGAGGGTGTCCATTTTGTTTTCTGTTATAGCACTACTAGGGGCTGCAATTGTAGCTTAGTTGGTGGAGTATTTGCATAAACTAGACATGGTGGTAGTCAGAAGTTCAAGCTGGCCTTAGGTAGGTAGTGAGTTGAGGCCTTGGCTACATGAGACCCTATCTCAAAAGCAAAGATGAAACATCGTTTGTTTGTTTCTGCACTCATGCAAGGCTCCATCAGGACAGGACTATGTACAGAGTTTGTAGTTGCTGATGTGATGCTGCAGACTGAGCCAGGAGCTCCATGTGTTAAGGACAGCACCGCTGGGCTGGGTTTTTTGTTTGTTTGTTTTAGTTACATTCATTTATTTTGTATGGATGTGTTTGTGAATGTGTGTGTGAGAATGTGTGAATAAATGTCCCTGTCATTGTGTATATGTAGAAGTTGAGACAACCTTTGGGAGTCCATTCTCTCATTCTACCAGAGATGAAAGTTGTCAGACTTGGCAGCAAGCATCTATTCTAAATAGCCATCTCACTGGCCGTCCCTGATTGATTGATTGATTGATTGATTGACACAGGGTCTAACTGTGTAGCTCTGACTAAGCTGGAGTAGACCAGTCTGGCCTCAAACTCGCAAAGATTCGCCTGCCTCCACCTCCTGAGTGCTAAGAGTGTTATCAGTGTGCTGGCCGCTGCCCTTGTGGGTTTTTTGCTTGTTTTGTTTTTCAAGCCAGGGTTTCTTTGTATAGTCCTGGAACTCACTTTGTTGACCAGGCTCAACAAAGAACTCAGAAATCCACCTGCCTCTGCCTCCCAAGGGCTGGCATTAAAGGCGTGTGCGCCACCACTGCCAGGCTCTTGTGAATTTTTTTGTTGTTGTTGTTTTGTTTTGTTTAAGCACCACCCTGGTCAATAAAATGTGAACTGGGGGCTAGGAGTGAAGTTCAGTGGTAGAGTGCTGTGTGGCATATACAAAGCTGTGGTCTCAGTGACCACACTTACACTTTAAAAAACAGAACTCGGGCTGGTGAGATGGCTCAGTGGTTAAGAGCGCCGACTGCTCTTCCAAAGGTCCCGAGTTCAAATCCCAACAACCACATGGTGGCTCACAACCATCCGTAATGAAATCTGATGCCCTCTTCTGGAGTATCTGAAGACAACTACAGTGTACTTACATTAAATAAATAAATATTTAAAAAAAAAAAAAAAAAAAAAAACAGAACTCACCTAATATACAATGTGACCAGTTTGTGACCTCTGTCCTAGTAACACACAGTTGCTCAGAATGCAGTCGACACCAAATTCTAGACTTGGAGGTGAGTCTCCATGACAGCCAGCAAGGGCAACAGTAGTCCCAAATGAAGTACTTAGGAAAGAGTGTGGAAGACCGTGGCTCCCCTGAGAAACACATAGCTGATCTTCTCAGCAGGCACAGGCCACAAGGTTGGAGAACTTAGCTTGGCACAGCCAGCCAGCCAGTGGGCGTTTGCCTGGGACGCAGGTTCTGCCAGACAAGGTCCCCAGGAAGCTGGTGGCAGGTGGCTGACCCAGCTGCTGGGTTTCTCTCAAGATTTATCACTGTGATTAGACCTGCCGGAGAGCAGAGGCAGGTAAGAGAGAGTGCAGCACGGTCCTGAGAATGTCCTCTCTGCTGAGGAGGACCCAGACCAAGATGTGACATCCCGGAGGCAGGAAATTGAATTGAAATAGAATTAGTCTTCCTGAAGTAAAACATCAATAATACATGGCTACCAGCCTAGCTGGGTGAGCTCAGAAAAGAAATGTGTTCAGAGTTGAGGAGATTTAATGAGAGGACTTGTTTTGAGGCGTTTCTTCCCTTGTTAGGAGTTTGGAAGATGAATGTGGATCATTAAACACTTCCTTCGTTTATCATCATACTTTACAGCTCAAAAAATGTATGTAGCTGTAAGGAAGTAGGCAGGCCTGTAGGTCGTCTTTGCAGAGGAGTTTTATGAAACAGACTCAGGCCACATGTTTTCACAGGTGGGAGTGGGACAGGCAGACTGCCTGCTCAGGAGGACTCCATCCTCCTCAGGAGGAGGCCGTGCACAGGAGCCTGTCTGCTCACGCCCGGCCCTTCACCCTCCACACTCTTCTCTCCCTTATAGCGTGGAGGTTCCCTGTCCAGCTGCTGGGTGCTACCAACACAAGAGGCGACTGGGCACAGTGAGAGCTAGGGACATTGCACAGAAGGAAGAGCCATTCCAGCACTTGTTCTCTGTTTTCTTTACCTTTTTAAATTAGATATTTTCTTCATTTACATTTCAAATGCTATCCCAAAAGTCCCCATACCCTCCCCCTCCCTGCTGCTCACCCACCCACTCCCGCTTCCTGACCCTGGCATTCCCCTGTACTGGGGCATATAATCTTCGCAAGACCAAAGGCCTCTCCTCCCAATGATGGCCGACAAGGCCATCCTCTGCTACATATGCAGCTAGAGACACGAACTCTGGGGATACTGGTTAGTTCATACTGTTGTTCCACCTATAGGGTTGCAGACCCCTTCAGCTCCTTGGGTGCTTTCTATAGCTCCTCCATTGGGGGCCCTGTGCTCCGTTTTCTTTATACCTTTTAACTGAATTCATCAGTTAGTTTGTTTGACCTGACTGACCTGGAAAACTCTATGTAGACCAAGATGACCACACTGGTCTCTATCTCTCTCATAGAGATCCACCTGCCTCTGACTTCCAAGTGCTAGGATTAAAGGTGTGGCCACTATGCCTGGCTTTAGTGTCTGGTTCTTTCTTCCCATCTGACAACATTCCTATGTGATTTTATTTTTTAAAACTTTTTTTGGGGGGGCGGGGTCAGTTTTGAGACAGGGTTTCTCTATATAGCCCTGGCTGTCCTGGAACTCACTTTGTAGACCAGGCTGGCCTGGAACTCAGAAATCTGCCTGCCTCTGCCTCTCGAGTGCTGGGATTAAAGGCATGCGCCACCATGCCCGGCCCCTTTTTTAAACTTTTTTATTTTTTGTGTATGAGTGTTTTGCTCACATGTATGCCTGTGTACCACGTGGATGCCTGATGCCCACAGAGACCAGAAGAGGGTGTGACATCCCATGGAACTGGAGTTATAGATGGATATGAGTCACCATGCGAGTTCTGGGAGCTGAAACCCCGTGTTCTACAAGAGTAGCCAGTGTTCTTAACCTCTGAGCTGTCTCTCCAGCCCTTTTATGTTTGAGACAGGACCTCAGTATGTAGTCTTGGCTGGCCTCCAACTGCCTTTGCCTCCTGAATGTTTTCATTATAGATTCTTGGTTCCATGTGATAAAATTCCCAATTTTGACTAAAAGACTATAAAGAATGGACTAGCCTTGTACAAATTTCTTTAAATGGCATGAGATTTAGTTCTTATTGAGTACCAGTAGATATTCGATCTCTCTCTCTCTCTTTTTTTTTTTTTTTTTTTTGTTTTTTTGAGACAGGGTTTCTCTGTGTAGCCCTGGCTGTCCTGAAACTCACTCTGTAGACCAGGCTAGCCTCGAACTAAGAAATCCACCTGCCTCTGCCTCCCAAGTGCTGGGATTAAAGGCATGCGCCACCACGCCCGGCTGGATCTCATTTTTTTTTAATGGAAAACTACAAACTAATTAGTAGAAAATTGTTGTTTAATAGACAAAATTAAGGTTTAACTGTATAGTCTCTGCACATATAGTCTCTGCACATAGGGACTCTGCACATATAGTCTCTGCACATAGGGACTGCACATATAGTCTCTGCACATAGGGACTCTGCACATATAGTCTCTGCACATATAGTCTCTGCACATAGGGACTCTGTACATATAGTCTCTGCACATAGGGACTGCACATATAGTCTCTGCACATAGGGACTCTGCACATATAGTCTCTGCACATATAGTCTCTGTGCATATAGTCTCTGCACATAGGGACTCTGCACATATAGTCTCTGCACATAGGGACTCTGCACATATAGTCTCTGCACATATAGTCTCTGCACACGTAGTCTCTGCATATATAGTCTCTGCACATACAGACTCTGCATATATAGTCTCTGCACATATAGTCTCTGCATATAGGGACTGCACATATAGTCTCTGCACATATAGACTCTGCACATATAGTCTCTGCACACGTAGTCTCTGAACATGTAGTCTCTGCACATATAGACTCTGCACATGTAGTCTCTGCACACGTAGTCTCTGCACACGTAGTCTCTGCAGTGACCACTGATGACAATGTCAGAAGAACTTTCTCTTTCTCTCTCTTCTTTTAAATTCTGAGAGTTGAAGCCATGGTGTCCCACATAGTGCATGTGCTCCTCTGCTGAGCTACACCTCCACCGCAAGCCTGTAACACTGATTTTGATCCATCATCATTGCAGCATAGAGACACAGTAGAGATGCTGTAAGTACCTTTGCCAGTGCCTTGTTGTTTGCCAGTTACCCTAAAGAAAGGCAAATGGCTCCTGTTTTTGCAGAACTTGCAGAAAACACTTTCAAAAAGAGTAAGAGATATTCTGGTTTTTCATTCTTTTTTTTTTTTTAAGAATTATTTATTTATCTTATGTATATGAGTACACTGTTGTTGTCTTCAGACACACCAGGAGAGGGCATCAGATCCCATTACAGGTGGTTGTGAGCCACCATGTGGTGCTGGGAATTGAACTCAGGACCTCTGGAAGAGCAGTCGGCGCTCTTAACCACTGAGCCATCTTTTCAGCCCCCTCATTCTAATTTTTAAAAAAGATTTATTTATTCATGTGTTTTATGTATATGAATGCTCTGTCTTCATGCACACCAAAAGAAAGCATCAGATCCCATTACAGATGGTTGTGAGCCACCATGTGGCTGCTGGGAATTGAACTAAGGACCTCTGGAAGAGCAGCTGTCTCTGAGCCATCTCTCTGGCCCCTTCATTCTAACTTTTATTTTTACTTTTTGTATAATAGTTTTCCCAATTCTTTGAGAACACCATGCAGTGTACCTTGACCGTGTTTGTTCCTAACTTTCCCTCTTATTTTCTTGCAGATCTCCCTTCCTCTGCCCCTCCCACCATCTTGATCTTTTCTCTACTTTTTGTCTTTTTCGTAACCCACCAAGTCCAGTTAATGCTGTTTGTATACTGGTGGATGTGCCCATCCACTAGAGGGCCGGTGACCTAGCAGGGGCCAGCACTCAGCGCCAACTCACGCTCCCCAAGCCCTCGACGGTCAGTCAGTAGTTCTAGAATGCTGACCAGCTTGATCTTGTGCAAACCACCAGAGCTGCTGTGAGTTCCTGAGTGTAGAAGTCCTGTCAGGTCCAGACCTCCTTCATTCCTGCCTTCCCTGACCTCTGGCCTTTACTGTCCTTTTGCCTTTTCTTGCATAATGGTCTCTGAACCTTGTACAGGGGAGGGGGACGTAGAGGAACCATATGTGGCTGAGCACTCCAGAGGGGCTGCTTATTCTCTGCACCTGACCAAGTGTGAGTTTCTGCATTAACTGACATCCCTTGCCCAAGGGAACTTCTCGGAAGAGCTGAGAACTGTGCTCATGTATAGATATGCAAATTCAGAGTGCAGACGTTATGTCCACTTATCCAAATAGGGGCAGTAGGTTCACTCCTGTGGAGTGGGCCTGAAGTACAGCTAGAAATTATTTGGCCGTCCCCATATTTGTTTGTGCCACCGTTGTACTCATGGACACGGTGCTCCAGTAGTCTGCAGGGGTCGCAGCTGCAGAAGACTGCTGAGGCTCCCCACCCTCCCGCACCCCAGCAGCCTTACAGCACTGTGAAAGCCAGCCTGCAAGAAGCAGCTTCCTCATCAGCACCACTTGATTTCTTCATCCCCTGTGACCAAGTGTGTGGTGTCTTCAGAAGTAGGCTCTTACCATTAAGTTCTGGTGGGCAGACAAGAGCACTGACAGTAATCTTCACTATTTGTGGGTCTCTGGGACACCCCGATCAACCGCTTGAGGGAGGTATCCCAGACGTGGCACTGGACGTTTCCATTTGTCAACTGTCAGCTTTTCAGGATAGCTCTAACTCTTCTCTATGCTGCAGTGTCTATCAAGTACATACATGCTTTACTCAGCAATTCAACCTCTTGGGATTTATTTTTCTATGTATATTTGTCTACATATGCAATGGTTATGTGTCCTAGGTTTTTCAGGGTGGACTGTCAGGAACAGGTAACGTGTATGTATTTTTTGTTCAAGACAGAACTATGTAGCCCAACCTGGCCTCAAGCCTGTAATCCTCCTGCCTTAGCTGGGTAAGTGCAGGGATTGCAGGTATGGACCACCGCATCCAGCAACTTAAGTGCATTTATAGCATAGAGGTTAAATAAGTTATAATGTATCTATACAATGGGATACCATGCTGCAGTCATTAAAAGATAAAGCTCTGTTTGTTGAGGGAACAAACTTGAAGGTAAGTTGCAGCAACATGTAAGCCATTGTGAATTACTGTTCATAAATAACATCATACTGTTGAAAATTATCAGATTAAATATCTAGTAATGGGACTAGAGAGATGGCTCAATGCCTTAAGGGAACTGGAAACTCTTCCAGAGGACCTGAGTTCAATTCCCAGCACCCTCACAGCAGCTTATAGCCATCAGTAGTAACTCCAGCCCCAGGGGATCCAGTGCCGCCTTCTCGCCTCTGCAGGCATGTGATGCATAGATAAATATGCAGGCAACCCCCCCATACACATATAAGAACAATAATAAAGGGAAAGATCTAATAACATTTGTGTGGACAGGAAAGCTGGGTGGCTGGAGAATGTCAAAGGAGAGATATCTGCCTCTAAAAGGATTTTTGAATAAGAATTTTAAAAATATGAATCTATTATTTAGAAAATTCCCTACCCTAAGATTATCAGGAGCCCGAGGTCCTGTGTCTCTTGGCTTTGATCTGGTCTCTTCTAAGGACACATCCCAGGCATGTGTCCTCTGCCCTCTGAGTTTCCAAGCCGCAAATGAGCTCCAGCTTTTCTTTCTCTTTTAAAAAAACTGTGTTTACCCCTTTCCTCCTGCATTCAGAGTCTACTAAGCTGACGGCTGGATTTATGCACTGCTTCACAGCCTCACTTAAAAGCACATTTTGCATAAGCCACCTCTTACTGATTCTTAGAATGGAGAAGTATGCCCAGCTCAAGCTAAGGTATTCACGCATCCAGCCCAGAGCACCGTGAGTCTTCTCTCTAAACTGAAATGTGTGGCCAGACAGCTCCCATCAAGACTGTGTAATACTGGATGCCCATCGAGCATGTTCCATGCATACCCCCCATTTTTGTGGTGCTGCAGGGTAGAACTCACAGTCTTGTACATGCTAGTACTGTGCCCTGAGCTACCCTAAACAAGGTCTTGTTATGAAGCACAGACTGGCCTTTACCTCAAAACCATCCTGCTTGAGCCTTTCGGACGCTAGCATTCCAGGCTGCCTCAGTGCCCAGTTTTTCCCCTTCCACTTGTTTAGTTCTTTACCTGTTCATTTTCTTGTGTACCCTTCATGCATTTATGTTGGTGCTGGGTTTGACTTAGCCTTTACCATTTATTGTTAAGCTGGACCTCAGGATTTTCCATTAGGGTTCACTATTTTTTGGGGGGTTCACTCTTATGTCCCTTGTTTAAGCTCATACTGTGTAAACTACATACTGTGCTTCACTTATTTAATTAATATATCTTGGTATGAATTTACTTAGGTCACATTAAAAACTATGCCAGATTCCTCTGTTTGTATTTAATCACCCTTTCTTGATGGAAACTAGAATTTTCCCCACTCTCTGGCTATCACAGTGTCACAACAAATTACCTGAAAGAGATATGTCTCTACATAAGACGCTTACCTGTGGGATAAAGTCTTAGAATTGTTTAGTCAAAAGGGCTGTACATTGAAAAATTGAAAATTTTTATTACATTTTATTTGTATATATGCATATGTGCACAGTTTTTGAATATACCAAGATTAAAAGAACACCATATTGAAATTCTACCATGTGAGTCTTGGGAACTGAATTCGGATCCTTAGGCTTGGTGACAGGTTCCTTTGGCTTGGTGACAGGTTCCTTAGGCTTGGTGGCGGGTTCCTTTACTCGCTGAGCCCTTTTGCTGGCCCTTGCACATTAAAAATTTTGATAGTTTCACCTTGTTGTCCTTAGGGATTTAGTAGTTCATAAATAGAAGGTCATCCAGGCTTTTAAAAGACTTCCAATAAGGGCTAGAGAGGTGGGTCAGTGCTTAAGAATGCTTGATGCTCTTCCAACAAAGCAAAGTTCAGTTTCCAGTACCCCTGTCAGGTGGCTCAGAGCAATCTGTAACCACAGCTTCAGGGGATTACAGCCTCTTCTGGCCTCTGTGGGGTCTGCAGTTGTGCACCTTTCCACACAGAAACACACATACACATAACTTAAAAGTAAAGTCAGTCCTCTGGAGTGGGGGAGGGAGGGAGTGAGGGAGACACACGCCCTTTAATCCCAGCACTTAAGAGGTAGAGGCTGGCAGATCTCTGAGTTCCAGGACAGCCTGCTCTACAGAGTGAGTTTTAGGACAGTCAAGGATACATTGAGAGACCCTGTCTTGAAAACTAAAAAAATCTTAAAAAGAAAAGAAAAAAAAAACAACCCAACAGTGGCAATAAAAACAAAGGTGTGATAGTTCATGCTTGTGATCCTATCACTTATAATCCTTTCTCTAAAAAAAGAAAAGATAAAAGCATCCTGTAGTATAAAATCAAATATTGATTGAGGGTGAATACAAATTAATCTTAGTGGACCGGAGTCTTTACTGCTGAAGCTGGCTAAAGTCCCAGAAGAAATGCCTAGTGTACCAGAGTAACTAAATATGGCTACCAGCAAACCTTCGGGTAAAGATTGTGTGCCCACTGCTGTCAGGCAGACCCTAGTAACAAGTGTACCATGCTCACTACTTTTGTCTTTTTTCTAGAACCTTAGCATCCTGAGCCATTTTGGATTTGTAGCCCTTGAGGCTAAACTGGTCAGAGTTCATCATGTCCAAGTTAAAAAGCTCAGAATCAGTCCGGGTGGTGGTCCGCTGTCGGCCCATGAATGGCAAAGAAAAGGCTGCATCTTATGACAAGGTGGTAGATGTGGATGTGAAGCTGGGGCAGGTGTCTGTGAAGAACCCCAAAGGCACATCCCATGAGATGCCCAAGACCTTCACCTTCGACGCTGTGTATGATTGGAACGCCAAGCAGTTTGAGCTCTATGATGAGACGTTCCGACCACTCGTGGACTCTGTGCTGCAGGGTTTCAATGGCACAATTTTTGCCTATGGACAAACAGGAACTGGGAAAACCTATACCATGGAGGGAGTTCGTGGTGACCCTGAAAAAAGAGGGGTCATCCCCAACTCCTTTGATCACATCTTCACCCACATCTCTCGATCTCAGAATCAGCAGTACCTGGTCCGGGCGTCTTACTTAGAGATCTATCAAGAAGAGATTCGAGACTTGCTTTCAAAGGATCAGACCAAAAGGCTAGAGCTCAAAGAGAGACCAGATACAGGAGTGTATGTAAAGGATTTGTCTTCTTTTGTCACGAAGAGTGTGAAGGAGATAGAGCATGTGATGAATGTGGGAAACCAGAACCGGTCTGTCGGTGCTACAAACATGAATGAGCACAGCTCACGGTCGCATGCAATCTTTGTTATCACTATTGAATGCAGCGAGGTGGGCCTGGATGGTGAAAACCACATCCGGGTAGGAAAGCTGAATCTTGTAGATCTTGCTGGCAGTGAGCGGCAAGCCAAGACTGGAGCTCAAGGGGAAAGACTGAAGGAAGCCACCAAGATCAACCTGTCCCTTTCCGCCTTGGGTAATGTTATCTCTGCCCTTGTAGATGGCAAAAGCACCCATATTCCATATAGAGACTCAAAGCTGACCAGGCTTCTCCAAGATTCCCTTGGTGGCAATGCCAAAACTGTGATGGTAGCCAATGTGGGGCCTGCCTCTTACAATGTAGAAGAGACCCTGACCACTCTGAGATATGCCAACCGTGCCAAAAACATTAAGAACAAGCCAAGGGTCAATGAGGACCCAAAGGATGCTCTGCTTCGAGAATTCCAAGAAGAAATTGCTCGGCTCAAGGCCCAGCTGGAAAAACGTTCCATTGGCAGGAGGAAGAGGCGAGAGAAGCGGAGGGAAGGTGGTGGCAGTGGTGGGGGTGGGGAAGAGGAGGAGGAGGAGGGAGAAGAGGGTGAGGAGGACGGGGATGATAAGGATGATTACTGGCGGGAACAGCAAGAAAAACTGGAGATTGAGAAGCGGGCCATTGTAGAGGACCACAGCTTGGTTGCAGAGGAGAAGATGAGGCTGCTGAAGGAGAAGGAGAAAAAGATGGAGGACCTGCGGCGAGAGAAGGATGCTGCAGAGATGCTGGGTGCCAAAATCAAGGTACTGTACCCTTCCGCAGCCCTTTCCCTTTCAGTTCCTTTTCTTAGATCAAAAATATTATACAGTAAGACCTTGGCATGATGACAACTGCCTTTAATCCCCACACACTGGAGGCAGAAGCAGGTGGGTCTCTTGTGAGGCCTATATAATAAGTTCAGTACAGCCTGCTACAGGGTGAGACCCCTGTCCCCAATAAAAGTCAAAACCTAATTACATGTATGATAATTGTCATGTATGTGTGCACTTTATGAAGACCAGCAAGAAAACCAGTGCCCAGGCATTATTGCTTCCATTAAGGAATAGGGTAACTCTTTTTCTACCACCTGCTCCTCTTCTTCTCCTCCTCCTCCTCTTCTTCCTTCTCCTCCTTCATCTTCCTCCTCCCCTCTTTCTCTCTTTTTCTCTTTCTCTTTAAGAACATCTGTATTTTTGTTTTTGTTTTTTTGTTTTTGTTTGTTTTTTCGAGACAGGGTTTCTCTGTATAGCCCTGGCTGTCCTGGAACTCACTTTGTAGACCAGGCTGGCCTCGAACTCAGAAATCCACCTGCCTCTGCCTCCCGAGTACTGGGATTGCTGCTGTGTGGTTGTGTTCATCACTATGACTGCTCCACCACGCCCGGCTTGAACATCTGTATTTTTAAATTTTTTGATATTTCTTTATTTTTTTGAATCAGGGTTTTTCTGTGTAGTCCAGGCTGGCCCTGAGTCACAGCAATGCTCCTGTTTTAGCCTACTCAACAATAGAGTACTATGCCTGGCATTTTTTTTTTAAGGTAGGGTGTTGTGTAGCCCAGGATAGCCTTGAACTTGATAGTAGCTAAGAATGAACACAGGCATGTGCCACCATGCATGTTTTATGTGGTGCTGAGTATCACAGCCCTAAGTGCATGTGGGACAAACACTGCCACTTGAGCCACAAGGGCAGTCATCAGGAAGCCAATGTTTGTTGTTCCCTTGCTTGTCTAGTTTCACGTGGGCTGTTACTTAAGGTGCTACCGCAGTTTGCTTTTTCGTACCAAACTTCTGTCCCTAAGAACCTGTACTGATGCCTGCTGTGTGGTTGTGTTCATCACTATCACTGCTCCAAATACTCTGTGATGTTCGCTCCACTTTCCTCTTAATGTGGGCTATTTCCATGTTTCCTGCAACCATTCTTGTGCTTGGCTCCAGGAGACTATGTACATGCAAGAAATTGCTGGTACCCTTATATTCTACAGTGAGTTTTTTAAAAGAATTATTTATATTTTATGAATATGAATACACTGTAGGCTGTCTTCAGACACACCAGAAGAGGGCATCAGATCCCATTACAGATGGTTGTGAGCCACCACATGGTTGATGGGAATTGAACTCAGGACCTCTGGAAGAGCAGTCAGTACTCTTAACCACTGAGCCATCTGTCCAGCTCCCTCAGTCCCAGGGACTCTTGGTCCTGCCTCATCCTGCTCCTTCGCCCATGCCCTGCTGCACAACAGCTTCCCACCAGGGCTTCAGCCGTGGCTCTCATCCAGGAATTCCTCCTGTTGCAAGGGTGTGGTCCTAAAGCAGTCTGGCTGTGCACTCCTGTTTGGCATACCTGTCCATGCTTTCTGAGGCTCTCAGGACCATGCCTGGTTTCCTAACTGGGATCTGAGGCTTTTGCTCCGACCTCTCTTGGCTTTGTCAACTTCCGCATCCTACTCCTGGGCTAACAATGGGGGTAGGAGTGTTTTCTTAGTAGATTTTTATTTTTACTTCAGCTTTTTGTGTGGCTGTCCCTTCAGACAGGAAGCTGTCCCCAACTTCCTCTGAGAGCTCGACTCCTTGCCCTTTAGTGTGCCTCTCCCCTTAGTTCCTCACACTTCCCTCCTGAGGGCATCCCAGAGCGTCTGGTCCAAGCCTGTTTACCTGTCTATGTCCCTAGGTGGGCTCCGAGCCTCACGGTCCTCACTGCCAGCAGTATCTCTGGTCTGGAGCACACCAGCTATGTTTAGTTTGTGTAGAGTGGGGTTAGTGCTGTGGATGAACAACCCAGTAAATGACTTGGTTAAAAAGCCCAAACCCTGAAAAGCACATATGTTTCAAGCTGCCAGACCTTCAGTGTTGTCAGATGGGGTCCCATCCTGCTATGGGCAAGGCAAATGTATTTTCCCCCAGACTTTTTTTTTTTTTAAAGATTTATTTATTATTATACATAAGTACACTGTAGCTGTCTTCAGATGTGCCTGAAGAGGGCATTAGATCTTATTAGGGCTACCATGTGGTTGCTGGGATTTGAACTCAGGACCTTTATGGAAGAGCAGTCAGTGCTCTTACCCACTGAGCCATCTCCCCAGCCCCAGACTGTTTTTTGCTTGTTTGTTTTTGGGGAGGTTTTGGTTCTTTGTTTTTTGTTTTTTGTTTTTTTGTTTTTGTTTTTGGACAGGGTCTCAATATGTCCTCTGGGCTGGCCTGTAACTTGCAATCCTCCAGCTACAGTCATATGTATGTTGGGACCACAGGCATGGACCATTATGCTTAGCCAGGCATAAGCCTGTTCTCTAGGTCTTCCTGTGAGGGGTTATGTTGTAGGATGGACCACAGGATGGATTTTGCTTTGTTCCTCACTCAGGCCATGGAGAGTAAGCTGCTTGTCGGAGGAAAAAATATAGTAGATCATACAAACGAACAGCAGAAGATCCTGGAGCAAAAACGCCAGGAGATCGCAGAGCAGGTAACCTTGCATTCTTGTATGGGGAAGAAGGCGTGCACTGACATCAGGGCACAGAGCAGTCAGCAGTGGGATGAGAGCAGCTCCAGAGGGAACGGACAGGAGCTGTCAGCCCATGCTAGCCAGAGCCGACTGGGCGCATCCAGCCCATAGTGTGTAGACATGGTCACTAGGGCAAGCTGATGGATTTTGTGGTATTGCTCAGAAACGTCGAGAAAGAGAAATCCAGCAGCAAATGGAGAGTCGAGATGAGGAGACCCTGGAACTGAAAGAGACTTACACCTCACTGCAGCAGGAGGTAGACATCAAGACCAAAAAGCTCAAAAAGGTAGGAGATGGGTGCTGGGAGCCTGGGGGAGGGGCACGCCTTCCTTGGTCAGCCTTTCCTCAGCTGTGTCTCTCGGCTCTAGCTCTTTTCCAAGCTTCAGGCCGTGAAGGCCGAGATCCACGACCTCCAAGAAGAACACATCAAAGAGCGCCAGGAGCTGGAGCAGACGCAGAATGAACTCACCCGGGAGCTAAAGCTCAAGTGAGTACCTGCAGGCTCTGCCATCTACCATGTTCAGGAGTGACTGTCCTGAGGACAAGCCACCTGCTTGCCAGCTCACCCTCAGCCACCCCACTGTCCCCTGCTTGGTCCTGACAAGGTCCTTTTTCATTTCAGCCTACTTTCGTGAGATCACCACAGAGTCTCCCCGTTCCTTCTCCCTCATCTTCTTGCCCCTTTATTGTAAACATTTTTCTCCTGATCTAATGACATCTGAGTACTCATCAGCCAGAGTACTTTAAGACCATTCATTGTTCTCATGAAATGGACACGGTTTCCTATAGCCTAGTCTGGCATCAGATGTGTTGTGTAACTGCAGTTGATCTTGAGCTCTGGATGCTATATGGCATCACCCCAGTGCTGGAGGTCAAGCCCAAGGCCCCACGCAAGCACTCCTATTGAGCCGTGAGCCCTGGCCCCTGAGCAGTGTGTTTTAATGCTCTGTAGATGATAGAGTGCCACAGCATGTCATCTCAGCACTTGTAAGGTTGAGGCAGGAGGATCACAAGCCTAGCCCAGACCACACAGTGAGATCTTGTCTTAAAATAAACAACAATGAAAAGCCAACTCTGTTGGTGATTTTAGTGTTTCTAATAAGCCAACAAGATGCTGGATCAATCGATCGATCGATCTTTCTTTCTTTCTTTCTTTCTTTCTTCCTTTCTTTCTTTCTTTCTCCTTCCTTCCTTCCTTCCTTCCTTCCTTCCTTCCTTCCTTCCTTCCTTCCTTCCTTCCTTTCTTCCTTCCTTCCTTTCTTTCTTTTTTTTTCTGAGACAGTCTTATGGTGTAGCCCTGGCTGATACAGAGCTTACTAGGTAGACCAGATCAAACTCACAAGAGAGATCCTCCTGTCTCTGCCTCCCTATGCTGGGATTAGGTTTTTTTTAATTAATCAAGTTTTAGCTTTTGAACAGAGCAATTAAAATTCAATGTGCATAAGGCTGTTTAAGAGATGACTCAGTAGTTAAGAGCACTTGCTACTCCTACAGAAGACTGGGTTCCCAGCACCCACATAGTGGTTTATAACCATTTCTAACTCTAGTTCCAAGCAAAACAAACAAACAAACTCATGCATGTAAAATAATCTAAAAACGATCAGGGGGAGGGGCTGCAGAGGTAGCTCAGCAGTGTGCAGTGTGCAGCCCCGGTGACTTGGGTTTGATCCTTAGAATGCACAGAGAGGTGGAAGGAGAGAATTTTTTTCACAAAGTTGTTCTCTGACCTCCATACATGCTCTTCTCAGGAATCATCTTTATTTTTTGTGTTCAATTCTTCTTACTAACTTGGATGATTAGAATGGACAGTGTTTTAGCTCGGACAGCAAGTCGCAGGGGTGAGAGAGCTTTCATCCCTAACCTACATTCAGCATTGTAAAAGCCCATCTACTTTGGGTAGTAAATATTTGTCCTAGGATGGCTTCTATGTCACCCTCCCCAAAAACACACATACACACACACACATACACTCACTCACATCCTTATTCTGCTTGTACCTGAGTAGGAATGACCTGTCCATATTCCTGGGACAGACCTGTCATTTCTATACTGCAGTCTCTCTGTATCAGTTGAGGACCAGGTGTCTTTCATGTTTGTATTTCAGCTCTGTGTATGATATTGGCCTATAGTACTTGCTCAGTAAATGTTTGCTGAGTGACTTGACTCTTGCCATATATAGCTCCATATATTCATGTTCACAGATAGACAGCACTTTGACTTATTTTGTTATTGTTGTTTTTGGAAAAAGAATTTCACTCTAGCCCAGGAGGGCATCATAGATTCAAGGGAACCTCCTCCCTCAGCATCCCAGGTAGCTGAGACTGTATGGGTATGTGCCATTGCCTGGCTCTATGTGCAGTTTTCATCTGTATTCTCACCTATGTGTATTTTTACAGGCATCTTATTATAGAAAACTTTATTCCCTTGGAAGAGAAGAATAAAATTATGAATAGATCCTTTTTTGATGATGAAGAAGACCATTGGAAATTACATCCTATAACCAGACTGGAGTAAGTCATTGTGGACCTAAAGTAGATTTGCTTGTGGGAAAACAAAGAATGTTGCCAAGAGGACTGGGGCACTGGGGTGTGGGAGAGTGCACTAAACCTGGAGCTGGCCTGCTGATGTTGTGGCACCACAAGCCCAGGAGGTACAGGCCTGGGTACTCATTTTAACACTAGAACCCGGGAGGCTTTGTCACTCATGAACTAGTTAGGTATAGCGTTTCCCATGATCTCAAATTTTCCTGTCCCCTGTAAAGTGAAGTGTGCTAGGCCACAGGACAGGAGTTATGCTGGATGTTACCTGTCAGGGATGCAGGACTGGTAGTACTGGTACTATGCTCGTCTGCTGTCTGAGAACAAGATAGTGACTGGGGTCCTTTCCAGGTTGAAAGAAACATGATGCTCACATCTGAGTCAGATGGCGCCTCAAGCAAAAAGCTAAGCAGTTATCGTCAGGCATCATCTATCAAGCCTTGGTCTCAGGAGTTCCTGCTTTGAGTTCTTACTCTAGCTTGGAGTACTTATCAGAGCACTCACTGAGTACTTAACCCCATTGGCCTTGCCTTAGGCTGTGGGGCATAGTCCAGCAGGGCCTCAACATTGTCATCTGTTTTCAGAAACCAGCAGATGATGAAGCGGCCTGTCTCTGCTGTGGGATACAAGAGACCTCTGAGCCAGCATGCACGGATGTCCATGATGATTCGGCCAGAGCCCCGGTACAGGGTGAGGAGACTGTTGGTGGATTTCAAAAAGTTGTTAAAATTACATTCATTGTTTTAATGTGTGCATGTATGTTTGGGGGGAGGGGTATGCATGCACATGCCACAGCAATAGTCCAAAGACAACTTGTGGACATTGGGTTTCTTCTTTTTCCACCATATGGGTCCCAAAGATCAAACTCTATTGTCAGGCTTGGCAGCAAACACTTTAACCCACTGAGCCAGCTCACTAGCCCCAGTGTTTGTCTTTCTGTGTTTTTCTTCCAGAGGAATTTAGGTTTGAGAAGTCCTAAGACACCATCATGCTAAGTCATGGGGTTTATATCTGACTTTCTCAGAGATTTGAGGACATGTACACTAATGATAACAATGATACATGATGTAACAAGTAGATGATGGAAACTAAATGGAAAGGCAGGGGTTTGGGGTTTACTCCATAAAGTGCTTGTCTTTTGAACAGGAGGACTTGGGTTCAAGCCCCAGAAACCACACAAAAACACCAGGTGTGGTAACAGACACATTCTCACTACATTGTAGTGTGTGCGTGTGTGTGTGTGTGTGTACATGCACTAAACTTACATTGACAGACTTGATAGCACACATTTTCTCATTAGCCATTTTGCCAGCTGTGGCAGTGTATCTTTGTAACCCCAATACTGGGGAAGTAGAGACAAGAGGACCTGGGTCTTACTGGCTGGCCAGTTTAGCCCAGTTGGTGAGCTCCAGGCTACTGAGAGACCACATCTTAAAGGAGGGGGGCAGCTTTCCAAAGAATGATGCCTGGGCTGCTCTCTGGCCTCTATAGGCAAGTATACATACCTGCACCTGCATTTTCACACACAGTTACAACAAGAAAGGTGAAGCAGAGTGAGATTTAGAACTTCAGGACAACGGAGGAGTGGGGAACAGGTACATGAGCAGAGAGGGATGCGCTGGTGGGCAGGTATGTGAGAACGTAGAAAGATGCAGGTTTAATGGTGGGACATGGGCCTTTGCTAGGGAACTGCTACTGCCATTTAACATTTGTGTCAGTTGCAAGTCACTGAAAGTGACATATTGAGCACTGTTTAACAACCCCAAAATATCTTGCAATAAAATGCTGCAGATTTTCTATTTGCAAACACTTTCCGTGTGCTAGGCCTATACCTGAGGTCTGATTGAACTCTGCCGAGGTCTCTGTCTCCAGTCCTGTTGTTTAGAGGGTAGGTAAGTGGCAAGTGATGGACTGGGAGGCGAGGTCTGTTACAAAACAGTTTTACAAGCTGGGCATGGTGGCTCACGCCTTTAATCCCAGGCACTTGGGAGGCAGAGGCAGGAGGATTTCTGAGTTCGAGGCCAGCCTGGTCTACAGAGTGAGTTCCAGGACAGCCAGGGCTATACAGAGAAACCCTGTCTTGAAAAACAAACAAACAAACAAACAAAAACAACAACAACAAAAAAACAGTTTTACTATTCCTGAGGGCACACATCTGCAGTCCAGCATGCAGGATGCAACTAAAGGTCAGCCTGGTCTATATATATAACATGATTCAGGCCATCCAGGGTTACAGATGAAAACCTTATCTCAACAACAATAGCAAAAAAATAAAAAATAAAAAATAAAAAAGTTGGTGCTAGAAGAATATATATGAATTAAAAATCTGGTGTGTGAAATGCATGGACATTGAGCTCCTTCCTTCTGAGCAGTGAGAGTGTACTCAATTTAAAGTTCCTTCATTTTACTTAATTGTATTTTGCAACCTGTATTCTTTTTTTTTAAATTTATTTATTTGTTATATATAAGTACATTATAGCTGTCTTCAGACACACCAGAAGAGGGCGTCAGATTTCATTACAGATGGTTGTGAGCCATTATGTAGTTGCTGGGATTTGAACTCAGGACCTCTGGAAGAACAGTCAGTGCTCTTAACCACTGAGCCAACTCTCCAGCCCCTGTATTTTTTTTATAATGAAGATTTTTATAGGGTCACATTCTGTAGCTTAACCTGGCCTAGTATGTAGTTCAGAATAGCTTCAAACTTAGGCAGTCCTCCTGCTTCAGTCTCACAAGCACGGAGAATACAGATGTGAGCTATCATAACTGGCTTCACTTAAAAATTAAAGGAAACAATACAAAACAACACTCTCCTTTCAAGCCAGAGCCAGATGAACTGGGTGCTTCTCCTCCTGGTGCTTAGTCATTTAAAATAGAGAAAGGAAATTAAAACGTGCTTCTTGTGTGGGGTTCACAGGGAGGAAGAGGGGCGGGGCAGGCAGAAGCCTCTGAAGCATGTTTCTAGCAGTTTCAGATGTGCAAAGTCTGCCAGGTTTTGTAACTGAGTCAAGAAGCTGTTTTTAAAGTGCCCAAATAAAATGTGTTGTCTTTCCAGGGCACAGGCATGACCAAAAGTGGGATTGAAAGCAGTGACTCGATGTTTAGTAATCAGCCGGCTTTACTGGAGAAATTCTGTGCACTGTCTGGATATTTAAAGCTGATGATTGTGGCCCATGACCCCCACCCTCACCCCACACCCCGGACGCAGCTGTCAAGTGGCACAAGGACACACTCTGTCTGTGTACAAGTTGTCTTCAGAGTTAGGCAGGGCTCGTTCACCGTGATGCTCTGTGGAGGCAGTTCACAAGCCGACTATGAAGCAGAAGCTAGTCCTTCAGTGGGGCAAGCACATGCTTGTCCTGCATTCACTTCCAGGGACACAGATGCTGCTGCCTGCAAACAGCTGGAACATCTGTGTAAGCCATTAATGATGACTTTTTACCATTTCACATCTTGTGTGAGACATGTTTATTGCAAAAAAACAAAAGCAGAAAATCAGGGTAGAAAATTAAAAATCACCCATCTTAATTAAGTATGATGAGTCACACCTGGAAGGATGAGGCAGGAGGACTGCCATGAGTTTCAGGCTACCTTGTATACATAGGATAGAAGGATCTCTCTCTCTCTCTCTCTCTCACACACACACACACACACACATACACATAGACAGACAGACAGAAAGACACTTAGAATAATAATCTATAAGTAGCATAGAAATAAGGCAAAACTGTTATGTTATAAAGATAAACATTATATAATCATAAAAGTTCCAAGAGGATACTAGCACTTACAGTCTGCAAAGCCCAGAAACATGAAGCAAGACTGGATGAACTGAAGGGAGAAAAGGACAGGTCAAACATAATTGTTGGCAACTTCACTGCTACATTTTCAGTAATGGATAGAACATCTCAACATTAAAAAAAAAAGAGGGGGTGCGGATAGATGGCTCAGTGGTTAAGAGCACCGACTGCTCTTCCGAAGGTTCTGAGTTCAAATCCCAGCAACCACAACCATTCATAATGAGATCTGACGCCCTCTTCTGGTGCATCTGAAGACAGCTACAGTGTACTTAGATATAATAAATAAATCTAAAAAAAAAAGAAAAAAGAACATCTCAACATGTAATTAAGGAAAAAGTAGATCTGGTCAATATTAAAGACAAACCTAACAATCTGTAAAACACTTGACTCCTTCACCACCCCCCCAATAATTTAAAACATGCATTATCTTAAGTACACACCAGATGTTGTGTTCACACCAAAGAATTCAAAGCACATGTTGTCCTACTCAGCCATAATTGTCAACCTGACACAACCTAGAATTGTCTGAGAGGACAGTTTAGAGTGAAAAACTGTCTAGATTACTGTCTAGATCAGATTGGCCTATGGGCAGGTCTGTTGGGAGGTATCTTGATCATCAGTTGATACAGAGGGCCCAGCCCACTATGGTTGCCATCATCCCTAGGCTATATATAAGAAACCTAGCCAAGCTGGGATGGTGGCACATGCCTTTAATCCCAGCACTAGGGAGGCAGAGGCAGGCAGATTTCTGAGTTCGAGGCCAGCCTGGTCAAAAAAGTGAGATCCAGGACAGTCAGGGCTGCACAGAGAAACCCTGTCTCATAAAACCAACCCCCCCCCAAAAAAAAGATATATATAAAAAAAAAAAACTAGCCAAATATGAACCAGTGAGTGAGCTAGCTGGTCAGCAGCATTTCTCCATGGTTCCCATTGTCCTCAAATGCGTGGAAGAGCAAGCAGGCCTGCCTTCAGGTTCCTGCCTCAACTTTCTGCCTTGAATTCCTTCAATGATGGACTATGATCTTGAAGTGAAATATGGCTCTCTCTCCTCTCTGTCTCTCTCTGACCCTCTCTGTCTCTCTCTGAGTCTCTTTGTACCTGTCTCTGTCTCTGTCCCTGTCTTTGTTTGTGTGTATATGTGTGTGTGATCTCCTTCTAACCTTTGTATACAAGGTGGCCTGAAACTCATTATAATACTAAATACTACTAAAGAATTTTATGTAAATCCTGCCCCTCCCACCCAGGTTATTTTTGGCCATGACATTTGTCACAATAATAAAAAAAGAAAGTAGGATACATGTTCACACAAAAACTTGCACATTGTCAGTGCAGTTTTTTTGTCCATTATTTAAAAGTCAGAACCAATCAAATGTCTGTCAGCTGATGAATGTACATGAATTGGGATATTTATGCAGTAACTTTTATTGGCCATAACAAAAGGAATGAAGCATTGACCTGGATTGCAATACAGATGATTCATGAATATAAGTGAGAGCTCTGAGTTTGAGGCCAGCCTCATCTACAGAGTGAGTTTCAGAACAGCCAGGGCTACACAGGGAAACCATGAAACAAAACAAAACAAAACACCCAAACAAACAAAAAACAAAAATCCAGGAAAAAATTTGTAAGACATATTTTCTGGGGTTTTGAAGATGGTTCAGTTGGTAAGTGCTATCCATACAGCCGCGAGGACTTAAGTTCAAGGACTTACCCATAAAAGAAGCTGGGAGCTGCAGGATGCACCTGCAGTCCTGGGGCTGAGGTAGGCAAGAGGACCTCCAGGGCTTGCTGGCCAGCCAGTCTGGCTGACTTGGTAACTTCGGGTTCACATTAAATCCTGTCTCAGAAAACTCAGGTGATGTGGATGTGGTGACGCATTCCTGCAGTCCCAGCCTCTGGGAGGCACGGGGAGTTGGGAGTAAGTTTGAGGTTAGTCTGATCTACATAATGAATTCCAGCACAGCCAGGGCTCTACAGTGAGACCCTGTGTGAAAAGTAAAAAACAAGGGCTGGAGAGATGGCTCAGTGGTTCAAAGCACTGGTTGCTCTTCTAGAGGACCTGGGTTCAATTCCCAGCACTCCTAGGACAGTTCATACCTGCGTGTAAGTCCAGTTCCAGGGGATCTAACACCCCCACACAGATACACATACAGGCAGAACAGCAACGCACATTAATTAAATATTAATTAAAAAGTGCACATTAGAAGACACCTGACATTTGGCTTCCATACACATGTATACAAACACAACACACAGGCTCTTTTTAAACATTTTTTCTTTTTTCTTTTTCTTTTTTTTGGTTTTTCGAGACAGGGTTTCTCTGTATAGCCCTGGCTATCCTGGACCTCACTCTGTAGACCAGGCTGGCCTCGAACTCAGAAATCCACCTGCCTCTGCCTCCCCAGTGCTGGGATTAAAGGTGTGCGCCACCACGCCTGGCTCTTTTTTCTTTTTATTAGATATTTTCTTTATTTAAATTTCAAATGCTATCTATCCCCTTTCCTAGTTTCCTCTCCGAAAATCCCCTATCCCCTCCCTCCACATTTTTTCTATTACGTTTATTTGTGTGTATTTTGGTGCATGTGTGTCATGACGTGTGTGTGCAGATCAGAAAAAACATATTGTGGGAGTCAAATCTCTCTCTCTACTCTGTGGGCTCCAAGGACTGAACTCAGGCCATCGGGCTTGGTAGTCGGCATCGTTAATTGCCGAGCCATCATCTTGCCAGCCCTCCTGGGAGGCTCTTAGTGGCAGTTCTGTTCTCAGAGGATGTCTGGCTCCCTTGCACCTGCTGGTGACCGCTGTGCTTCCTGCCACAGGCGGAGAACATCATGCTCTTGGAGTTAGATATGCCCAGCCGGACAACCAGAGACTACGAGGGCCCAGCCATCTCTCCCAAGGTTCAGGCTGCGCTGGATGCAGCTCTGCAGGATGAAGATGAGATACAGGTGGATGCCTCATCCTTTGAAAGTACTGCCAGCAGAAAACCCAAGGCCAGGTGAGTAGCTTCAGGGACCTGTGTTTGAAAGAACATTTGAGCTAGGTGTGATAGTGAATAATTTAATCCCAGCTCCCAGAAGGGCATGGGCCTAGCCCTTGTTTATTATGGCCTGTACTTGCTGAGCCCCCCCCAAGTCCCTCCTTCCAGATTTCACACTTCTCCTGGCAGGTGGGTTGGCCAGGCCCAGAGGGCCATGTTAGCTTAGTGGTTACAGTTCAAAGACTCCTGGTTTTCACGCCATTGAGGAAAGGCTACCTTGGAACGTGCATGGCCGTTGGTAATGCCCATGTGTTTGACTTTTGCAGGCCCAAGAGTGGCAGGAAATCAGGATCCTCCTCTTCCTCCTCAGGAAACCCTGCATCTCAGTTTTACCCACAGTCTCGGGGGCTGGTTCCCAAGTAACCCAGCACCCACTCCCAGGATGGGAACAGCATTGTCTTCTGAGAGAAGAGCGAGCACAATACTGCAGAGATGACTTGAGCCTAAACGCAGAACCATTCCCCTGAGGAGGAGTGATAGCCTCTTTGCAGATTAGCTAACTTAATCTGCCCGAACATGCTGGTCCTGATGTGGCACTCAGTTCCTCTGGGAAGTGTCCTTTAATTAGCATCTCAGAATGCATGGGTAAGGTAAACTGCAAAGTCCAAGTGGACAGCAAGAGAATGACCATGACCTTGCTTTCCTTCTTTCTCCCTTCCCTCCTCACCCTCCCTTCCTCTCCTCTTCTCTAGCCTCTTCTTCACACCAGCCTCCCTTCTTGTTAAACAATATGGAGACGAGGCCTCCTTAGGACTGTGTGTGGAGCCTTGGCCTTAAGTGGCAGTGGGGCTGAGAAATGAAAGCCCTAGAACTTGAATAGGTGCCTGCCTCTGTCAGGTAAAATGAGATATCTCACTTGGAACCAAGCCCCAGGACGGCACGATGAGAGAGCGATCCAGCTTCCAGGCCCCTCAGTAGGAGTAGATCTACCTGGAATCGGTTGAATGGGGCAGTGGCTTCCAGTTCCTGTTCCAGAAGGACTTGGTGTTGGAAGCAATAGAAAAGACATTCCCTTTGCCCCCTGGGAGAGTTTGGGGAAATAGCTTTTTTAAAATCTCAAAACCATGACCATCCTGTTAAAGACCTAAGTCTATAAACCAGTGCCATGTCCATCTACCATGTCACTTTACTCATTTGTCACCGTCTTTCCCCAAGTACACATGCTCTGTCTGAGTGGACTCATGTAGACCCACCTACAGAGTGTGCCTATAGAGTGTGCCTGGAGGTGGGGAAGGGGAAGCCAGCTCTGCCTTCTCTGATGGGAGCAGAGTTGGGGGAAGGCATCAGCAGGGCACTTGTGAATTGCCCACAAGGGTCCATACTGTCCTGGGAGCAGAAGAGTGAGGAGGCAGATGCAGACTAGCAGCAAGAGACTCAGAGCAGGAGGAAGGGCAGATAGCAGTGGAAGCAAAGGAATCCTGTCTGCCTGGAGCAGAAGCCACTGACTTCTGCGAGTGTGGCTCCCCTGGGTGGAGAGGAGCCGTAGGTGCTGGCAAGAAGAGGCTCTGAGTAGGCTCAGAGGGGAGTCCACACCTCCTGTTTACATAGACTAGTTTGGTTTATAAGTTTTAGTTCTTCATGTTACGGCACCTCAAGCTTTGCTTTATGTTGGTCATTAGGTGACAGTTACTCATTTTCCCCAAGAGAAATAAATGCATGAGTGTGTGGGGCTGCCTGTGCACAGTAGTGCCTGTGCTCTGGGTGTGTCTCTAAGAGAGACTGAAAACTTGCCCGGTTTTAGAAATACTCCAGCGTCCAGTGTTTGCCTTTGTCTGTGTGAAAGGCCCACAGAATGACTAATCCAGGCTAGAAGCACGCACCCCCCATGAAGTGTCTTGAGTCCATGATCCAAACCTGAGGGGACAGTCTGAGTCCTCAAGTCTGCCACACTGGTGTACCTTGCTGGCATGGTGCCTCAGGAAGATGGCAACTCAGGTGGCTTTGAGATACGTTTTAACTCAGCTACTTGGTCTCCAGGTACATTTCTGGACAGAGCCCATGGAAGGAGGAGTAACGTGCAATGTCTTGACATTCTTTATCACATCACGGAGATCCATGGATCTTCTTGGTAGCTTCCTTTCTGAGCCCAGAGCCCTATTCAGTTCCTAGGATGGAATGGAACCTGTCTCATCTTTTCTTGGTCTCAAACCCTGCTTCTTCCTTGTGTCCTAAGAGTTTGCTTGTTTGACTAGGAACCAAATGAGGAGACATGTGCTCTAAGGTGGCTGTTTGCTGGTGACACTTGTCTCTTACATTTCCTCACAGCTAGTCTAAATTCTGGAGGCTGAAAACATTTGTGTACCAAAACAGGGGATTGCAAACTTCAGGTACGATCATACCTTAATGCTGGTGTCGTGAAGTGGTTAATGTTCGAGTGGCGGGGGTTAAGTGACGCATAGAACTTTTCCAAGAAGACAAAAGGAAAAAAAAATCTGGAAGACATGATTATTAAAGCAAGCCTGCCCTGTCCTCTGCTGGGTTCCTACAGTGGTCTGTGGACACCAAGTGGAAGGCCACCCATGTGGTGATGAAGCTGTCCCTTCCCGGGCAGCGTCTGGTGCTTCTCTTTTCTCAATACGGATCCGATACTGAAGAGAGCAGATGGTAAAAATGTCTTGCTGTCCCCAGAATGCTGCTGCTCTGAGTTCTGAATTGAGCCAAGAGTCTAGAGGATATGACAAGCTCACTGAGGGACCAAAGCTTTATGCTGTTAGTTATCTAGCTGAGATTCTGGAAGGCCTCCATGCCTGCAGTAGCTACTGTAGTCTAGAAGCAAATCTTTAAAAGGATCTAAGAAGACCATCTGGGAGGAGTTTGAGGCTGCGCATACAATCCTCTTGGGACTCTCTTCCTCTGTTCAGTAGAATGTATCTGAAATTGTAACAGCTGACACAATTTCCAGATCCTTACACTCAGAATCAGAGTCCCCAAACCATAGGCATGAAGCACTTTGTAAGACTGACCTACATTGACTTGCTCCCTGTCTGATGCCTGCATGCTGCCTGAATTGTTCCACCTACATCTCCATGACCATGGTGCCAGAGTGCAGTACAGCTCAGGCACAGGCCACTTGTCTGCTCTTCCCTGAAGTCCTCCTTCACTGAATGTAGACTCTGCCAAGTTTCTGAGAAGCGTCGAACCCCTGCTAACGTAGGCTATCAGTTCTGCCTCACTTTGGCCTCTCGAATTTGAGGGGTACTGCGAGCATCTTGGACCATCCAGACACCATCTGTGAATGAAATGGGCTACTGATGTACTCCAAAAGCCATAATGAAAAAATCTCAGAGGGATCTAGGTAAGAACGGAATGCCCCACATTTACCATGCAAGTCTTGGTCTGATACTTTAAGATTCTAGCACCTTCCTCTCTGCCCTGATATGGGCAGGCAGGAGGTGGGCGGGGCTTGATGGCTCTTTGGAGTTCCTGTTGATCTTGACCTTCTCTTTGGCTGTCTTTAGATACAGGATATGCCAGTACTTGGGACTCTCTAAGTTTTACAATTGATATTTATTTGTATTATCTCTTTGTCTAGCAATGTAAAAGTGATTCTAAACTAAAATGTGTAATAAAAATCAATCAAATTTATTGTATCTACAAAGAGGTGTCCTTGTCAGTGATTGGTGCCTTTTCGAATGATTTGCCTGTAGCTGATGTGCTGGGATTTCCGTGTAGTGTTTAAACTGTTACAGAATAGGAGGAGAACATCAGCATTGAATTATAACACAGACATTTAAAACTACAGCTCGGAGAGGGACCCGAAGGCAGGGCCGAGGTGTGGCTTAGAGGCAAGACATCATCAAAAGGAAGGAAGGACAGACAGAAACTGTGTGTCATGTTTTTGTAGTAGCTCCTGACCTGAGTTACTTGGGCCTTGGCAAGAGGCATGCAAATTTTCAACTTTGTATTTTGCTTTTTTAAAGGTATTATACATTATATAATTTACTTTAAAATATACCCATATCTTTTTTAAAAACAAAATGACTTCCATTGTTTACCATCAGGAGACCAAAATATTAAAACTGGACCTCATGCCTTGTAAAGTCTCAGATTCCAAGGCACGCTGGGTGAAGCTCAGCAGGCCGAGCACCTCCTCCAGAGAAGCGGGACCGGCAGGAGGAGCAGTTTGTTAGTATTAGTATATTAGTTCTACTCTTCTGTTGCTGTGATAAAGTCCACTGGCCAAGTGTAACCCATAGAAGAAAGTTTATGTTGGCACAGTTTCAGAGGGCCAGAGTTTCTCATGGAAGGGGTGCATGGCAGCAAGCCGCAAGAAGCTCTGAGATCACATCTCAACCACACAGGCAGCTGAGAGGAAGAGCTGCAAGTGGGCAAGGCTATAAACTCTTAGAGCCCACCCTCAGTGACATGCCTCTTTCAGCAAGCCTCCTCAAAGTTCCACAGCGGCCCCAAACAGCTGCCAACTGGGGACTGAGTTTTAAATTCATGCACCTGTAGGGGATGGGACGGCTCTCATCTAAAGCACCAAAAGCTTTGGGCTCTGAGCTGGGTTTGAGTTCTACCATGGACTTTGCTCTCTACCTCTTTGAATGTAAGGAATTTAATTTACTTCTCTAGCTTCTGAAGCCCCTGTCTTATCAGGTGGGGTGAGGATAGCCCAGTAGGGTTCTTGCGATGATTAGCAATATAACGTAAGCAACCTGCACAGTGTGTGCCCTGGAGCAACGTTCAACAGTGGGCATTGCTAGGATAAGGCTCTGTGTTGAGGAAGATGTGATAATCAGTCTGTATCACAGGAAACCAGTAGTCAGAACTGAGCAATCCAGCTTTACAGGTGATATTACACAAAAGGCTCAGAAGCCATCTTTAGCAGACTCTAAAGAAAAGCAGCCAACCATTTAACAATTATCAAGTACCTACTGTGTACCAAGCCATTCGGGTACTAGTGGGACCAGACTGAGAAATTCCTGGCACATGGAAAAGAGGTGGCGCATGCACTTCAACGCAGAAGCATTAACCAAAGGCATGTAAATACAGGCCGTAATCCCAGTACTCGGGAGGCAAAAGCAGGTGGATGTCTGAGTTCAGGTCTACATACCAAGTTCCAGGCCAGCAAAGGCTACATTAGAGAGACCCTGTTTCAAAAACAATGAGTTTTCATAAATTCCATGAAGTAGCGTGATAACATAAGAGGATTGTGGGTTGTAAATAAAGGGTTTCTGAAGAAAGGGCACTGACTGTGAGGATGAAAGGACAGAGGTGGGCTGGACCAGGGAAAAAGAAAAGGCTTGTGACAAGGTGGGGACAGCACTTGTGGGAGAGGGAAGTGCTGAGGCTTCTGTGCACTGCTGCTGTCCCCAACCCTGCAGTCCTTTCCCCTAACTGCAGCAAAGTATGAAGAACTGCACAGAAGTGATCTAGCATAGGACATTCAAATTGCCAACAAGAAAGTCACACATTGGCTGGCGAGATGCTCAACAACTGAGAACACTGTTTCTCTCTCAGGACCTGGGTTTGATTCCCACCGTCAAATGGTGACTCAGAACTTCTGGCCTCCATGGGCACCAGGCACACAGACCTACATGCAGGCAAAACACCTATTCGCATAAAGCAAATAAAAAATTCACACAGCACTGAGACAGTGACTTATGTGACTTAGGCAGTTTGGTTTTCCTCATAAAATATGCGCAGATTACGTGTAGTATGTCTTTACTTCCCATCCTGTTCCATAAAGGAAGCACAAAGCCTTCCTTGGCTTAATAAGTAATAGTGGAGAATAGTCAGAATCCATTAATAAGAAATCAAGTAAAGGGTGATTTGAATCTTGTGTTATTAGAATATGTTAGAACTCTGGCCAGGGACTATCGAAATGATGATAGATCTAGGACAGGGTACCCAAGTGACTTGGATATTCCTGCCAATTTAGTTGTCTTCCTTGTCCTCCTCCTCTTCCTCTTTCATCTTCATCTCCCCCTCTTCCTCCTCTTCATTGCCATCTTTTGGCTTTTTTTTTGGGGGGGGCAGTTTTTCGAGACAGGGTGTCTCTGTGTAGCTCTGGCTGTCCTGGAACTCACTCTGTAGACCAGGCTGGCCTCAAACTCAGAAATCCGCCTGCCTCTGCCTCCTGAGAGCTGGGGTCTTTTGGCTTTTTGAGACAGGGTTTCTCTGTGTAACAGCCTTGGCTGTCCTGGAACTCTGTTGGCCAGAGGCTGGCCTTGAATGCACACAGATCCATCTGCTTCTGCCAACTGCATGCTGAGATTAAAGGTGTGCACTACTTCTGCCCAGCTCAATTTAATTATATTTTCATCTTTGGTATTGTTTTTAAAAATTGTTGGAGAAAATACTAAATCTCAGAGACTGCTTTGAAATTCATACTGATCATTTCATCTTGGGGCCTGTGATTTTTGCAGGCCCTTTTAGACTGCAGTTGCCATTTGATTGAAGTTCACTCTGAGAATCTGGTATCTAAGAACCATGTGGTCACATCTGCCAGTGAAGTTGTTAGTGACATTTGTCAAGGATGTAACTGTAGCTCTTGCAGCTGCTGTCATTGCAGCCGTGGTTTTAATCACTGGGTTTGTGGTTAACTGGGTCCCGGGTGCTTCAGTTAGGCAAGCCAACTGGGTACTTGCTGGAAGGGTAGGCATGTGCAGGGGCAGAGGTCTCTTGCTGCAGCTCTGGGGACCATACAGTCCATCTATACCTGCTGTAAACCTGTGTGCTAGGGGGTCTTGTTGCCTAGGACATGGAGGGAAAGTAAGTGTATTATGACTCTTCTGAGCAGTGTGTGTGTGTGTGTGTGTGTGTGTGTGTGTGTGTGTGTGTGTAAAATGCATGGCTTTGATTTTGCAAGCTTGGTACCTTTGAGGTTGGCCCCTTGCTTCTTGACTCTCTATTGCAGTTTCATATATGTGCTTTCTGCCTAAAAACATTATTTCTACCCTGTGTGAATAACTCCCACTCATCTCTTAGGCTCCAAGGTATGTTTTTGGAGAGGAGGAGGAGGAGAAGGAGAAGAAGGAGGAGGAGGAGGAGAAGGAGGAGGAGGAGTAGTAGTAGTAGTCTTCTTCTTCCTTCCTCCTCCTCCTCCTTCCTCTTCTCCTCCTCCTCCTCCTTTTATTGGAAATTTTATGTATTTACATTTCAAATGTTATCCCCTTTCCTGGTTTCCCCTCCAGAACTCCCCTATCCCATCCCCCCATCTCCCTGCTTGTATAAGGGTGCTCCCCCACCCACCCACCCACTCCTGCCTCCCTGCCCTGGCCTTCATCTACACAGGGGAATCAAACCTTCATAGGACCAAGGACATCTCCTCCCATTGATCCCAGACAATGCCATCCTCTGTTACATATGAACCTGGAGCCATGGGTCCCTCCATGTGTGTGTACTCTTTGGTTGGTGGTTTAGTTCCTGGGAACTCTGAGGGGTCTGGTTGGTTGATATTGTTGTTCTTCCTATGGGACTGCAAACCCCTTCAGCTCCTTCAGTCCTTCCCCTAACTCCTCCATTGGGGTCTCCACACTCAGTTCAATGGTTGGCTGTAAGCATCTGCTTCTGTATTTGTCAGGCTCTGGCAGAGCCTCTCAGGAGGCACCTAGATCATGCTCCTGTCAGCAAGTACTTCTTGGCATCTGCAGTAGTGTCTGGGTTTGTTGTCTGTATATGGGATGGATCCCCAGGTGGGGTAGTCTCTGGAAGGCCTTTCCTTCAGTCTCTGCTCCCACACTTTGTCCCCATATTTCCTTTAGACAGGAGCTATTCTGGGTTAAAAATTTGGAGATGAGTGAGTGGCCCCCTCCACCAACCAGGGGCCTTGCCTAACCTCTGGATATGGTCTCTACAGGTTGTCCCTCCCCGTTGTTGGGCATTTCAGCTAATCTCATCCCCTTTGGGTCCGGGGAATCTCTTGCTTTCTTGGCATCTGAGACTTGATGGTGGCTACCCCCAGCTCCCCATCCCCCATTGCTACAGACCTTGGTTCAAATTCCTGAGTCTTTGTTTATCATCCCAGTCTCCTCCCATACCAGATCCTGCCCCTCCTTTCCCTTTCCCCGTCCTCTACTTTATTTTTAAAGTGTCCATGTGTAGTCCAAGTTGACCTTACCTTGAGATCCTCTTGCCTTAGCCTCTAAGTGCTGGGATAGCATGTCTGTGCAACCTGCCTGGCTTTCAGGAACAATGTTTAAGTCACCTCCACAGTCGTCTTGGTTTTTCTCCATTTCTGCCTGGCTAGAGGTTTCCCTTGTCCCTTGCTCCCTTCTTAGCCCTTTTCCAGCTTAGCATTTGTGCATTTCTTGGCCAAATTCCTTGAAGAGATGACCTGATGACCTTTTCTGGCACTTAGATGGCTGGGATAGATAGGTCTGCTGTCAGAAGCAGAGTGGCATGCTCCAGGAGGAATGGAGGAAAGCTTTGTAGAGGACAGGACAGGTAATGAGTGGGTTTTGCCTACTGGGAAAAGACAGAATAGCATGCCAGACAAAGGGACAGGAACAAGTGCCTGGAGCATTCGTGGTGACTGGGGAATATGTAAGGCCTGGAGTGATGGAGGACCAGGGGGAGAATAGCTCAGGAGAATCTCAGCTCTACCCTACTTTCTGTAGCTGCTGTGTCAATGTATATACACCCCAGGAAGGAAGCACAGCTCTGCTTGTACCCCAGCATGCTCTACCAATGAGCTTTGAAAGTTATTTCCCTTTGCGATAACAGAAAGCAATTTTTTTAAATGCCCACAGTAAGCCTGTCTGCCACATGAGTTTTCTGGGCTTGGTTGGCAAACTTTCCACGAGTTTCCTCTGACGAAGTTCACCATGCAAGACATTCTGCTTGACACCACAGTTTTGGCCCCTAGGAGTAGGGCCAGGGAGACAACTTCCTTGCTGGGATTGAGAGCAGGTCAGTTAAACTCCTGCCATTTGCTTTGAAATATACTTGTCCAGGCAAAGAAGACTGCCAGTGGCTGTTCATAACTGCCCTGGATCACACCCTTCCCAAAGCTGGTGGGTGAGTAGTGGCACTGATCTGAGATTTTTCATAAAGAGCCTCCCTTTTAGGTATCCTGAGACAAGGTCTTGTGTAATCCTGAATGGCCCAGAACTCATGGTGTGAACTTAGTATGACTCATGCTGGTTCGGAATGTGATTGGTCTGCCTCACACCACCACATTTGGCTCTAAAATGATCAGTTGTAGAACTGTGCCAGGTGGTCAGGAGCAGAATGGCAGGCCCCGGGACACCTCAGAGCCAGGCTCATGAAAGCTAGACTGAAGTGCATGGCTGCCAAGTGGTGGTTCTCCTCTGCCGGATGCAACTTTAAGGTGGTAATGCTATGTGATAAAGTTGGCAGAGAAGACTTCACAAGACTCTCACTTACATACTCCTTGGTATGTATGCTTAAATGCAGTTTGCGTAATTGCATACTTAAGCACTGGAGTCAAACCAAGTGCTATAAGGTGGAGGTGCCAGGCCATGTTGAAGAGGAAAGACTCAATGAAAGGATCATGTCAGTACATTAGTAGGAATGGCCCATGAACGAGAGAGGTCTGAAGTCACAGCCGCCTGGACTTGTGTTACTGCTCTCAATAAGCCACTGTGGCTGTCTAGGTAGAGCAGACCCTGCAGAGCTGCTGAAGAGATTAAGCAGCCATCCTTCAGGCACGCGAGAGGAGGTGTATATTACTAAATATCACATAGAACTAGTAGTGACAGCCGGGCGATAAAGTATCAGCTCCTCCTGAAGGTCTCCTGTGTTCCTCACTACCTCCTATTTGTTAGTCCCTAGAGAAACATAGTTTTGCTTTGAGCCAGTGTTTCTTGTAGCACAGAATTATGTGCCCAAGAATGATCCTGAATTCATCCCTGCGTATACATTCCAACTGCTGGGCGTAAAGGGTTGTGGTACCGCATCTGGTTTTTGTGACAGTTTGACTATGTAGGCAAGGATTGCCTCAAACTCCTGGCAACCTTCCTACCTTATCCACCAAAGTGCTGGGACTGCACGTGTGCCATCATGTATAGAGTTAACAATTTCTCTTAGGATCCCAGTAGACCCTTGAAGTAGTGACCTTATTTTTCTTGTCTTTGTGAGGAATTATAATCAAAATAGGGCCATAGAAATGTAGACTATATGATTAAAGTGGCAGGTCAGTACAGTGCAGTGCAGTGGACATCTTTAACCACAGCACTCTGGAAGCAGACAGAGCTCATTGAGTTCAGGGACATTAATAGCAAGTTCTAGGCCAGCCAGGGTTACCTAGTAAGAACTGTTTCAACAATAAAAAATATCAAGTGTCAGAGAGAGGAATGAAGGGGTCCAGTTTACCCATCTGAGAGCAGTGGTTTGGGTTTTTCAGCTCTATGGAAAAGAGCAGGAAGGTGAACAAACTCAAATTAGTTTGAATCCTGGCTCAGGATTGAGTCCAGGATCAGAGACAAGTGGGATTATTTATTGTTGCAGTATTAGGGATCAAAGCCAGGGCCCTGTACAGGCACATGCAAGCCAATGTTCTGCCTCTGAGAGACATTCTTAGACTTGGACAGCACTTTTCTTCCCTGAACTCTGCTGTGGATTCTGCTCTGTCCATCAGAGCTCCAGAGGTAGGTGGGAACACCCTGGGCTCTGTTACAGAGTGCTTGTGTGTACTTGTGTTAAGAGGGCAATGACAGCTATCATGATGCCCTGGAGGTGCTTTCATTACTAGGTATAAGATGTGACAAATGACTTCAATAGTTAAGTGAGAACAACCCACTATCTCCCAAATGACCTGGGTTCACCATTTCTGATCCTGTGGGTTTGGGATCCAGCTCATTTGGATGATTCTGCTCTGGGCTTCACATGAGTTTGCAGTTACCATTGTTGGCCAAGGCTGAAGTCATTTGAAACTTGTCCTGGGTAATTGTCTGTAGCTCTCAGGCTGTAGGAGTGTTCTTGTGACACGGTGGCAGGCTTCCCTGAGAGTGCAATCCCACAGGACAAGGCAGAGCTGTGACGCCTTTTGTCTAATCTTAAGAGCTCAGTGATCATACCTGGAATTCCAGTACTTGGAGGCTGATGCAGGGGGATTGCTGAGGCTAGCCTGGGGTACTGAGTGGGATTCTAGCTTCAAAAAGCAAAATAATAGCCACACATAGTGGTACACACTCTTGGGAGGCAGAGGCAGGTGGATCTGAGTTTGAGGCCAGTGTACTCTTCAGAGTGAGTTCCAGGACAGCCAGGGCTACACAGAAAGACCCTGTCTCAAAACAACAGCAGTAGCAGCAGCAGCAGCAACAACAGCAACAGCAAAACAATAACATAAGCAGCCCCAGACAATATCACTTTATAGTGTCAGAAGATCTATGGTGACTCTGAATGTCTATTCCAGGTATTAAGAGAGGTTAAAAATTAGAAATGAGTCTTTAATGAGGAAATTTCTACCAGAAAACTTTATTCTGTCAGGAAATGTCATGTCCCAAAATTTTGATAAAAACCAGCTTAAGTCTCCCTTTGAGGCCACTCTACAGGTCCACCAAAGTGGGAAGATGAATCTATTATTAAAGATGTTCTTCCACTATTGGCTGATATTAATGAAACTTTACTTTTACATCATAATGGAGCACACATTCTAGATTTGGAAGATGTGACAGAAAAAATATATTTACTATATCACTATTATAACTGCCACTTTAAATGTTTTATTGTTTTTGAAGTAAAAACTTTTAAAGTTAAAATAATGCAATTTTTTAGCAAGTATTTTTTTTAAAGATTTATTTATTTTTATTATATGTAAGTACACTGTAGTTGTCTTCAGACACTCCAGAAGAGGGAGTTAGATCTCATTATGGATGGTTGTGAGCCACCATGTGGTTGCTGGGATTTGAACTTCAGACCTTCAGAAGAGCAGTTGGGTGCTCTTACCCACTGAGCCATCTCACCAGCCCAATGCAATTTTTTTGTACAGAAAAATTACCAGTAAACTAACTAGTCTTATAAAACCTAGAGAACTATTGTTAAACATTTTGGCAATTTAAATACCTTCTCCAGAGCATGGGAGACTAAAGAGTAGAATTTAAAAAACTGTGACTGGCCCAGGATTTATGAGTTAAGTCATGCATTGTGAGGGTAGATTTGGCAACACAACGAGACTGGGAATGTCCTGAAGTCTCTACTTTGCACTTGTGGAGACCTTCCTGGGTAAAATCTTATCTTAGTTTTTTCCCTACATGAGCGCTTTCCAAAACTGTTATGAGACCATTCAATAGGGGATAATTCCTCAGAGACTGTCTACAACAAAAGAATTACTGAGAATGGTTCATACACCAACAGTTTGACTGCCTACTATATGCCCAAGACTATGGCTGGCATTTGGGGTATACAGAAAAAAAATCCAAACAGATGCCAAATGTATAGTTACCAACCAAAAGCCATGCAAAGAAATGCAATGTGCAAAGGGGCTGGAGAGTTCCACATTAGCTGATCATCTGCAATGCTGAAGCTGAGAAATAGTGATCTCATCTATTCTTCTGAGATGGGGTCTTCCTGTGTTATCGAGGCTGTTTGTAAACTTCAGGGTTCAAGTGCTTCTCGAACTGTGTCATCCAAGTATGCAAGCATGTGCCACTTGTTCAGATCGCCCGTTGACTTTTGTCATATTCTCTGCTGTCCAATGACAGTGCTTGGTTGATGAAGTTGCATAACTTATTCAAGGCCACACAACTGGAGAACAGCTACGGTTTCAAACTCAGACCCACTGGAGTCCAGAACCAATTTTTTTTTTTTTTCAATTCTTAAAAAAAAAAGTATGTGTATCGGTGTTCTGCCCCACATGTATGAAATAGGCAGTTGTGAGGTACCATGTGGGTTCTGGGAATTGAACTCATGTTCTCTGTAAGAGCACTTGCCCTGAGCATCTCTCTCTCCAGCCCTAGAACTAGTGTTACCAGATCACAGTGAGGATCAGGGATTCTATGTCCTTTTGTGTCTCTCTGCTGTTTCTTGCTTGTATTATTCTTAATTTGTGTGCTTTGTTCATAAATTTGAAAACAATGACTCATCCCCAGACTGGGCGGGGTTGAACAGCAGTTCCGTTTATCTTACTCAGCCCATGGCACCCCTGTTAACTTTCAAAGGTCACCTGTAATAAAAGCACAGTGATAAAAACAACGTTAAATCACACTAAAAGCATGTATATGCTTGCTGCTTCTGACAAACTTGTGATTCTTGTTAATTAGGAAAAAAAAAAAAACACCACCAAAACCTCTTAAGGCTTAATAACCAAATCTAATTTTCAAATATTTCCCTCTCCTTTCTTTGGTAGAGTCTCTTAGATTGGCTTCAAAATATGGAGCCCAGGCTGCCTTTGAGCTTAAAATCTTCCTGCTTTCATCTCCCAAGTGATGAAATTAGACATGAGCTGTCTCACCCATTTCCAACACGTACCTTATACAGACCTCTGGAAGTACTACTTTCTCTTCATGCTTAATGAGGCTATTGTCACTAATTTGATTCTCCAAGGGTAGAGATCTTGAAATATTCATGTGATCTTCCCACAGCCTGTACCACTTGTGAAAACTAGGCAACTGCTTGCTGATACAAACTGAAAAGGTCTGACACAATGTTTGCATTGGGCTTTATTGGCTGTAACAAGTTAAAGCAATAGGAGCTTAAAGCACACTGAGAAAAGCCTGTTGCTTCCTGGGCCAGGAGTCCACATACTGAGTGGGTTTCAGTGGTTCCCTGCTCTAATCTGAGGCTGAAGTCAAGGTATGTATTTTCTTTTCTGGAAACTCTTGTTTCTGAGTTCATCTGCACTGTCAGAGTTCAGCTCCACTGGGTTGAATGACTAAGGTCCCTAATTCCTCACTGCTGTTGGCAGGTTTAGTCCTGATGCTGCTTACATTCCTTTGCTTTCTGCTACTTCAAAGCCAGTAACAGCAAACTGAATTGCTTCACATTTCCAAAACACCTATACTTTCTGGGACCCACGTGGCCCACTCAGAAGTCTAGGATGATCTTCCTAAGGTCTAAAATTGATCTGCAAAGCTCCTTTTTCCAATGAGTGTAATGGAGTTCTGGGTCCCCACCCATGGGTCAAGCCAACCTGCAATACTTAATAAGAACTTGTCCCAAAACATAAAGGGCTTGAAAGGTAGGACAGTGGTAAAGCATCTACCATGCATCTTGAGCCCAAGTCCCAACACAACAAAACACAAAGCCTGCATTTTACAGTCTTCCCTATTCAACCCTTCCAAGTGTGTGGCTTTGTTGGAGCTATGGATCAATTCAAAACATCTGAACCACTATCCTCTCAGAGGTGATTGTCTCAGCTGCAGATTGAAAAACTATAAGCAAAACTACCAAAGGCCAGGGTTAGTGGGGCATGCATTTTAATCTCACATGTATTAATGGGAGGCAGAGGTAAGACAATAGAAGCCCATTGACGCCAGCCTGTCCATATTGTGAGTTTTTGTTTCAAAATAAAAAAATAGTGAAATGGTGTTAGGATATGCTCAGGGATTGTGGGAGGTCCTCAGTTCAACTCTCTCCCCACCAACAGAGTCCTAATATACACCTAATTTAATCCCAGCACTTGGAAGGCAGTGGCAGGTGGATCTGAGTCCAGAGCTAACCTGGTCTACACAGTGAGTTCCAGGCCAGTCAGGTGTCTGTCTCAAAAACAAAACCTAAAATGTCAAAAACAATAACAATAAAATAATTTTAGATGTAGTTCTCCCCTCGCTTTTGGGATGAAATGAGAAGAGTGTTTCTGTTTATTGAATTTGAGTCTTGGGTGAGCACTAATAAGGACCGCTGAGTCCTTTAGGTACAAGGGTTGGACTGCTGGGTGATTTCTTCGTCTCAGCACTGGCTGCCTGTGTACTAACACCACAAGAGTACAGGGTGTTTTTTTACCCACATAAACCTTTCAAAAACTGTAAAACCTGGCCATCAATCCAGTTCAAGACTGTAGAGATGTTTCTGTACTTTGGGCCAACAAACACAGAAAAATAATGTTCTGGGTGCTTCAAACCTTATCATCCTGTCACTGCAATCAAGGAACAGAGGCTCCATTGCCCACTGTGTAGTAATAACAGCTCTCATTTATTCTACAGCAGAAGCCAAATTACATGAGCCTAATATCAGGATCTTCCACATTCTCTCCCATCTTCTAGATACTTCATGCTAATTTGTACCCCATCAAGGTTGTGGGATACTATGCTAACATTGATCAAACAGGCTCAGCGGGGTTAGGAGTAGTCAAGGAGTCACAACTAGGATTCTAAATCTAGGTTGGCTGACATTAGGACTTGACCTCTCTCCGGGCAACTGCGTCTAAATATACACTCAGGTGCATTTAGATTTCTGTGGATGGACCTTCAGTGTTTACCTACTATCGGATCATCAAATTCACCTGGCGGCAACGCTGCTGGAAACTGCAGGTGCATTCTCTGCAAACACACAGAGGTATTACAAGAGGAAATGGGTTAATCACCTAAGTCGGTCAATCGTGCAATAACCGTTTTACTGATATGAGTGTCTCTTTGCTTATTACTATGCGCCAGTTGACTCATTTAAGGGTGGGCCAAAAAGAAAAGTCCTGCTTTTTGTCACCCACCAGAAGTCCAGAAGAGAACTGTGTATGCGGTGGGGGATGGTGCAGTGGAAGCAGGGTAGCAGACTACCAACTCCAGATCCGAAACCGCACTGGACCCGCCACCAGAATCAAAAAAAAGCTTTGAACGGGTTAACCGCGCGCGCGGCCAGGGGGGAGTCCAGCCACCGCCCCTTCCCAGCACCACCTCCCAGAAACCCTCAGGCCTCCGCTAGTTCCCGAACCTCGCGAGACCCCGCCCCATCTTTTTCTGACCGACTTCCCGCCCCCTTCTTTACCGTGCTTGGAGCGCAGCGGGGTACGGAAGAAAGTGGGCGGAAAACAGGAGCCCGGGGCACTCCGGGAAATGTGGTCCAAGCACTTGAGGCAGCCATTTTCTTCCGGAGAGGGGTAGGCCAGGAAGCCAGTGAGGACTACAAATCCCAGCCACCCTTTCGGTTTGTTTTTGTTCAAAAAAAAAAAAAAAAAACCCACACTCCCCCTCCTCACTCTTCTCTCTCACACACACGCGGGCACACACATACACACACATACCCACGGCAGACACGCACGCATCCGAGCGTCGAAAGGAAAGCCGCGTCTCGCCATCCGGGCCCGCCCGCCACTAGTTCGCTCTTGGGTTTCCCAGCAGCGCGGGAACGCGGAGGCCGGAGCCGTGACCTCTGACCCCGTGGTTATGCGGAGCCGCCGCATTCCTTAGCCATCGCGGGGCTGCCGCTGCCGCTGCCACCGTGGGCGACTGACGCAGCGCGGGCGCGTGGAGCCGCCGCCGCCCCTCCCCCCAGCGCCACCCTCGCGCCGGGGTCTCGCTCTAGCCAGTCCCGGTGCGCCCGCCCTCTCCGGCCGCACCCGAGCCCTCGCACGCGCCGCCGCCGCCACGCGCCCCCCGCCGCTGCCGCCGCCTCCGCCCCAGCCCCGCGCCGCCACCGCCCCAGTCCGCCCCGCCCGAAGGACCCGCGTGGAGCCGCCACCGCCGCCGCGGAGGAGGAGGATGAAGGACAAACAGAAGAGGAAGAAGGAGCGCACGTGGGCCGAGGCCGCGCGCCTGGTGAGCCGAGCTGCCCGGGGGGCCGCGGCGGGGGGCGTAGGGGGTGGGCTCCGCGCGGCTCCCCGGGCGGGGGAGGGGCGAGGCCCTGCCCACCGCAGCAGGGGGCGGGGCCGCCCGGGTGTGGAGCTCCCGAGGTCCCGGGCCCGAGGAGGCTGGGACGCCTTTTCTCTGCATCCCCCCACCCCTTGAATTCCTGCGGAGGGGCGAGCTGGCAAGCGGCTCCTCCCCCCTCCGAGCGCCCGGGCGCCAGTCTCCCCTCCCCCCACGTTGGCAGCAGCAGCGGGGGGTCCCGGGGAAAGCGCCCGTTTATTCTTCTGCGGGGAGTTAGGTTTCCGGGAAAGGTCGGAAGTGCTTCCCCGGACTTCTTCGTGGGCAGAGGTGTGTGGGTCACTAAGACACCGTAGGGGTGGGAAAAGTGCCCCTGGTTTCAAGGACGCGAGAAGCATTTAGAGCGTTGGCAATTTAAACCAGGTGTGTGTCGGAAAGCAGTCGCTAAGGACCGATGTGAACCCTGAGTAGTGGTTCTCAAACTACTAGAGTGCCCGGTGGGAGCATACCTGGGGACTTTGTTTCAAACATTGGCACTAGGGCTCATTTTAAACACACTGAACTCGAGATTCCTCTGAGAAACAGTACTTTAGGCAGCTGCTTAAGCGATTGTTATGCCGGTGACCCTCGAATATTTAAATCACACTGAGCCCTGTGACTACAATGGGGGGTAGGCAGTTTGCAGAGGAGCAGAATACACTTTGCCAAGAATGTGTATCTGTTTGAGGCTTCCCTTCTGAGGGTTTAGTTAAAAAAAAAAAAAAGTAAATAGGTTTTTGAGCTCGCTACCTGCCCAGAGGATTTGTGGCTTTTCTGTTTCCCAAGCTTCAGTAGACTTGTGCGATAGCTTTCTTTTGGACTCAAAATACAAAGCCAAAAGACCGGAGGCATGTTCTTATGAAATGTTGCTGGTGACAATTCTAATGGTTTATACTTTTCTCGGAGATGTCACTTCCTCAGACTGCCACAGTGCAGGGTTATGGGTGCATCCTGCTTTTGTGTTGACGCCCTGTATTTTATATGTAATTGTTATAATTTAGTTTTAATGGTGGAGTGAAGCTCAGCTTTCTTCTAGCCGTTCCTTTTACTGGAAAGTGAGTTCTGTCTGCCTCAAAAGTGTTGGAGGTTGATAAAGATCTAGAGTGAACCCTTTTTTTTTTTAGAGTCTGTGAAAGCCGGTTATTCATTTACCCATGGCTGTTTGAGCTACCAGAGAATTTCCACTGGTATTCCTGATCATCGCTCTTCTCCTGTTACCCTGGGAACAGAAACAGGGATTGTTTGTGTGAAAGATGTAGTTTATTTTTTGCTTGGCATATGAAAATTGAAACTCCGAGGTGGTGTATTTTTCCTTCTGTGATTCAATCAAAACTAGAACTTTGCCTAGTATTTATGATTTTTGGAACTTAATGATTTCTTCATGCTTCTCTTAATAAATTTAAGTCTGAAGGAGCTTAGGAGAAAGCTAAAATGTAGGTTTTTTTATTTTATCATGGAAGTTGTTGGATCTTGACCATTGAAGTTCTAAGTTTCTGTGTGCAGGTGTTTATGACTCTGGGCACCCAAGGAATATTTGCTTGCCAGAACCCTACTTGTTAGAGGTAGGTGAAAGTACCTTCAGATCCTGTGTTATTTATGTCCTGACAGCTCTGAAATCTTCTCCTCTCAAAGCTCTTTGGGCTCTTATTAATTGAAAGGCTCTGGCAGTTTGGAATCCACTGTTATTTTAAGCCTCTTTAAGTTCTTAAATTTACTGTGGTTTGAATTCCAAGGTTAAGGTTGCTATTTCTATTTTATCATTGGCTCACCTTCAAGCTCAATTATCTGAAGTTATTTCTCTTTTTCTACTGTGGCTCTTCAGTTAAAAATAGTAATCTGAACAGGAATTTCTTTGTGGTGTAGTTGTACATTTGAAAGAGGACTTGTGGGAACATGGTATGCAATTTTGCATATCTTTTATGTGCTTTGTATTTTAGAATTTTCTGTGCTTTTTGTGGGGGTGGATGGGGGAGTGCAAAGTCGTCTTCCCATTAAAAAGAAAAAGTCCCGCTACACTGAGTGCTGGGAGTTTTTGCTTTTACTTCATAAAGGAACACCTGGCAAGCAGTGAGCTACAATGGCAATGCAGTCAGTTTTGCCACAAGGTTACTATTGGTAACTGCTTTTGGACAGTTGAAATTAGATCACATGTTATGGCGACTCATGTGCTTGTCAGGTGGGGGTTTCTAATCGCTCTTGGCCTTGCTCAAATTGGGGAGTAGATAATAACCTTATATATGCCATTTTGACGTAGGAAAGCTTACAGGATTCTGGAGAATTCTAGCAGAGTAGCCGACTCCTGCAGATGGGTTTTTGCAGTTGTTAGATTTAAGAAGTGGACATTCTTCTCTCAGATGCCTTACAGAGTGCATGGCATTTCTAGCTATCGGAAGTAGAGATGTGGAATAAATATGCCATCTTGTTAGGAACAATTTGGGAGAAACAGCCAAGGAGATTTTCTTTTAAATTGTGTACTACACTTAAATAGATTTCTCTGGCTTTTGAGAAATGCTACATTGCATGCTTTGTTTTTGCTCTGATTCATGTCTGAACATTCTTTTTTTTTTTTAAGATGTATTTATATTTATTTATTTATTTATTTATAAGTACCTAAGTACACTGTAGCTGTCTTCAGATGCACCAGAAGAGGACGGCAGATCTCGTTACGGTTGGTTGTGAGCCACCATGTGGTTGCTGGGATTTGAACTCAGGACCTTCGGAAGAGCAGTCGGTGCTCTTAACCGCTGAGCCATCTCTCCAGCCCATGACTGAACATTCTTATATCAAACATTTTTTTCCTTTCAAGTAGAGAGTTTTTTCTTTCCTTCAAAAAAATATGTGGTCTAGAAAGACTAGCAATAGAGCACTGCTGGATTGTTCTGAAAACTAGTGGTTTATATACAATTTTAATGAAAATGAGTACTTTATATCTTCATACGTAATATCTCTTTAGAAGTTTTTTTTCTTCTGTTTTAAGATTCTCAGGGTCTTTCTGGCTACTGTTTAAATAATTGGTAGGTATTTTTTTCAGTCATGCTCTTTTTTTCCCTTGTAGGAGATTTGTTAGATTTGTGTGTGTGTGTGTGTGTGTGTGTCAGTGTCAGGAGAGGCCCAGAGTTAAACAGGTATTTTGGTTTCTGTCTTTTGTTTAGGAATAAATATGCTTAGTTCCTCACTTCCCTTTGAAGTATCCTGGCTTGGGAGATTACTTTTACTGTGGAACAATGGGTTCACTGAAAAAGAGATTTGACTCTGCTGATATAGATTAGGGAGTGCTTCCAGAGGGAAGGTAGTTTCTGATCTGAGCCTTGAACAGTTAGTGAGATGTAGGTAGGCCTGTCACAGAGGCAGAAGCTGATGAAAAAAACATGGCTGAAGGAGGAGAGAAAAACTACATGGGTGTGAATATATTTGCAAAGTGTGCAAATGGGGTGAAACAAAGAGGAATTGCAGGTATGAAGATGTGTGGGTCGGTGAGGCAGTCTTGCTGGGGGGCAGATAGGTTATTGAGAGGCTTTGTGTGCCCAGCTTCTGGGCACCTACGGGTGCTTACTCAAGTTCTTTTCAATTTGAAAAATGACCCTGAGAGGAAAGTCTTAATACTTGAAGAGTGAGAGATTCCCCCTTTGGCTCAGGTTGGATAGGTACATAGGTACTTGCTTCAGTTTGGAAGAATAGAATTGAAATCTTATCCTGTCTTATTCTAAAGCCTGCACTTTAGTGGCTGGCTGGGTTCTGGAAACATACTTTCTGCTGCTTATGGAGAGACAGAGTTGCTGAAGATGATTTTGAAATAGGAACATGAAGGTAGACTGTGTGGTCTGCTACAAGGCAGGTTCCGTGTGGTTTTAAGTGAGGGATAATCACAAACAGGAATGGATTTGAGAACAGGGCTGGACTCAAGGATATAATTGAAAAAGCTGTTGTGTTGGGTCACTGGCTGTGGTAGTGAGCCAGGTAGATGAGAGCGAAGGGTGCTACATGTGTGTTGTTAAATTAGGTGCCAATTAAGGTAAGGAATGTAGGGAGAAAGGGTAGGGATGGAGGGGGAGATAAAGGAGAGTTGCTCAGGTGAATTAGAGTTGAATGAGTTAAGAATGGACAGTTAGACTGATGAGTCATACAGAACTACTTGACTCTGAAGCTTGGGAGAAGTCGGGTAGAGGTAGATAGGGTCGGAGTCATCAGGGTTAGAAGCAGCACTAGTAACTGACAAGAGCAGTGTCAAAATGAACAGAGAGGCTAAGGAGGAAAAAGGGGAGGTTTGCTTTAGTATTTCCTTCTCCAAACTCTGACTTCCTTTAGTGATAAGGTCTGTTGTAGCCTTCCTTTGGAACTTCCTGCCTGCCCACCCCACCCCCATCCCCCTTTAATAAGTGACAGAACTTGGGTGTTACACTTGTTAGCTTGGAGTGCCTGCAGCAGCTGCTCAGGTGTCGAAAGTGAGATAATGAAATGACAACGTTCTTTTCCTGTTAGAGGAGCATTTCTGAAACAGCTCAACTTTGTGAAGATTGCTGAGGAAGTACATTAGTTACAGACCTAGTTACTGATGGACTAACACAGGCAGGAAATTAGGTTCCTCATTGTTATGTGAGTCACAGAGAAAACTTACAGCATCGTGTTGTCGAGTGACAAAATGTACTGTGGCAGTTAACCCCAGAATTTCATGGTTTAATGGGAAAGAACTGAAGCTGGGCATGGCTCACACTTGTAATCCCAGCACTTGGTAGACAAAGGCAAGCGGGTCTTTGTAAATTTGAGACTGACCTAGTCTACATAGTCAGTTGCATGTCAGATGGGACTGCATAGTGAGACTGTATTTTAGAAAAACTTCATATATACACACATACCCAGATGAGATAAGGGAATTAGTCAAAACTTTTTTTTGGAGGCTAGTTTTTATTATGTAGCCTGGCTGGTCTTGAAGCCACAGAAACCTGCTTCTGCTGGGATTAAAGGCATGCGCCACCACACATGGCCTTGGAAGGTCCTTGAGTAAATTTCAATCTTGTCATGTATTTTGCAGAAGTTTTTTGTTGTTTGTTTTGTTTTGTTTTGAGACAGGCCTCATAAGAGGTTGCCCTGCCTTCTGAGTGCTGGGATTAAGGGCATGTGCCACTGTTGCTCAGTTACAGTCTATATTTAACGACATTAAACTATGCAGTTTCCAGAGCTGCTAAGGTCTTATATATTATTACACATTGATGTTAAAGTAGCTGTCCTTAGAATTGAGAATTAGAATATTTTCATGTAATTGTGGCTTTTTTTCCCCCTAATTGCAGTGAACTTTCAGTGTACTGCTAAGAGTGTGATTTGAATCTGAAGTAATTGTTTTAATGCCATGTTGGGGCTTTGCACTTCTGCCATCGAGCCATATCTATAGCTCCAGAGTCATTTTGATAGTGGTAAATCTCTGGGGCTGGAGAGATGGCTCAGCGGTTAAGAGCACTGACTGCTCTTCCAGAGGTCCTGAGTTCAAATTCCAGCAACCACATGGTGGCCAACAACCACCCATAATGAGATCTGATACCCTCTTCTGGAGTGTCTGAAGACAGCTACAGTGTACTTACATATAATAATAAATAAATCTTTTAAAAAAGAAAAAGATAGTGGTAAATCTCACCTGTCACTGACAGCTCCTCATAGCAGGCCATGCTACAGACTAATGAACGTTTCACACTGAAATCAGAACGTTTCTGTTTTCTCAGGTGTTAGAAAACTACTCAGATGCTCCAATGACACCAAAACAGATTCTGCAGGTCATAGAGGCAGAAGGACTGAAGGAAATGAGGTTTGTATTGCTCTTACTGTTTAAATGACATATGTGCCTGTGAGAGTCATCTGTTGGTCTATCTGTGGTTGTGTATGTAATGGTAGTGTATCTGGTGTGTATTTTGAGGGTGGGAGTGGAGTGGGTAAACATCTGTTTGTTTACATCAGAAATACAGTCTTTCACAAGACCTTACCTAGGTCTTGACTTACAGCTAGAACTGGGTTCTTCTTTTCTTTTCTTTTCTTTCCTTTTTTTTATTTACATGAGTACGCTGTAGCTGTCTTCAGACACACCAGAAGAGGGCATCAGATCCCATTGCAGATGGTTGTGAGCCACTATGTGGTTGCTGGGAATTGAACTCAGGACCTCTATCAGTGCTCTTAACCGCTGAGCCATCTCTCCAGTCCGGAGTTCTAACTTTCTAATACAGTTTTGTTTTTTTGTTTTTGTCTTTTTTTATTTTTATTTTTATTTTTTTATTTTATTTTATTTTTGGTTTTTTGAGACAGGGTTTCTCTGTGTAGCCCTGGCTGTCCTGGCACTCACTCTGTAGACCAGGCTGGCCTCAAACTCAGAAATCCGCCTGCCTCTGCCTCCCAAGTGCTGGGACTAAAGGCGTGCGCCACCACGCCCGGCTCGTTATTTTGTTTTTTAAGGTAAGGTCTCATTGCAGCTTTACCTTCTCGTAGACTCTTGTTTTCAAGTTTTGGTAATAGAGAAGGAACAAATATATATATTCTTTTCTCTATACTCTTTATACACAGGCCTGAAGTCTTTTCCTTTCTGATCCAAGAAAAATGGTCTCGGTGCCATTACACCCTCTATCTATCTACTCACTAATTTAGTCATTCACTCCTGTTTCTAAGTCTCTTGCAGCCCAGGTGGCTTCCAAATTGCTGCTCAGCTGAGGGCTTGCCTTGAATTCTGATCCTCATGTTTCTACCTTGCCATCCACAAGTAGCTAATTTAGCCAGTTGTGATGCAAATATACTAAGGAGTAATTTGTGGAATTTGATACAATGTAGTTTTCCTGGAGAACAAAAAAATACAGAAGTAATTGGAGGCATAAAAACCAGGGGTGCCTTTAATTCGGTTCTTTTCTCATCATTATACCAATTTCTCCTTTTTTACTTTTTTTTATTCATCTATATCTGTCTATCCATTTATTTTTTTTGAGACAGGATTTCCCTGTGTAGCACTGACTATCTTGGAATTTATTCTGTAGACCAAGTTGACCTCAACTCAGATCTACTTGCCTCTGCCTCCCAAATGCTTGAGTTAAAGTCATGTGCCACCTCTACCCAGTGAAAAAAACCTTTTTATTGTTATTGTGTGTGTTTTACACTAGTGTATGTCTAAATGGTGTGCATTTACTGCCTATGGAGGCCAGAAGAGGGCATTGGGACAACTGGAACTGAAATTACATACAGTTGTGAACTGCTAATGGGTACTGGAAATTTGAACCCAGGTCCTCTGGAAGAGCAGTTAATATTGTTCTTTTTTTTTTTTTTTTTTGGTTTTTCGAGACAGGGTTTCTCTGTGTAGCCCAGGCTGCCCTGGAATTCACTGTAGACCAGGCTGGTCTCGAACTCAGAAATCCACCTGCCTCTGCCTCCCGAGTGCTGGGATTAAAGGCGTGTACCACCACGCCTGGCCAGTTAATGCTTTTAACACCACTGAGCCACTACCTCAGCTATTTCCCCACCCACCTTTCTTTTTAATGTGAGCGAGGAAGGGGGAGTCCATAGAGTAGCAGTCCTTTTTTGGGGCTTGGAACAAACAGCATTTTGTCTGTGGTGGATATTGCATACATGCTTATGTATGTGCAGGGGCGTGGCGTGTGTTAGATCAGAGGACAACTTTGGATGTCATTCTTCCTTGCTTTTTGAGAAAAAGGGTCTCTTATGGGACCTACTGCTTGCAAATTGGGCTGTGCTGGTTTGCTACCAAGCCTGTCTCTGTCTCCCCAGCACCAGGACTGCAGGCGCCTGGCTACCATGCCTGCTCTAGGTTTTTTTTTTTGTTTGTTTGTTTGTTTGTTTTGTTTTGTTTTTTTAACATGTGGTTTTTGGGGTGTGAAGTCTGGTCTAAGTGTTTGCTTGAGAAGCACTTTATTGAAGGAGCCCTAAGCCCTAATTTCTCCTCAGCCCTAAGCAGTTAGTGTATTATATTGCTAATCACATTGTAGGCATTTAAAGTGAGAAGTTATTTCTCAGGTTGCATATTCTTTAGCTAATGTATTGTGGGATGGGATGCTTGGGGTTGCCTCCAGCCTATCTATTTGACTGTAGCTATGCACTTTACAGTGTGATAATTATGCTGTGTTTTTCCTCCCATGTGCTCTTCTCCGTCATCACGCTGATGTCTTCCCTGCTGCTGGATAACTCTATCAATAGAAGGTAAATTAGTCGCTTGTTTGTGCTTTTGTTTTTCTAGGAATTGTAGCACTCAGGATGAGTGAGCAGCTCTGTCCTTGTAGTTAGGTGCAGTGTGCACTAGTCACAGAAGGACTTGGCCAGGGTGTTACCTCCTTGTAGGAGAAGCTAGCACAGCCAATTGACGTTCTAGATTTTGTACCCACTTGGCTTTTTTTTTTTTTTTTCCTCCATTTGACTTTTTTTTTTTTTTTTCCTCCACTTGGCTTTTAGTAACTGCTTTTTGTTGAAAGTTATTTTTAGCATTCAGTGTGTTTCAAAGTAGAATTATTTTTTAATGGCTTTTTTATACTCATTTTTCTTTTTGTTTTTTGAGACAGTACTCAATTTATTTTTAACACTATGTAAATTAACATTGCTAGTTTTGAAAAACAAGGGCTTAAGATACATTTTTTTTTTTAAACATAGCAAGGAGAAGGAAGAAAACATGCACAGGTGAACCCTAGCACTCACAGTCCAGTGACAAATGTAATAATAGGTATCTGTCCAGTTTTGATACCTTTTTCAGTGTTAAGATTAGTAAATGTTTAGTAAATGTTCTATCTCGTGAAGTTATCATTTTTAGCCTTCTATCTAGTTGGGTATTTAAACATTATGCTAACTCCATTTGATGGCTTTTTTTCTTTGTAATGAAATCCGTAGCTGAGACTCATCCATTCCCTTTCACAAGAAAGAAAATCAAATTGTGGGTAGAAAATATTAGAAAATATTTAAGTGCAAAAATAAAGTATAGGCATATCATCAGGATTCAGTGCCATTTAGTCTGGTGTTTTCATAAAGCTATGTGGCAGTGTTTGGGCTGATAGTATATATTGCAGTGTAGATACTAGAAAACCTGTTTTTGTTTTTGTTTTGTTTTTTTCGAGACAGGGTTTTTCTGTATATCCCTGGTTGCTCTGGATCTCACTTTGCAGACCAGGCTGGCCTCAAACTCAGAAATCTGCCTGCCTCTGCCTCCTAAGTGCTGGGATTAAAGGCGTGTGCCACCACCGCCCAGCTCTGTTTTTGTTTTTTATTCAAAATGTTTATTACATTTTACTTAGTGTTTGTGAATATTGGGGAGGGGGCATATAGAGGTAAGAGAACAACTTACAGGAGTTGGTTCAGGTCTTCAGGACTGGTGGCAGGTAATGTGTTTTTCGGGTTGGGATGTTAACTCATGGCTGCCAGAACAAAGCATCAGATGCTAAAGGTACTGATAACTGTTGTAAGCAGCCGAATGTGGGTGCTAGAAACTGAGCTCCAGGCCTGTTAACTGCTGACTTCTCTCTCCAGCCCCAAGAACCAAAATAGTTACTTTTTATTTTTATTTTTTATATATTTATTTTTTTGATATGGGGACTTATATTAAGTAGTTCTGACTGCTCTGGAACTTACTATGTAGATCAGGCTAAACTTAAATTCATAGAGATCAGTCTGCCCCTACCTATGTCTCTCGTGCTGAAAGTAAAGGCATGTGCCAAAAGTTTTGTGGGGTTTTTGTTTTTGTTTTTTTGACAAAGGGTTTTCCTGTGTATCTCTGGCTGACATGGAATTAACTCTATAGACCCGGCTGGCCTCAGACTCAAAAATCTGCCTGCCTCTGCCTCCTGAGTTTTGGGATTAAAGGCATGTGCCTAATGTAAAATTTCATTACAGTGTATTATGTTTCTGTTTTTGAGCAGATTCTCATAATATAGACCAATATGGCCTGGAACTGACTATGAATCCAGACTTTGGCTTCTTACTCAGCTTTTTGAGGGCTGAGGTTATATGAATGAATTAGCACACCAGGCTAAGATGCTAAGATATGTGCTTTAAAACTTGTTAACATAGCACTTGGAAATGTTTTAATTTTCAGTTTGTGTGTATGGCATATATACTTGGTTACACTCGGAGGCCAAAAGAGGGCATAAGTATCCCCCGTAGCTAACAGTGTTAATAGGTTGTGAGCCACCCACACTGGGAGTCAAAATCTGGTCCTCTGTGAAAGCAGTCAGTCGACTCTTGTTTTTGTTTCTTCAAGGTAGGAGACAAGTTTCTTCACTCTGTAGGTCAGGCTGGCCTCAAATTCAGAGATCTCTGCCTCCTGGGTGCTAGAATTAGAGGTATGTGCCACCACACCTGGTCTCTACATTTTTTAGAGCTTGGTTCGTATTGTCAGGAAACACTAAAGATGTGCTTGGTGTGTATTGTGAATTGTTATGCTCCACAACCTAGACTCTGAGTGGGACTTCTATGAATTGCAGTTGTTTATCTTCACTGCTTTCACAATAGGTTTGTGAAAACATTGCTTCTGTTTTTGCTTTACTTCCTGGTTTGGAAATGAATTAGAGGAGCTGGATATTTGGTAAGTAGACGCCAACTTTTGTGATCTATTTCTGTTTTTTCACTCTTTGCAGTGGGACATCCCCTCTTGCGTGCCTCAATGCCATGCTACATTCCAACTCAAGAGGAGGAGAAGGGCTGTTTTATAAATTACCTGGCCGCATTAGTCTTTTCACACTCAAGGTAAAATGATTTCTCAGTGCAGTGGTCCTCAAGACTTTGTGCATAAGAGAAACCTGGTGGGTTTGGAATGGTGCTAATGGATTGATTGTCTTTCCTAATACCAGTCAGGTATCACTAATGTCTTGGTCCTCAATGGTACTCTGAGATGCTGTAGTCTTTTTTTTTGGGGGGGGTGGTGGTGGTTTGGAGACAGGGTTTCTCTGTGTAGCCCTGGGTGTCTTGGAACTCACTCTGTAGACCAGGCTGGCCTTGAACTCAGAAATCCACCTGCCTCTGCCTCCCGAGTGCTGGGATTAGAGATGCTGTCTCTTAACAGACTATTAGGAGTTACTAAGTTCTATCAACTGTTGTTTCTGTTCAGCTTTGCTTGTCTGTACCTTAGTAGATACATGCAATTGAAAGATAAGCATGTGTAGTGATGATTACAGATTTGCCTTAGTAAGGATTTTGTTTGTAATAATATTGTCAGGGATAATTACTGTGCAACTCTAATGAACCTACTCTATGGGAAGTAACCGAAATGTGAGTATCAGCATTTACTAAGTGACACTAATTACAAGGAGGAGGAGTTCAGAATAAACCTTATTTACTGAAGGAATAATTATTTTTCTACCATTTCTGATATATTTGACTGTCATTTAGGGCTGATATAAATAATTTAGATTTTGTGGACCTAGTGGCTCTGTCAAAACTACTCAGCTCTGTTATGGTATCAGGAAAACAGCTATCTCCTCTGACTCCCGCTCGCTCTCCCTTACTCCCCCCACCTCGCTCTCTCACTTTCTTGCTCTCTCGCTCCTTGCTCTCACACACATCTTTTCTAAAAACAGTTTTAATGTATACCAGCTTTTATTGCTTTTTCTTCTTATTTCATAGAATATTCTTGTTTTAGAGACTGACTTTCTTTGTAGTATATTCTGGCCTTGAGCTCACTTGATTGCTCACACTGGCCTGAAGCATGTGTATGACTTTTGTCATACAAGTACTCGAATTGCATGGGATTGTCACCATTGCCTGCCTTTACAGTGTTGCAAATATGGAAAAACACCTTGGTAACAAAGAAGGGTTGGAGGGATGGCGGGATGGCTTCAGTGGTTAAGAACACTGGCTGCTCTTACAAAGGACCAGCACTTGATTCTGAGCGCCTATTTGGTCCCTCACAACCTTCTGTAACTCAGTTCCAGGGGTTCTAGTACCTTTTTCTGACCTCCATGGGTATCAAGCGTGCATGTGGTATACAGACATATAAAGGGAATAAATAATAAAACAACAGTAAAAGAAAGCAAATGGTAAAAAGTACCCTTTTTGGTTTGTTTTTTTTTTTTTTTTTTGTAAAAGGTACCGTTTTGGGGAATTGGGGAGATTCAATAGGCAAAAGCAGTTGTTTACTCATGAAGTCTGGAGTTCACTCAGGTAAACAGCTAGATATGCATGTGGTGGTATGGGTGATGGGTGATGGGAGTGATGTACCACTCCTCACTACCTGTGGCAGGGAAAGCAGACACAGAGGGAATGAAAGCTGGCCCCAGTGGATGGTCCTGTTCCTCCCCTGGTGGCACAGGGTACAGGAATGCGGGTGGGCTGATCAAAGTAGCTACCACCTAGGCTTAGATCCTGGGCTTTGAGTTGGCCCACCCCTATATCTATCCAATCTTGGAAATGGTGGAACTTGTGAAGGGGTTGGTCCTGCAGAACCAAAGCAGCAGGATCTCTATGACACAGGGCAAGGACAATAACAGGATAGCCTAGAGGAGTCCTGGTGGTGAGGGACCAATGACTCATTGTAATGAACATTTACAAGTAAGGATGTGTGGACAAAAGGATATATTATGCGATACACTATAGCTTCCACAAGATGTTTTTTGTTTTGTTTTTTATATTTGTTTTCTTTGGGGGGTACACTGAAAGGCCAGAGGGTGGGTACGAAGGGACAACAGATGAATGGGATTGGGGTACATGATGTGAAATTCACAAAGAATCAAAATAAAAAGTTTTAAAAAGGGGAATGGGGAATACAGAGATGGCTCAGTGGTTAAGAATACTGACTGGGGGGCTGGTGAGATGGCTCAGTGGGTAGGAGTACCCGACTGCTCTTCCGAAGGTCCAGAGTTCGAATCCCAGCAACCACATGGTGGCTCACAACCATCCGTAACAAGATCTGACTCCCTCTTCTGGTGTGTCTGAGGACAGCTACAGTGTACTTACATATAATAATAAATAAATCTTTAAAAAAAAAAAAAAAAAAAAAAGAATACTGACTGCTCTTCCTGAGGTCCTGAGTTCAATTCCCAGCAACCACATGGTGGCTCACAACCATCTGTAATGGGATCTGACGCCCTCTTCTGGTGTGTCTGAAAAGAATGGCAGTGTACTCATACACATAAAATAATAAATCTTAAAAAAAAAAAAAAGCTAGGCATGACTTAAATGCCTGTCAGTAACCCTAACACATTGTTGGCTTAGAGACAGGAAGATGGTTGGGGCTTGTGGCTACAAAATTAGTGAGACACTGGACCTGAAGGGAATGACATAGAAAGTGATAAAGCAGAACAAGTGTTGTTCTTCTTTGGCCTCTCCGAGGGCACACCTGAACACATGTGTGTTTATAGTTGTATACAAACATAACACACAATGAGCAGTTTAGGATGGAGATGCAGATAATTGTAGAGTATGTCTGAGGTGGTATGTTAATCCCCTTGCATTTTTCATTAGTGGAAAAAGCAGAGGGGGATAAATTGAAAGAGATAATTGTTACATTCTTTTTGGGTTTGGGTTTGGGTTTTTGTTTTTTTGTTTTTGTTTTTTGAGACAGTGTTTCTCAGTATAGCCCTGGCTGTCCTGTAATTCACTCTGTAGATCAGGCTGGCCTCGAACTCAGAAATCTGCCTGCCTCTGCCTCCCGAGTGCTGGGATTAAAGGCGTGCACCACCATGCCCGGCTCATTTTAATTATTTTTAAAAATAATACTGCTCCTTTGTAGATTAATACTGTAATCATTTTGTTTGTTGGGGTGTAAAAATCTCATTTAAAATTCAACAACCTATTTAGACAATACCTTTTGTAGTTCTGTAACCTTTAGGGGGAAAAGACATTCTTTCTAATGCTTAAAATCCTAAAGGTTTTTTTTTTTTTAAAGATTTATTTATTTATTATATGTAAGTACACTGTAGCTGTCTTCAGACACACCAGAAGAGGGCGTCAGATCTTGTTACGGATGGTTGTGAGCCACCATGTGGTTGCTGGGACTTGAACACTGGACCTTTGAAAGAGCAGTCGGGTACTCTTACCCACTGAACCATCTCACCAGCCCAATCCTAAAGTTTTTAAGGAAGGAAAAAATGTCAAGTCATCCAGCCTGTTTTCACTCTGGCACATAGAGTGCTGGATCTGTACTCCTCTGTCTGTATGGCAGTACTTGCAGCTGGGTTAGGAACTGGGTCCCAGGTCTCAGTGTGCCAGGTTAAAAAAAGTGTTTCTTCAGGTTTGCAGCCATTGGCCACTTTGTCTTTCAAAACATCTTTTTTGTTTGTTTTTTGTTTTTTCGAGACAGGGTTTCTCTGTGTAGCCCTAGCTGTCCTGGAACTCACTCTGTAGACCAGGCTGGCCTTGAATTCAGAAATCTGCCTGCCTCTGCCTCCCAAGTGCTGGGATTAAAGGCATGTGCCACCACACCTGGCACTTTTCTTTTTTTAAGCTTTGGTTTTATTGTATTGGTGTTTGCCTATATATTTGTAAGGAAACCACTCAATACCTAGAGCTTACAGGAGTTTGAAGAGGGCAGGATCCCCAAGAACTAGAGTTACAGATGGTTGTGAGCTAGCTGCCATGTAATCCCTGAGAACCAAACTTGAGTCCTCTGTAAGACCAAGTTGTGCTCTTAACTACTGAGCCATTTTCTTAGCTCCAACAAAGACTTAGTTTGTATTTTATTTTATTTTATTTTACTTTATGTGTATAGTGTTTTATATGCATGCACATCTGTGTATCATGCTTATACTTACCTGATGCAGAGGCTAGAGGAGGACATTGGATCCCCTAGAACTAGAATGACTCTTAGGAGTTGCCATGTAGGTGTTGGGAATTGAACTGGAGTCCTTTCTAAGATCACTAAGTACTTACAACTGCTGAGTCATCTCTCTCCAGCTGCAAGATTGGTGTCTAATGTCAGCAGATTCTTTCATAGCTATAGGTAGAACTGCTCCAATGGGGGCAAGAAAAAAAAATTAGACATTAACTTGCTGAACAAGAAGAAAAAAATAATCTAAAAGCTATACATTTTGTTTATAACAGAAATGGAAATAAGCAAGAGGAAATAGACAAATCAGCTGACTTGAGTGGGGTACCATTATCTTAACAATTTTCAGATCCTGAGATGAGCACTTTTGTTATGCCTGGTTGGTTTGAATTTATAGTTTAGATTGTCTTTACATTTTACTGACATTTCTTACTGTTTGCTTTTGTTTCATGTTGGAAAAGTGGTTAGTATGTGTCCGTGCTACTGCCCTGGAGGTGTAGGACAGGGTGGTGATGCACATGCCTTCTAGTCTTAGACCTAAAGTGTGGGGGTGGCGGGATGGAGAACTCAAGGTCATCTTTGGCTACAGAAGGTTTGAGGCTCTCAAGACCGTGTCTCAAAAACAAAGGATTGGATGAGAAGTTCATCAAGGTCAGGGTTTTAGCCAGGCATGTGGTATGTTACTTGCAGTGTAACACTGAAGAGTTCAAATTGATCACACAAAAATATGTAAAGCCCTTTTATGTCATAAAATGGGTATATAAATGGAGATTTCAATTGCTGTGAATTGAAACAATAACGAGGGACTGGAGTGTTTTCTCTTGTGGTTTCTGTCATTACCACTTAAGCAGTGACTTAAACTCCTAAGCCATCTTCTGTGACCCTTCGGTCTCTTTTGAGTGCTTTCTGGGTTAGACATCAATAAGACTGACTACCATTATAGCATCTTTCTGTATGAAAAGTAAGCTAGCTATGCGTATTTTTTTTCCTCTTATTTATGATGTGTTTGCATTATTGGCTACTCACTTCTTTCAATTGTTTTTATTAGTAGTATTATTGTTTGAGAGAGAGAGAGAGATACTTGAGGTAAGAGAACCATTATGTGAAGTTGTTTTTCTCTTTCTACTTTTATGTGTGTTCTGGGGAACAAACCTAGGCAGTTGGTATCTTAGTTAATTTTCTATAAAGAATTTATAAAAGACAGACTATTTGGGGCCTTCAGTTTCAGAAGGTTAGAGTCCGTTACCATCATTGGCAGTGAGCTTTGCAGCGGGTAGGCAGCATGGTGCTGGAACAGTAGCTAAAAGCTCACATCTTTATTCACAAATAAGGGAGACACATTCTGATAAAAAATATGGATCTTTTAAAACTCAGAACCTATCCAGTGATTCACCTCCTCCAACAAGGCATAGCTCCTAATCCTTTAGGTCTACCAACTGTGGGCCAAGTATGGAGATAACTGAGCCTGTGGGGATCGTTCTCACTCAGACTGCTACAGTTGGCTTGTGCCAGTAAACACTTGACTTGCTCAGCCGTCTCACTGGCCCTGCTGACACTTGTTATCGCAATACTCTGCTGTTCAGAATGGTACCATTTGCTCTGGTTAGCTGATGTAACAGCTCAGTCCTGATGGAGGTCTTGACCTCTCGCCTTAGTTGGTGAAACATTGGAGTACTTGAACATACCTGTCTGAAAGGGGTGTATACAATTGTCTGGATTTCCAGCAAGAGGGAAGTTGACTGTTTTCAGAGTCTGTTCTAAGTCTTCCTTAGAATCTGTTTTATGCTTTGGTGAGATGAACTGCTTTTTTTAAATATAAGATTTTATTGTTCTATTTTAATTCTGCATGTGTATCTGTCTGTATATGCCTCAGGAGTTCATGTGCCCACAAGACCAGAGTTGATAGGCTCTGTGAAAATAGATTTATAAGTGGTTATGAATTGATCAGTGTGGGTGCTGGGAACTCAGTTGAGTCCTCAGCAAGAATAGTCTGAGCTTTTTAACATCTGGGCCATTACTGCAGCCCCTGTGTCTACCTAACTACTCATCTGCATAACATTTATTTACTTACTTAGTTACTGGTGTATGTGTTTGGGAGTGTGCATGCCACAGGACACATGTGTGGATGTCAGAGGAGAACCTACAGGTATTGATTTTGGGGAATTCTGGGACTCAAATTCATGTTGTTAGGCTTGGTGGCAGGTGCCTTTAAGTGCTGAACCATCTCACTGGGCACCTTTCTCTCCCCCCCCCTTTTTTTTTTAATCTTAAATTTTTACGTTGAGTCCTGTGTTTTGTAGGATGGTTCCTGCCTCCACCTCCAGAATGCTGAGATTATAGACATACTGCCATATCACATTTCTGCTATCCCCGGGGTAGAACTCAGGACCCCATTCATGCCAAGCCAGCACTGTGTATACTGAACCCAGAAAAGAACTGAGTTTTGTTGGAACATGAGATGATAAGGTCACAGTAAAGGCAGTGGTGAGGAAAACATTGACCATAGAGTGCTTTTGTGGTAGCTTGAGGTAGAAATGAATTGGTATTGTCCAAGTTGCTAAAGTGATGCTTATTTGTAAAACATAAAAGACTATAGTTCTCTTGTGATTATTATTTTTTTAAAGCACCAGGTTCTGGAAGAAAGATTCTGTATAATATTTCCTAAGGTTGTGTTTGGGAAAATGTTTGATTTTTTTCCTGTGGTCAGCCAGCATAGAGACTAGATTCAGCATCTCTTCAGATCGGACATTAGGTAGAAGGATTTGTTTATTCTGAGAAAATTGGTGCTTTTTACTTAGCTAAACCTGGAAGGAAGGATAGTGACTGGTGTTTGAGTGTCAACCATATTCCAGATGAGTAGCATGTTCTTTAGAGTAGTTCTTTTGACACACAAGTACTCAGATTGAACAGCCAGTTTGAGGACCACAGTCAAATGTTTCTGTTAATTCAGAGGTTTCATTTTAACAGTAACAGGTAATGTTGCCAACTTGATAGTTTTGAGAAATGTTGAGGAAGGATTTCAGTAAAGGACACTTTGGGGAAACGTCTGTTATGGAATTTCTAGAGGTAGTTAGATCATGAGACCTTGACCAGATTAATCATTTGATGTATTCATAATATGGCCACATTATTAGGATATGGTCAGTGGTAGACATAAGGAAGTAATTGGAGAAAATCAGTTAGTGGGGTGTTGTTGGTCCTCCGAGCCAGTGGCGACACAAAGGACACAGACACCGAGTCGGGTTCACGCAGCAACATCTTTACTTCGGGCTTTTTCTTTTACAGCTCTCTTCCCCAGCAGCTTCTTCTTAGGACAAGGGCTAAACTACTCCTATTACAACAGCTTCTCTTACTCTACTTCTACTCACGGCAAGGGCTAAAACTACTCTTATTCTACTTCTGGCTTCTACCTAGGGCAAGGGCTAAACAACAACTCACTACTCGCGCCGACTCACCTCCTTCTAGCTCCACCTCACCTCATCCAATCAGAATTCACACACGCTCCAGGCACTAGCTTAGGTCGTTCACAGATAGGCCGACAGGTCTGGATCACGAGGAACTGTCCAGCCTGGCAGGCAGCCCACGCATGCAGCCTCACTGCCCGGGCAAAGTAGCAAACCAGTGGGTTTCACGGGGCCTGCGGCCCGCAGGGTGTCGTCTTTGTGGGGCTGTATCTTGCCCTGGCCTCTTCCTGTGCCTCCTCTCTTAGCTTCTGACATGAAGTGAAGAGTGTTCCTTTACCACCTGCTCTCAGCACTTCACTGCTCTGCCCAAATGCACAGGCCATGCAACCATGCAACAGGCCCTCCGAAACTTGAACCAAAATCTTGCCTTAAGTTGTTTGTGTCAGAAACTGGTCACAATGATGAAATGCTAACTCATAGAAAATTGATACTGGGCTGGAGAGATGGCTCAGCAGTTAAGAGCAGTGACTGTTCTTCCAAAGGTCCTGAGTTCAAATCCCAGCAACCGTATGGTGTTTTACAACCATCCGTAATGACATCTGACACTCTCTACTGGTGTATCTGAAGACAGCTACAGTGTACTTAAATATAATTAATAAATAAATCTTTAAAAAAAAAAAAAAGCTGGGTGTGGTGGCGCACGCCTTTAATCCCAGCATTTGGGAGGCAGAGGCAGGTGGATTTCTGAGTTCAAGGCCAGCCTGGTCTACAGAGTGAGTTCCAGGACAGCCAGGGCTACACAGAGAAACCCTGTCTCGAAAAACCAAAAAAAAAAAAAAAAAAGAAAAAAGAAAGAAAGAAAAATAAAATAAAATTGGTACCAAAGAACTAAAGTATGGTGGTTAGTGTTGTTAATTTGACAGGGTCTGGAACTTCTGGAACTTCTCAGGGACAAGCTTCGAGACACATCTGAACATGTTTATGAGGGATTCCATTTATTGGGTTAATTGAGGTGGGAAGTGTCACTTTAAAAGTAGATCCCACCATTTCCTGGGTCTGCCAGGACAGTGGCTCTGTGAGTAAAGACCCTTGTTACTAAGCTCAATGACTTGAGTTTGCTCCCCAGAAAACTATGTGGTAGAAGGTGAGGTGAGAACCAGATCCTTTTGAAGGAGATGGGTGAGAAGGGAAAAGGGAGAGAGAAAGCTGGCTTAGCACTAACATTCTTTGTTCTCTTCAGACTGGATGTATGTGACCAGCTACTTTATATATCTGCCTTATGTTCCACTGCCATGATCAACTGTGGGCCAAAATAAGAGTAAATCTTAAGGAAAAGAGAAGAAGGAAGGAAAATGCAACTACATTCAGTGTAAATGCAGCCACCTTTTACTCTGCTGTGTCCTTCCTTCTCCAGGAATCCCACTGTCCCTTTTATATTCTCCGAGCTTCTGTGGTCCTACCCTCTTACTTAAAGCATGTTCTAGGCTGGCAAAGAATATATCTTACTGTTTTACAGTGTCCTGAGACTTTGACATTGAATATAAAAGTAATGATCTGATTAATTTGGCAAAGGAATTTTCAAGTGTTCGGGAATTGGTATGGTTCTTGTTAGCAGTTTTTAGCTAGATTTATAGTGAAAATTAGTATAAAGATTTGAGAAATACGTAGACAAAAAGTGCTCATATTTAAAGCTCTAGACAAGAATGGTATTATTAGAGAAATTAGTGGCATTAAAAAGATGCTTTGTGGCCAGGGGAAATGGCTCAGCAAGGTTGCTGCCAAGCCTCACAACCTTTTTGATTCCCAGCACCCACACAGTAGAAGGAGAACAAGTTATCTCCCTGCAGATCATCCTCATGCATCTGTGTGCACTGTGGCATGCAAGCACGCACAGACATTGTATGTGATTTGTTTTAAGAGAAAAGACCAGCAGTTTATACTGGGACAACAGGGAAGATGTCTCTGAGGGGAAACTCCGATCTTACCTTTGACAGGCTCCAGAGTATAAAATTTTATTTTATTTTTTTGAAGGATCATCTCTCCAGGCATTCAGAGTTTGAAGGGTCCCAGATGCTAATTGAACTGACAATAAGCTTTTACATTTTTCACAGGATGCTGGTTTTGCAGACTTGCAGATGGAAAAGTTATAGACTCATGGAGGCTTCCAGTGAGATTTCAGAGGGAGGACTGATAATGCATCAGCATCCATGCTGGCAGTCTGAGAGAGTGATGCATGAAACTGTGGTAGACTCCTGAGTGTGAAGTATGAAGCTTTACCTGATCGTGGTGGTGCTCAGATGCTCGAGAGAAACAGTTTCAAATTATTTGGGCATTATGGGGCAGTAGAAGCTTGAGCATTAAAGGATATTTTGTTTAGAAAGATACTATCTAGTGAACCAGTGGCTTTAGAAATTTATGCCTTAATATCAGCTGATTGTTTTAAACTTCTCTTTTATCTACATGCTAGTTTCTCTCATGAAGGTATGGCCTAAAAAAATGCTGTTTTAAAAACTTAGCCAGGTGTGATGTTGTATACCTTTAATCAGATGCAGAGGCAGGAGGATCTCTACATTCAGTACCAGCCTTGTCTGTATAATGAATTCAAGGCCTGCCAGAGCTACATAGTGAAACTCAGTCTCAAAAAAAGCCCTTCAAAAACTAAAACTTACCATCACAAGTATAAAGTGGCTCCTGTCCAGGCTGCTGCTTTCATTTCACCCTTTGAGAAACAACTGCTTTGTACCTTTTAAACCACGTAACAGTCAAATTGTTGGGTTTTTTTCCCAAAAAACACCTTGTGATCGTGATGTGTTTTTGTTTGACACTTCTCAGTGGTTCTCAAGGCATTGATAAAGATCCAAACCCCACTCAACGATCCCTGGCTTTCTTTCAGTTCTCTGGATGTCTCAAACTTCTAGTTTTAGGCTTTCCTATTTCAAACTCTTCATTTTGCTTGACTATATAGTTTAAGAACTAATAATATGGGGGTTGGTGAGATGGCTCAGCGGTTAAGAGCACTGACTGCTCTTCCAAAGGTCCTGAGTTCAAATCCCAGCAACCACATGGTGGCTCACAACCATCTGTAACAAGATCTGATGCCCTCTTCTGGTGTGTCTGAAGACAACTACAGTGTACTTACATATAATAAATAAATAAATCTTTAAAAAAAAAAAAAGAACTAATAATATATGTTGTTTCTCAGAACTTTCTCTGGCCCCTAAATTGAGTTTCTTTTCTAGGGTCAAAGCTCTTTTTATTTTATGCATAAATCTTTTTCTGAATATTCGTGTGTGCAACACGTGTGTGCAACACATATATGCTTGGTGCACTCGGAGATCAAAAGTGGGCATTACATTCCCTGGAACTGGAGTTATGGATGGATGTGAACTACCATGTTTGTGCAAGAGCAACAAGTGACCTTAATCTCTGAGTCATTTCTTCAGTTCCCTGGTCTAAACTTTTTATCACAAGTATCCAATTTCTGTGTGTGTGTTTAATTTGAGTACCTGATAATTCTCTTCTGATTATGTCTTAGATGCAAAGATGCTATACTATTTTGCTTTTGGCTATATCTCATAATTTCAGTAAAAAGTAACAGATTATTATACAGATAAGCCCTGTCTCGGAAAAAAAAAAAAAAAAAGAAGAAGATATAACCCATTCCTCTTCTTACCTTGTACTGTTCCTTTGATGTCACAGTCTTACTCAAATGTCAGTGGCTTTTGGTTGAGACTTTGGTGATAATTCATTGCTTTGTGATTTTTTTTTTTGTTTGTTTGTTTTTAAATCTCACTTGTCTCTTGCAGAAGCAGAGAAGTGGTTCCTCTCTATATACTTGGTGCTAGAGTGGGAGTATATGTCTCTTCTCAGTTTTTGGTATATTCTTTGCATATTCAGGTACATATTCTGTATCTGTTTGCATGTGTGAGAGCAACTCAGAATTAACATGTACAAAACTAATGTCATGATTATTTTTCCCACCACTGTCTTGGCTATACATTAATGGAATTTCATCCTTAAAGTGGCCAGTTATGAAACTAACCATGAGGATTTGAGGCCTGCAGTGATGCACAGATTCTCCCTCTGTGGAGCCATGGAGTTGCACTGTCTATTCTCTAGTGTCTGAGTGTTTCCTTTGGTGCACTTCATGGCAGATACTGAAAGAGAAAGGGTAGAGAGAGACGTGCCCCCTTTTTTTTTTTTTTTTTTTTTTTAAAACAGGAGTACACAGAATAGTGCATGCAAAAGGCGTGGGACTCTAGAACCCCATCTTTGAAGTTGCTCAGATAGAAACCTTCCTTTGGAGTAGCTCTTCACTGCTTGTCCAAGGAATCAGCAATTCTTGGTGCATCTACCTTCAGAAGACAGCATTTAGCATTCCGACTGCCATGACCCTGGTAATGGCCCCCATAGGCTCATATTGTTAGAGTACTTAGTCACCAGCGAGTGGAACTGTTTGGGAAGGATGTTAAGAGGTGAGACTCATTGGAAGAGATGTATCCTTGGGAGTCAGCTTTGAGGTTTAACAATCCTCCACAAAGCCCCAGTGGATTGCTTCCTGCTACCTGCAGATCAGGATGTAAAGCTCAGATGCTGCTCCAGCTCCAGCTCCAGCCTGTTTCCTGACTGATGGCCATGGACCAACCCTCTAAAACATATGCCTTAGTCATGGTGTCTCCTCACAGCCATAGAACACTAAGACACCGATATTAAAGATTCTTTAAGGCCAAATAGTTGAATCCATTGATTATGGGCAATTAAAATGTTGCTACAGACCAGAGCAGAAAGATGTCTTGGATACTTAGTCCGTTTGTAAGTCAGTGATGGGCTCCTCCTGTGTGATGAGCATCCTTGTGACTGTATAAACCAGCAGTTCTCAACTTGTAGGCTTTGGGCCCTCAAAAGACCATTGGAAAACAAAAACACTTATGATTCATTATAGTGCAAAACTACAGTTATAAAGTAGCAAGAAAAATAATTTTATGGTTGGAAATCACCACAACATGAACGTACTAAAAGGTTACAGCATTAACAAGATTGAGAACCACTGGTCTAAACTTTTAAAAAGTTGTATTATCAGACTACTAGGTTCTTTCAGTCCAAGAGCTAGGACATCATTAGATAACATCTGAATCCTTAACTGGGTTCCCCTGTTTGCTGTAACCTGTCTATCTGTGGTACCTACCAGTAGCGTTGGCTCATATAGGTGCGTAACTAATACAGTCTCATGTAACCATTTTCAGAGTGGAACGTGTGTCCTCCAGGGAAATTTGAATCTGCATTTCGGGGCATAGTCATTCATATTTACCTTAAGAGTGAACTGTCTTCTTCCCTTTGAGATAATAACTGTTTTGGTTTTTGGTTTTTGTTGTTGTTTGTTTCTTGCGTTGATACAAGGAACCTCTATAGGGGGAAATTTTTGTTGTTTTAAGCCAAATCTAAGCCTAAAATCTAAAGAGATTTTACAACACTGTTGGTCAGATTACACCATTCCTCTACTCAAAATCTTCCCGTCCTATTTTCTGTCTTCACTCATAATAAAGGTCAGATTCCCTAATGTGGCTTACAGTACCCTAATTTCATCAGCTCACTCGCTCACTGTTCCCTAAATGCCCTAGGCTTCATGGGGATCCTTGACCATGCTGGCATTCTTCCTCCCAGGACCGTTTTCTCTGCTCTTTCATCTCAAACACTATCCTCTTTCGCTATGTCTTATTTTTCTTTCATATATTACATCTTCAGTTTCCTCGCCTTCCTCTCCTCCTTGTCCCTCCTCTCCCATTTCCCCTCCCCAGGGATACCCACCAAACATCCTGCCTGCCTTTTTTTCCCCTAGATATTCATCACAGTCTGACTGTATGTTATGCATAGATCTCCTTTGGTTAGGGTATAAACGTCCATAAGGGAGTGTCTTCTACTTCAGTGAAAGAGACCAAGACAAATCTTGTAAGAGAGAGAGAACATTTAATTGGGGGCTGGCTTGCAGTTTGAGAGGTTTTAGTTCATTATCATCACGTCAGGGAACATTGTTGCAGGCATTTGAGTAGTAGCTGAGAGCTTTATATCTCCTTACGGATAGCTTATTAATTGTAGTTCTACATTTCTCAGGGCTTGCGTGATTTTATAACTTGAGTTATCAAACAAAAAATGCACCTTATGTCATTTCATGTAAAAATGCAAGATCCATGTAATATTCTTGCATTTAACCCCTTTATAGTTGTGTGTGTTTATTCATGTATTACAAGCTTGCTATAGCATGCACATTTAGGTTAGTAAACAACTTGCAGGGCTTGAGACAGTTAGGATAGGCTCAGGAGTGGTAGAAATGGTAATTTCAGGACCAGGTCCCAACTAGCTAGGTTAGCATCTGTGCTTAACAGAGGCAGGCAGATCTCTGAATTCTTTTGCAAAGTTGAAAGTAAATGTGTGCAGCTCTCACTTAAGAAGGGGCTGGAGTCACAGGATTCTGATGTAAATGAGTGGATTGATATGTAAAATAAAAGACTAGGTTTGTAATCTGTAGGAGTTGAGCTACCCCCAGGAAAGTTTTTATAGAACAGCAAGAGACCTGTTTGGAGAACTGTCTAAAGCAGAAAATACAGAGAGAGCTGTCCAGAAATCTCCAGAAAGAGCAGATCAGAGAGAGAGAGAAAGCAGAACAGAGAAAAAACAGGCTGAGAGCTGTCTCCAGCAGAACATAGGTCCACCTTGAACCCATGATTTGACTTCAAGTCATTTAAATGTTTGATCACTCCCAGACACCCCTTCCTCAGAAGGCTGGTCCTTGGCATTTTCTCAGTTTATTAGGGTCATGAGCTGTAGGTGGCAGCGCATGTAATGTTACATCAATGGTATTATTCATATGTTTATCAGGTTTCTCTCATACTCAACGTATAAAGACAAAATGCTATGACTTAGCAGGTAATGTATGAGAATCTAGGAATTTAGTGAAAAGACAGTAAGGCATATGTACAATGATCATGGGAGATAAGTGTGGTGATATGTGCCTATACACTCAGGGTTCCGATGGGCCAGCATTGGTTATTCCCATTCTTTGGGCCTATGATGAGGCACATCTTTGCATTTTGGCAGAGCAGAACCATTTAGCTCATGTCTTGTATACAAAAGAAATAAAATGTGGCTTCCATAGTCTCCAGGGCATGTCTCCAGTGTTCTCAAACCTCTTACTAGAACATAGTTTTGTTTCCTTCCCAATAGCACCAACACAAGGGGATCAACCCTTTAACACTGCTGTTAGAGGGAGTCTTAAGTTCTCAACTGTGATATGTAGCAATCCTGATTTTCTAATGTTTCTATGACACTATCAGGGTGATAAATTGCAGATCAAAATCAGTTTATACTATTTCTCTTACTTGTATATGTCTGTTTCGTCTGCTTGGTTCAAACTAAGGTACCGTCCTATTTCCCACCCCACCTTTTTTTCAGGGTCTTGCTCAGGCTGGTCTTAACTTGTGGTTCCTCTTTTTCAGCCTTCTAAATGCTGAGATTACTATGCTCACTTCCACCCTCAATTTTTGGTGAAAATTCACAAATTATACTGTTTTTGAGTTTTTAAAAGTTACATCTACTTACTTATTAGTATTATCACATGTGATAATCACAGCAGTTTTTGAAAATCACTTTTTTCCTTTTATCCTGTGGGTCCTGGAGATTGAACTTGGGTCTTCAGACTTCGCAGCAGGCGCTCTTATTAAGCCAACACTTGTGTGTCTCTATCTTCATGTGATTTTTTTGTTGTGTGTGAGTGTTTTTTTATTAGACACACCTTGGAAGAGAACCAGAAGTGTATTTGCTATTTGGTTCTGTTTTAAATGGAACTGTTATTAAATTACATTTGTTGTGGCTCTATAGAGTCTTTGTTTAGTCAAAAATTGACAGAATGGTTGGGCAGTAGTGGTGCACACCTTTAATCCCAGCAGAGGCAGGCAGATCCCTTGAATTCGAGGACAGCCAGGGCTACACAGAGGAACCCTGTGTGGAAAAAAAAAGTCAGAATGACTCTTTATATGAATTAACTTGTTTTTGAACCTCAGTCTATGAAGTGATTACTATAGCTAATAGTTAACTGAGCTGTTACAGAATTGAACTCAGCTTTTCATGTGATGTCACTTTTTAAAAAGATACTCAATTTGGAAATAGTTCTAAACTTACCAAGAAAGTGGCCTCTATACATTAAATGATACAAAACAGAGTCCTAGCCCATTTACACAGATTAATCTATCAATATTTAGCTCTTGCTAGGACTGAATGTTCAAGCTTTTCAAATTTGTTTCTACATTTACTGAGATACATGATGGTTTTAAAAATCAGTCTGAATCTCACCGTCTTTGTATTTCTTTGACAAAATTCACTTGATTGTGATCTATTTCCCTACTTATATTGTTGAATTGAGTTGCCAAAATCTGTTAACAATTTCTGTGTTAACAATACCATGCTATTCTTGTTGAAGACTTGGAAAGTATTGCTTCCTTCAGAGTTTGGTAAAATTCACTAGTTAAGCCGTCTGAGCTTAGAGTGAGTCATTTACTTGTTTACAAGGTTCTCATGTAACTCAGGCTGGCCTAGAACTCACTTTGTAACTGAAAATGACATTGAATTTCTGGTCCTCCTACCTTTACCTCCCAGTTCCTGTGATTGTAGGTGTGTACTACCATATTGGTTTTAGGCATTAAGCCAGGGGCTTTATTTTTATGCATGTTAGGCAGGTACTCTGCAAACTGAGCTATAAATCACAACACATCTAAGTTTTTATTTTTAGACAGAGTCTTAATCATTGTATCCTTGGTGGCTTTGAACTCGATATATAGATCAACTTGGTATTTACTTGAGTCCCTGAAGATTTACTGAGAAATTTCCACCAAAGCTGGGCATGGTGGCTCATGCCTATAACAGTGGTATTTGGGAGGCTTTGTAGTAGTATTGCTGAGAGTTGAAGGCTATTTGTTGTAAGGATATGTGTGATTTTGGGTGTTAACTGTAACCACTCACGCTCCTAATGTTGGTGGTGATCTGTCTCCGGCTACTCAGGCTAATGCCAATGGTTTCTTTATTTTAGTGGTCTTCTCACGGAAGGAGCGGTTGGCTTTATTTACTTTTTGTCTGGTTGACTTAACATCATTTTTATTTCTTTGTTCTTAAGTCTTGATTTGAATTTAACTTGTTTTTGTTTTTCCCCTTTCCAGTATTTTATGATGGGAATTGGGTTATTTATTAATGATAGACAACATCTTTCTAAGTTTCTTTGATTTCATTTAACTTATTTAGAAATGTGGTACTTAGTTTTCTAATATTGGTGACTATCCAGAGATCTTTTGATGGAAATATGTAATTACATTGAGGTATGAGATCATGTCATGTAAGTTCTGAATTTCTCAATTTTTTTGAGGCTTGTTTATGGCTGATAATTTGTGTTCTCATAAGTGCCTCATAGGCACCTGCATGTGTGTGCCACTGTTATGGCAACAGTAAGTGTTTACAACTTGGGGTATACAGTGTTGTCCAGGTTTTTATTGTCACAGATCGTATAAATTTATAGAGGGCATTGATAATTTGAATTATGTAGTTGGGAATAATAACAATAATAATAATAATAATAATACAAGCCTAGCTACTCCTGAGGTTGAAGCCAGAAAGTTTTGCGTTCAAGACCTGCCTGAATTACATAGTGAGTGAGTCTGTAGCGTTTTGTTGTTGTTTGTTTGTTTGTTTGTTTGTTTGTTTGTTTGTTTGTTTTTGTGGGGGTTGCTTTTGAAATTTTGAAATTTTTTTATAATACACATAAATACTTTTTGACAAATTTATCATTTTGAAATGGTTGCCTTTGTATCTGGTGGTGGTGTTTGATCTGAAGTGTGTATAGTGTATGTGTGTGCACACATATTTGTGAGCCACTGTCAGAGGTCAATGTTGTGGGTATCTTAAATGTAATTAGTGGTGGAGGTCCAGGGTGGGTGTTTCTAGGTTTTTTGCATCTTACCCAGGAAATTAAAAAAAGAAAGGCTCACACAGATTTTCGAAAGAAGCAAGATTCTTTTTGTTTTTGTTTTTCGAGACAGGGTTTCTCTGTATAACCCTGACTGTCCTGGAACTCACTTTGTAGACCAGGCTGGCCTTGAACTCAGAAATTCACCTGCCTCTGCCTCCCAAGTACTGGGAGTAAAGGCGTGCACCGCCACGCCTGGCCCGCAAGATAATTTTGTTGGGAGCAAAATTGTAGCACAGATTAGAGATATTACCAGGATTGGCAGCAGACCATGAGTGGAAGCATCAGTGGCTTAGGTGATTGTTTGAGGCTAAAGAAAAGGAAGAAAAGGACATTATTTACTAAGGAGTCAAGTATGGAGAGTTTTCTTTTGAATGATAAATTATATAACCATTTCTCTACTGTGCACACCCTTTCCTATAATCATATGCACATCCAGTTGAGCTTAGTTGTAAGATAATGTACGTATCCCTGGGATTCTCCCAGAAAGGTTACTAAAGGACATGATTTTGCCTTACTCTGCACACACCAAAAAGTAGTTCAGGCCAGATTGGCATTTCTATTCTTCATACTCCGGTGTTCTATGAATGTGCTTGATTAGAAACTGTCCAAATGTGGTTGTTAGTGGGTGTGTGGGGAAACTCAGTATTGTTTAGAGGTGGAAGTAGGGGTAGCCCAATGAAGATGGAGGGCTGAAGAGTTCTGAGGTTGCTGGATATATTGTTTAAAGAAGGGGGTGGGGTGAAGGAACTAGGCTACCAAGTGCATTATTGTTAAGAGGAGAGTGTGCATAGACAAATGAGCTAAACTGTCTTCTATGCCGTAGTTCCCAATGACATGACTGCTGTCCACATTAGCTTTAGAAACAGTATTTCCCATTTGAACCTACTGCTCACAGACTGGTTAGAATGGCTCACCAGCTAGTTCCTAGGATCTGCTGTTGCCAGCCACGCTGGGCTCTAATTACTCCAGATGCATGTGACTGTGCCAGGCAAAAAGCCTTGGGGATGGGGGAGCCAAGCTCAGGTTTTCTTGTTTGTGCAATAGTTTACCAACTGAGCCATCTTCTCTGACTTCCCAGTCTGTACCTTTTCCCAGAAATATGTAACCAGCACTCCTGCTTTTTAAGTGTTTACCCTTGATATATTTTTCTGTCCTTTTACTCTATATTTAAAATGAATGGATTTACAGATAGATATGATGTATTAGTACAATTTGTTTTACTCATTTTTTGTGTGTGACAGTTTTGGTTTTTTACAAGATGAGGTCTCATTAACTCAGGCTGATTTCAGACTTAGAGTGGCCTTCTGCATTCCAAGAACAGAGACTTGACAGTTTTAATTTTTCTTCTTTTAAGAGAAATGTATGTCAATATTGTGCATCTGTGTATATGCCACATGTGTGCAGGTGCTGGCAAAGGTCAGAGCTATCCGATGCTGGAGCTGGGCACTAACTCAGGAACCTCTAAAGAAGCAGCAAGGACTCCTACCAGCTGGCAGAGTCTTTTATGTTTGACCAAGAAAAACATTACAATGTTCTTTTTTTGCCTGTATGTAGCTTTCTGGTATCCTTTTCTTTTTGCCAAGAGGACTTTTTATTTTGTTATAGCATAGCGGGATCTATGGTATATTTTAAAGCTTTGGGTATTTGAAAAATTGTTTTCCCCTGTAGTCTGTCTTTGACTGATAGAGAATTTTTATGTGGACTTCTTTTTTTTTTTTTTTTTTTTAAAGACTTTGTACCATGGCTTCTGTGAACTCTGATGAGAAATCTTGTTTTAATTGTTCTCAATGCATAACATATTTTTTTGACCTTCCTGGTTAATTTTAAGTTGAAAAAAAAAAAGGCTCAGCATTAAAGTGTACTTGCTGCTCTTGTAAGACTCAGATTCAGTTCTAGTACCCACATGGGGGTTCATAACCATCTGTAACTCCAGTTTCAGGAGAAAGCAGGTACATATACGTGGGGCACAGACATAAAAACAGATAACATACTCATACACATAAAAGTATAGAATTTTAAAGTGTGTGTGCACATTTGTGTGTGGGCAAGATTGCTTGGTACCTGTATGCTACTTTGCATGTTGTAGGTTAGAGACAGCTTGAGAGATTTGGTTCTCTCCATCTTACGAGTTCCAGGATGGCGCTCAGTGGCAGATACCTTTTTATGGAGGCTCAGCTATATTGCTCCACCCCCACAAGATTTTCTGAATTTTTTTTTTTTTTACAATCTGATTGTGATGCAGTTTAGCATAGTTTGCTTTCTATTTCTTGGTCTAGATTTTATTTCCCTCCTTGAGTGGCATTGGCTAATCCTTGATATTCTGGATCCACTCTAGCTCCATTTGGGACTTAATGACATAATGTTGGCTGTTTGAAATTGTCCCACAACTTCTTATCTGCTGTAATTTTGTTTTAAACTTTCTTTTTCTATTTTGGGATGTTCCTGCTAATCCATTTTTGTCAGTAGTGTTTAATCTGTTAACTCCATGCACGTATACTTTGCCCAAAGGTATTCAGGTACACTTGTATGCCTATAGAAGCCAAAGAAGAATTTTGGGTTTCTTTCCTCTTGTGCCATCCTCACACCCTGCCCCAAACCACACCCTGGCCCTGGAACTCTACGTGTGAAACTTGCCTGACTGGCCAGTGAGTCCCAGGGCTCTACCTCTCTTCATGTCCCCAGGGCTGAGGTCTTAGGTGCATGCCGCCTACCTTACCTGCCTTATTGTTTGCTTGGTTTTGAGACAAGGTCTCACTATGTATATTTTACTGGCCTGGAAGTCTACATGTAGATAAGTCAGGCTGACCCTCTGACTCTCAGAGACCTGCCTTTAGCTTCAGAGTTTAAAAGTGTGTCTTGGAAGTATGGTTAGGTCTTTTGTCTTTTTTAACTTTCGTCCTTGTAATAGAATTCAGGCCTTTACTGACTGTACTGTTCCCAAATCCCCAGTTTTAAAAAAACAAAACAAAACATTTTTTCCCCCTAGAAATTCAGTTTATTGTTTACCTATCTGTTTAATGGGACATTGCTGAACACCTGAAATACAGTTATGGTTGCACTGTTTCCCCCTCTCCTTTCATCTTATTTTCTTTAGTACTAGGGGTGGTATAGGTGGGGTGGGACCTCCTAGGCTGGCCTCTTTAAGTCACTACATAATTGAGAATGACCTTGAACTTCAGATTTCTCTGCCTCTTAGAGTACTAGACTTTTAAACGGTTGGCTAGTTTATGTGGTGCTGATAAATAAACCCAGGGCTTTGTGTGCTAGGCAACTTTGCCAACTGAACTACATTCCAGCCCTTAAATTGTATTCTTTTTGCAGTGCGTTTGATGAGGAATTTCACAGTTTAAAATTGTCAGCTCTTCTGTTTCCTTGGTGCTTTTTTACATTTGTTTCTCTGTAGTGAAACTGCATTGCCTTTATGTCTGGCTAAAATTGCATAAAGTCTGTTCATCAGTTTAACTTTGTGAAACACCCTGTACAAGGAAAAATGACCTCAGAATGTCGGCTGTGCTGGAGGATTGATACAGTCATTGAAAAAGTGCACTTGCTAATTGAAGCTTCATGTTTTATCTTTAGACTTAAATTATGCCCTCTGTGCCTTTCATTTTGGAATTGTTGGTCCACTGGTATGCTTGACTCCCTGCTTCTCAGCCCTCTACCCTCTTGTTTGGGGTGGGGGTGGGGTTATTTGTTTTTGGTGTTTTGAGACAATTTTAGCTATATAGTTCAAATTAGTACAGCATTAAAGGTCCTCCTGCCTCAGGTTCTCTAGTGATGGAGTACAGTATAGGTACATGCTTCCACACTTTACTCTGTGTTAGCTGTGCAACAAGCCATCCCACAACTTAATGTGTAGAACAACCTGTTATTTTACTTACAGTTCTTTGGTTGCTTGGTCTGGTCACCTATCAGCACAGATGATCTGGAAGCTAGATGAGTTAGAAAGATCTCTCAAATGATCTCTGATAACCTTTGTCCTTGAGTATCCTCTTTCCTATGGAGGAGGGTGGTTGTAATTTGTGTTCAGCAATAGGATAAGCAAAGGTTTAGAGTCTTTGCACATATGGTTGACTGTAACCCAAAGATGTTTGTCTGGGTAGGCCTGAATCAGTTATATGTGGGTCTGATGTTCAGAGATGGAAGATTTGAACAAGTCTGCTGGCTTTGAAGATGTGTGTTGGCATGCGAGAAGCCTAGTGGCAAGGACTGAAACACTGAGAGCAGAAAGTCAAGTCTGCACCGACAGTCCTGGGAGTGACTTTAGTCCTATAATACAAAATTCTCTACAGTAACCATGTACATACATTTCGAGAGTTCCTGAGCTCCAGGGAGGAGGTAACCCCTACTGACGCCTGACTTGAACTCTGTGCACCCCTCAGCAGGAGCTCCAGCCATGCTTGAGTCCATAATTCTCGTCCCCTAGAAAACTGAGATAATAAAAATGTGTGTTTAGGTCTGTGGTAATATGTCATGTGAGGTAGCATGTAATAGCCCTCTTCCCTTGTATGCTTGCTGGCTGGAGCTACTGGGAAACTGCCACATGAATCACTAAAAGGTTCCTACTATCCGCAAGAGAGCAAGCCCCCATATGTACATCTTAAGCCTCTGTGTCAAACAGCATAGTTTACAGCCAAGGATGGTTTTGATTCCCCATATCTGACAGTTCTCACTATGGAGGTGGGGAGTGGAGAGATCTTTGCCGTGGAATAGGGATAGGCCAGCTATACTAGAGCGTCCTTAGTGTGTTGTGCTTCTGCAACAAGGAATTAGTTATCTGGTCCAAAACCAAAAATTGTCAAGGGTGAGCAGCCTACCTACATCAATCTGTTGGTCATATCAGCTCCATAGAGCAGGAAGACATTTCTCTTTCTGAGAGGAATTGCAGTCATATTATGGAAGAGAACATTGTCAGAACCGTTCTTATAACTTACCATGTGACTTTTGCCATTCACTGTGCTGAATGTGAGATTTATCTATTGCTGTTGGATATAGTAGTTCACTGTTACTATTTAGTAGGATTCTGTTATAATGACTTGATAGGTATTGATCCACTCAAGAAAGAACATTTGGGTTTTATACCTTTGGAATATTTTATTTATTTTGATTTTTTTTTTTTTTTTTCAAGACAGGGTTTCTTTGTGTAGTCCTGATTGTCCTGGGATTCACTCGGTAGACCAGGCTGGCCCCGAACTCAGAAATCTGCCTGACTCTGCCTCCCAAGCGCTGAGATTAAAGGCGTGCGCCACCACTGCTCTGCTTACCTTTGGATTATTACAAGATTCTATGACTATCTCTTTACCAGTCTTGTATGGAAACACCCTTTTGTTTTTCCAAGAACAAAGTGGTATTAAATGACCAAGCTGTATGGTAGGGATACATTTAATTTCATTGTCTATATGTACGATGTATATGACTGTATTTCTTTGTGTGCATGTATGCAAACAGGTATAAAGCATCTGTGTTTGTGTGTGCAGCCAGAGGTTCTCTACCCCAATCTGAACTCACTGCATCATGTAGACTTGTTGGTTAATGGGCTCCAGGAATCCACCTGTTTCTTCTGCCTCCCAAGCCATGAGATTCAGACCTGCAAAAGCAAATGTTTGCCTACTGAGCCATCTCTCCAGTTCTACATTTAACTTAAAACAAAGTAAAACTTTATTTCTATAAGGGAATCAGAAAGATAGCAGTATTCTTGTATAATCTCTACATAGCTCTCTCCAGTATAAATGTGGCCCAAAGAGTAGCGCATGCCTTTAATCCTAGCACTTGGGAGGCAGAGGCAGGTGGATTTCTGAGTTCGAGGCCAGCCTGGTCTACAAAGTGAGTTCCAGGGCAGCCAGGGCTACACAGAGAAACCCTGTCTCGAAAAAACAAAAATAAATAAATAAATAAATAAATATTAAAAGTGTACATATCTCAGGATAGCTATTAATGGTGCCTAAGACATTTATAGACCACAGTCTTCTCACAGTGTCATAGGTTGGGCACATAATTGCAGTACATTTAAACTAAGAAGTTCACACTGGTACAGCACTGCTACTTCCAGAAGAGCCTTATCGAGTCAGTCCATCTGTGTGTTCTTGTTAAGAGCACAGCATTGGATGCAGTGCTGTGTTCAATTGTTTTGTCTCCTTATCTAAGAGCTCTTGCCTATGAGTCATATTCATATCCATAATCTACTAGTTATATATCCTTTTATTTGAAGCCTTGTAACAATCAAAACTTTTAGGTTATCATTTTATTATGGGGCACTTCAGAGTGTCCTGGTGTGTTTGTGGGAGGCAGAAGACAACTTGAAGGAGTTGAGTCTATATTGTATGGAACCTGGGAATTAAACTCAGGTTGCCATGTTTGGTTGGAAAGTGCCTCTACTTACTGAGTTATCTCTCTCTCTCTCTCAAAACTATTCTCTAAATTTACTAATGTTAGGCTTTGTGTCTGGTTTCTTACTTAAAATAATACTTTTATGATTCACTTGTAGGCTGAGAGTGAAGGTGGACTCCTGTAATCCCAATTCTTCAAGGGCTGAAGCTAACCTGGTATACATAGAGAGATCTACCCTGACTTAACATGGAAACAAATGTAATTATGTTGTTGTAGGAATGATTTTTGTTCCTTAAAATAAATAGATCAGGTAGGTGATAGGTAGATAGGAAGGTAAGTAGAGGCTGGGACTAGAGAAAAGTTTAAGAATGCATTCTATTATTGCAGAGGGCCTGAGTTAGGTCCCCAGTTCTTACTGACTCTAAGTACAGGTCAAGGGATCTGACACCTTCCTCTTGCCTCTCGTCGTGGGCACTGTACTCACATAAACAAACACACATGTAATTGAAAATAAAAATAACCTTTTTGTTGTAGTGGTGGTGGTGTTTTGTGGGTTTTTTTGAAACAGGATTTCTCTGTCTAGACCTGACTGTCCTGGAATTCACTCTGTAGACCAGGACAGCTTCAAACTCAGAGATCCGCCTTCCTCTGCCTCCCAAGTGCTGGGATCAGTGGCATGTGCCACCAGCCCAGCTTTTTCTTAGAATGCTGATTTGGCCCTGAAATAGTGTCTAAAGCCTGGTGTAATGCATGCTTAATTCCAACTGAAAATGAGACTAAGGCTGAAAGAAGGTTGTGAGTTCAAAATCAGCTTGGTTTATACAGGGAGACCCTATCTCAAAAACAAAAACCAAGGGTTAGAGAAATGGCTTTAGCAGTTAAGAGCACTTGTTACTCCTGCAGAACCAGGGTTCATATCCCAGCACCCACATGGTAAGTGCTCTTTAACTCCTAACTCCAAAGGATCTGCTGCCCTCTGCAGAACATGATAGACACATATGCAGACAGATGCCCATAACATATAAAATAAAAATATTTTTTCAGAAAATTCTTATTTAAGTTTCTGAATGTAGGGAAATACAGCTGTTCTTCTTAGCATTTGTGTCATTTCTGGGTTGGTTTCAATAATTCTATAAGGATAATTTTTTAATATACAGATATATCTTTGTATACCTAATGATTTTTTTTTATTGGATATATGATGGTGCAAATTTACCTTTTGGGTGTTATATGTTAATATTTCTAAGATTTAAGGAAAAACCCATCTTTGTTATTGGGAAGTTGGGAAGATGGCTCACTTGTTGCTCAGTCTTGGAGGGTACTCAGGTTCAGTTCTCAGAGCCCATATGATGGCTACAACCACCTTTAATTTCACTTCTGTAGGGTTGGCCTCCAAAGGCAGCAGACATGCACACAGTGTACAAACCATACATACAAGCAAAACATTTGTTAGACTTTTAAAATCTTCAGAAACAAAAATTAAAAGATTTGTTATGTGAGAACTGCTGCAGAGTTTATAAGGTCTCTGGCTAAGAAGTAGTGTGCTTGATGCTCAGTTAAGGGCAGGAGTTTCCTTGCTTCAAAAGTAGCTCCTTTTGTGAATCTTGAGACTGTTTTTGACATTTCTGCTCTGAGTAATGGACCACTACGTGAGGTCTTGTATAAGTCTTGGGGGGGCGGGGGGGGGGCAGTGAGATGGCTTAGTGGGGCTGGGGTATAAAAGGACTTGCTACATAAACCTGATGACCTGAGAACCCACATGAAGGCAGAATGAGAGAACAACCTTCCGAATGTCGTCTGACTTGTACATCTTCCATATCTAAAAGACAAACATGTTAGTATGTTTATTGTTTAGTCCGTCCTTCCACCTTTTATAATTATTCCTGTCACTACCCCAACATCCTTCAGTGCCTCCTTTTTAGCCCTCTTGGACTCTGTTTATTCTCCTGTAGTAATTGTCATCTGGACATTTACTGCTTCCATATGCTAACCTAGGCCTAGTCCTAGGAACTTCTAGTCTCAGTATTATCTAATTTAGGTCTAGGATGCCGAGACTTACTGCTGAATCCACTCACCCTTTCTGGGCTCCTTCTGATTTCTTATTGGCTGGTTCAACTCAGTTGTTCTGGCTCAAACTCCTCTCCAAGATGACTAGATTCAATCTGGCTTCTCCTTCAGCTTTTGGCTGAATTGTTCCGCTTGGCCTCTAACTAGCAATCTGTTCTAATCTTCTGGCTCCTTCTCATGCTCTGTTTCATTCTGTCTTCACCTATGGCTAGCTTGTTCCCTCTCTGCAATCTGTCTCTGTACAACTGTCCTGGTAAAACTGTTTCTTTCCTCTTTTCTCTTGGCAATGCTCGCTCTCAAGTAGCCTCTCTTTTTCTGTGTATTCTCATGAGAGTTGAGCATATGCTATTCTGTCAAGTCTTCTCCAGTTCATCCCTTTGTCTGCCTCTTAGAGATCACTTTTGGATGTGGTGCTTCCTTCTACAAACTAACTTAACTTCACTGTTTGGAATTAAAGATTAAAGCTTCCTTTATCTGCATCTTGGAAAGTCTCTTCACTTTTCTCCTTTTCTTTCCTAGAGCTCCTAAGATTCAATTTGTTGTAGTTTCTGTGCACGTTCTCTGTGTAATTCATTTATACAGAACACATGTGAATAGAGTTGCTTTTTGAGAAACAGGTATGTGTGAGGTGAGCTGTGATTTCACACCTTTCTATTCTGTGTTCTACACTGTGTTAGGAGTTTGGGACGGAGGCCCGAAGTTTTACCTTTGCTTAATTTTTAAAAGGTGAGTTTTATTTTTAATTATGGGCCTGTGCACATAAATGTGCATTCCAGGAGAAGGCAGAGGCTTCAGTTCCCCTGCAGCGGGAGTTGGGGTACTTGTGAGCCACCTGACTTGAGTGCTAGGATCAGAATGCTGGTTTTCTTCTACAAGCACTAGTCCCTTACCAATGAGCCATCTCTGCAAACCTTGATTTTACTTCTATTTCATTCTCCAGAACTGCCCTTGAGAGGTGCCTGTGTATGACGTGTCCTCTGTATTGTGAAATTGCATAATATAATATGAAGCAGATCTTTTATTCCTTAGAGTGGGCCTCTTGCTGTAATTATAAAACCTGGAAACTTGGGTCTTTTCATTTGGGTACAGTTTTCAGGTTTTTGTTTTGTTTGTTTTATGTGGGAGTCAGTTCTCTCCTTCTACCCACAAGCTGTTTCCTTGGCCTTTGAGTATAATTTCTTAAGGGTTTTTTTTTTTGTTTGTTTGTTTGTTTGTTTTTGTTATTTGTTTTTATTTTTAATTTTGTATTTTTAGGTTTACTTGTTTTATGTGAATAAGTGTTTTGCTTATATGTATGTCTATGTATCATATACACCCTGAATCTGGAATTTAGTATAGATGTGACCTGCCATGTTAATGCTAGGATCGAACCAGGGTCCTCTGCAAGAACAAATGCTTTTAATCATTGCATTATCTTTATAGTCAGTTCTCTGATAGATAATATAGTATTTCTGATAACCGGCTTTTAGATCCCAGCAGTGTGTGTGTTTATGCTGCTTCATGATTTTTTTCAAAGCATCCTGTGCTTGTTGGGGCTCGTAGAGAATGTTTACTGTGATGATTTATCTTCTTCCTTTCAGTTTCTACTTTTGTTTAATTTTGGACATCTTTTCTCTAACAGCTGTGTTTGAATATCTGCTGGTCCTTGGTGAGTCCTTCATACTGGGAACTGATGGGCTCTGTGCTGTGAGCACTGAGTGACCAGAATAAATAGAAACCTACATGGTTGGGGGGGATGTGTCCATGGTTATTTGTGATTGAAGATGTGCTCTGTTAAGTTAATTTTTTCAAGAGAAGGAACAATTTGGTACTTTGCTGCTGTTTGTTTCTGTCTCCACCTCTGTCTCTGGTACTAGGGATTGAACCTAGAACCTTGCATACTCCTCACCCTTGCTCCCTGCTCCCCTCCTCAGCCTCTGTAGTAGCTGGGAATACAGGCTTAGGCCACTAGACCTGGCAGTCCTTTGAATGCTTGGCAGTCAGCAAAGAACAGGTAAGGTGGTTTGGGGCTCTCTGGAAGCCACCCCGACACAGCCATTGTGTATATTGATTGCCTTTGCTCCTGTTTAGAATGTGGCACTTTACTTCCCTTGGGTTGTGCCTTTTGTCTTCTCTGTCAGAATTTCTTGAATTCAGACTAACTAGAATATAAATAAAGCAGTTTTTCCAGAGCTGAAAGACTATTGCTTGAGTGGCAGAGGTGATCTGAGGAATCGGCTTGTCCAAAATAATAGCAAGTTCTCATTTTTGGCAGCCCTGTATTTTATTTCTGTCTGTAGTGGTTCATGATATTTCCCTGTGCCCTTGGGTTTTTGCACTTCTGTCTGGCTTATTCTTAGTGGTTTTTCCTCTGTTGCATTAGATTTTGAATTTTCTTCCCCCACTGAATCTCTTTTCCTCTGCCAGCATCTTCTAGATTCTGTATTCACTCTGCTGTCTTACTTCCTCTTCTCTTTGTGCACTTTCATCTTTATTATTTCTGTTGATGCTTCAGGCAATGAAAATGTATGGTTTGGTTGCCATATTTAAACAGGAGTTCAAACTTTCCTGCAGAGATGGTGGGGAGTGGCCCTGGCTTCCATACCTCTTTTCCATTCCCACCACCAGTCAGCCTGATTTCTTCCTATATGTGGACATGAAAATGTGGACTATAGATTTTGTCACTAGAGGTGTGTTTTTACTCTTCTGTCTGTTGTTTAATAGTGTACCATATCAGTCTTCATTTTATTTCTGATACAGATATTAAGGCTTTTCAGGATGCTTCTAGTTTTTTATTACTAAAAACTGTTTGGGGCTGGGGAGAGGCTCAGCAGTGAAGAGCACTGCCTGCTCTTGAAGAGGACACAAGTTTGGTTCCCAGCACCCACTTTGCAGCACACAACCCCCTTTAACTCCAGTTTCAGGTGATCTGATGCCCTTCTCTGTTCTCTGAGGATACTGTAAGTACATGTTACACAGATATACAAGGTATCAAAAACACCAATACATATGAAGTAAAAATAAATGACTTAAAATTTTTTTAAATATATTTTTTATGAAAACAAGTGTTTTTGCACAGAAATTCTTTTTAATGTATTCTTTATATATGAGTTTTTCTCCTGAAAAACAGCCTTATTTTTCCACATCGTGGCATGCTCAAGCATGTGGAATCTGGGCTTTGATGAAATAGTTCATTAAATTTTCTTTACATTTTATACTTTATGAGAAAAGCGGGATTGTAAAACCTCGGTCTTTTAACAGTTTTTTGTTATTGTTGTTGATTGCCTTGGCATTCTAAGAGGTGTAGTGCAGGGTGACCAGTAGCTCACAGTTACACCCTACCTCAGCCTTCCAAATGCTGGGATTGTATGTGTGTGCTACTTTGCCCATCCTCTTTCAAATATTTTATTGGGATGTGTGTGTGTGTGTCAACTTGACACAAACTGGAGTTTTCACAGAGAATGGAGCCTCTCTTGAGGAAATGCTTCCATGATACCCAGCTGTAAGGCATTTCTCAATTAGTGATCAAGGGTGGGAGGGTCCTGTGGGCTGGTAGTCTTGGGTTCTATAAGAAAGCAGACTAACTACAACAGGGAAAGCAAGCCAGTAACATGGCCTCTGCACCAATCAGTTCCTGCTTCCTGACCTGCTTGAGTTCCAGTCCTGACTTCCTTTAGTGATAAACAGCAATGTGGAATTGTAAGCTGAATAAATCCTTTCCTCCCCAACTTGCTTTTTGGCTGTGATGTTTGTGCAGGAATAGAAATCCTAGCTAGCTAAGACAGTTCTGAGACTTGAACTTAGATCATTAACATTGGCAGAAAATAGCCGGGCGTGCTTTAATCCCAGCATTCGGGAGGCAGAGGCAGGTGGATTTCTGAGTTCGAGGCCAGCCTGGTCTACAAAGTGAGTTCCAGGACAGGCAGAGAAACCCTGTGGTGGTGGCGGGTGGGGGGGGGGGGGCGGTGGAACACGCCAGAAAATGCTGAATCGTCTCTCTGGTCCAGTTTTTTTGCCTGTTTAATTTATCAAGGCCAGCCTGGTCTACAAAGTGAGTTCTAGCACAGCCAGGGGTATACAGAGAAACCCTGTCTCAAAAAAACAAAACCAAACTCCTTTTGTCATATTGAGAATTCACAAAATTTCTCTCTTAAATTTAAACTGTTACAAGAGTTTGCTCACTTTAAAATTAACAGTATTTCCTTTGTTCTTTGACAGATCAATGTTGAAATAAGTTTCAAATTTAAAAGAACTATTTTTATATCAAATGTAAGAGAAATGATCACATCTCAGAGCTCAAGATATGAGTCAGTGGGTAAGATCACTGACTGGACTTGCAGAGGACCTATGTTTAGTTCCCAGCACCCACATGGCAGTTCACAACTGATAATTCCATTCCCAGGGAATCGGGTATCTTCTGACCACCGTCGGTACTAAGCACTCTTGCAAAGCACAGGCATGCATGCAAAGAAAACACTCATGTACATTAAAATGAACATTCTTTAGAAACAATAAAATTTTGGGGCTGGCAAGAGGGCTCAGTGGTTTAAAACACTTGTTTCATTTAGAGGAGCTGAGTTTGAGTTCCAGTACCAGAGGATCCTATGCCCTCTTCTGAACTCTGGGTATACAAACATACATACAGGTAAAACACTTGTGTACATAAAGTAAATCTAAAATAATGTTAAAAATTAAGTTGTAAGCCGAGTGTGGTGGCGCACGCCTTTAATCCCAGCACTTGGGAGGCAGAGGCAGGCGGATTTCTGAGTTCGAGGCCAGCCTGGTCTACAAAGTGAGTTCCAGGACAGCCAGAGCTATACAGAGAAACCCTGTCTCGAAAAACCAAAAAAAAAAAAAAAAAAAAAAAAAAAATTAAGTTGTAAGTGCACATAGTTTGCTTTAATAATTTTAATTCTTAATAATTGATTTATTAAAATTAGACATTTTAGATGAAAGTTTAATGGGACCAAGGTTCATCATACAGTTTTCCCCTTTAGTGACCAATTCAGTGGCTTCTTAGTATATTCATAAAGTTGTACAATGGTTACCATGATACAATTCTAGAACATTTCATTACTCCCAAAAGAAACAAACCTTTTAGTAATAGCATTCATTGTCCCTTCCTTTTAGACCCTAGCAACTACTTCATTTAATCATTGGTGCAATATTTAAAAGAAACATCTCCCTGCTGAGCAACTTTTTAAAAATGTTTTCATATTATAATTATGTCATTTCCCCCATTCTCCCTCCGAACCTTCCCATGTACCTTCCCACTTGCTCTCTTTCAAATTCATGGACTTCTTTTTTTCTTTTGTGTGTGTGGGCTGTAGGTATATATTCCCAAATACAACCCGCTTAGTCTCTGTGATGTTACTTGTTTGACCGTTTTCAGAGCTGACCATTTAGTGACCAATGGATGTGCTCATCCCTGGGAAAGACTATTTCCTAGTTGCTGTTGTCCTCTGTCTAGTGTTGATGGCTGCTGAGCCTTCCTGTCTCCATTTCAGCTAATCACTCAGTGTCATACTTGTTCAAGTTGTGTTTAGGCAGTCATACTGATGAGACTTAATGCTATAGCTTTTGATAGAGTGTGATTTTCTTCAATGGCCTGTGTTGCAAAAAGAAATTTCCCTGATGAAGGGTGTACTTTCCTAGCTAGACCCTGGAGAAAGATGTCAGTGCCTTTCTTTAATATCAGCAGAAGCTGGTGGCTCTGTGAATTCAGTACCAGCCTAGTCTACATAGTCTGTTGTAGGCTAGCCAGAGCAATATAGCAAGGCCCTGTCTTACAAAAGAGCTTTTGCCCTTACCTTGTTCTTGAAAAATACCTTTGATGTTTGAGGTCCGTTGCTTTTCTATGTGGAGGAGGGGAATGGGGAGATGGCTCACAGGTTAAGTCTACTTACAAAGGAATCCGGTTCAGTTCTAGCACATGGTGGCTCATTCCACTTCCAGAGGATTTGACATGTCCTCTTCTGGTCTCTTTGGACACCATGCATGCATATGGTATGCATACATACACATGCAAGCAAAACACCCATTCACCTAAAATAATAGAACCCACATGGTGGCTCATAACCATCTATAACTCCAGTTTCAGGAGATCTGATATCCTTCCAGGCATTCATGTGCTGTACAGATATATAAAACATACATATACATAAAATAAATTTTAAAAATAAAAGCAAATCATGATTTTGCTCTCTACTTAGATTTGAACCTTCCTCATAATTTTGCATTTTTTCCCCTGAGATTGTATTTCTTTTGTGGAATTTATGCCTGGGTACTTTATAGTCTGCATGTTCTATCCTAATTTGTGATGTTTTTATTGCTGTTAGTGTTGCTTGCTTTTTTGAGGATATTTATATATTTATGAAATAAGGGGGTCTCATACAACTACCCTAGGCTGTCCTGAGACTCATACTGTAATCAAGAATGACCTTAAGCACCCGGTCCTCTTCCTTCCACTTCCCAAGTGTTGAGGTTGCAGGAATTCATAGATGTTGGGCAAGCACTCACCGACTGAACTAGTCCCAGCCATATGGCTCGAATTTTGCATGTGTTCTTGACCCTTACAGTCTGATCGGAGTCTGTAGAATCTTAGTTGTGGATATATTATACGCTGTTCTGGAAACTGCTGTGCTTGTCTTCTAATCGTGTTTCTTCTTATCATGCATAGGTAGGAGCTGTGGTGTACTGTTTCAAGGCTTAGAGTTCAGTTATTTGTAATGAACGGCCCTTGATTAGCCTTCTAAGTAAAGTACTTGCTCCTTGCCAAGGAAAGGTTTATCAGATACATGAAGAAGGAAAATCCTACCTGGAATTTTTATTTTCTTAAAATTTGTGTGGGTGCCCACAGAGGCCACAGGTGTCATGGAGACTCATGCAGCTTTGAGACACTGCATGTGCTGGGAACTGGATGGGATCCTCTGGAAGAGCTGTACATGCTCTTGACCGCTGAGCCATTTCCCTAGGCCTTGCTTGTCTTTTTTAATTAGATAACCCAAGTGGACTGTTTAAGCTTCGTGAGCTTAAACATTCTACCTATGAGAGAATAGTTACCAGTGTTGCTGATTATTCCTTATCTTTTTTTTCCAGTTGCTTTGCTATACTTATTTATTGGCAGGATCTCATTGCCTAGTCTGAAGTTGGCTATGTAGCCCAGGCAGGCCCTGAACCTGCAATCCTCCTACCTTAGTTGATACTTAAATATTTAAGCATATGTATGGCCTGGTCAAAGGGCACTTGTTGCCAAACCTGAACCTGAGTTTGATCCCAGAGCCCACACATCGAAGGAGAGCGCTAACCTTGAAACTCCCATGTGTTTGCCCCCCAGTAGTTTAAAACATAATAAAGGATTTTTATAAAATTATACAGATAACTAATAGGTGAATGTGAGCAAAACCCTGCATGGGATGTTTGTGGTGTTCTGTAACAGGTTCTCTGCAGATATGGTCTTATTCCTAAATATGAAGGCAGAGAATAACCACTGTTTTTTAATGCTCAACAAGGCTGAGATGTTGGCTAGTGATAGATCCTAGGTTTATCTGCAGCACAGTTGGGAGGTTGGTACAACAACTTTAATTTTATATTTATTTATATCAAAATTAAAACTATGAAGTCCCATTGCCCAGTCCATAAGATGGCAATACCAAATATTAGTGAATATTGTGGGACTAGAGCTCTCATACAGTGAGTACTATTGTGGGAGTGTTTAGGATCGCTAGTAAACTTTGTTTTTTGGGGGGTGGTGATGACTGTACATGCGTGTGTGTGTGTGTGTGTGTGTGTGTGTGTGTGTGTGTGTGTGTGTGATGACTGTGAATGCCTATAATCCTAACATTTTGGGAGGTGGAAGCAGAGGCAAGAGAATCAGGTGTTTAAACTACACTCTCTCAAAACAAAAAGAAAATAATATTTTGTCTTAGGATCAGTGGAACAGTCATAGAGGAAGTTACAAACCTATCTTCAAAAGTAGATGTACTGTGTGCCTGTACTGCCTTTTGGTGGTGGTTCTCTGGGCTCCATGGGCCTTTGAGCTGATCTGTGCAGGGGGGTAGCCAGAGGTTCTCACATGGCAGCATCTTGGTTCACCTGACTACCTTTCTCTGCAGAGCTCACAATGAAGGCCATCTAATTTTCTGGCTAGCTTTGGGTAGCTACACCAACCAGCCGTTTTACCACAGTTTTCTCAGTGTCCCAGAGATGGCTGCTTTAGGGAGCAGTTGGTCTCCTATGATCCACTGTTCAACAGTAATGGAAAAGAACTGGTAGCCCTCAGCCTGAACAGGATCCAGCATTAGACTGATAATAGGACATCTCTCTATAAGCCTATGGAAAAATTTCTGGGTCATTCTGTCCCTTTCCCTCTGCATCCTATAATGATGGCAAATGCTGAGAAAAATCCAAGGAAATGAATATGAGCATCCTCTTAGCTTTTCAAAACCCAAAGAAACAAGCAAAAAACGAAAAACCATGTGTTTAGGAATGTCTACTTGTGCTTGTTGGATTTGAAAGGTTTTGGTCACTTGAGTCTTAACTTTCTGCCACAGAAAGATGCAGTGCAGTGGTCTAGAAATGCAGCTACAGTGGATGGAGACGAGCCAGAGGACTCCGCTGATGTGGAAAGCTGTGGGTCTAATGAAGCCAGCACTGTGAGTGGTGAAAATGATGGTAAGTGCTAGAGCAAGAGCCAGGAAGAGACCAGGCAGTTCTGAGGGACTAAGCTTTGGCTCTCTTGTCTTGTAGTATCTCTGGATGAAACATCTTCAAATGCATCCTGCTCTACAGAGTCTCAGAGCCGACCCCTCTCCAATCCCAGGGACAGCCACAGGGCTTCCTCACAGGTAATGAGGCTTACTAGTGACAGGATAGAAGATTATGTGGTTGAAAGCAGACATGTGACAGGGTTTGTTCATCTTCAGCAGATAGTCAGGAGATGTGTTTGAAGAATGGAGAGAGTAAAATTCATTGTTATCTCTTTTACAGTGCTAGGGACTGAATCCAGGACTTTGCATGCTAGGCAAACACTACCACTAAGCTATATTCTCAGCCCCCTGTCACCTCCATCTGTGACAAGTTCCTTATCTCTATGATGGGGACAGCAGTGTGTGAATCTCCCCCCCACACACACCCCTCCCCAACCCCCAGCTATGGGAAATACTTAATGTCTTGACATTGGCCCATTCCTATACTAGCATTGCCTGGGAGTCTGTGTGCATGTGAACTGTTTTTAGTTTTTCGAGACAGGGTTTCTCTGTGTAGCCCTGGCTGTCCTGGAACTCACTCTGTAGACCAGGCTGGCCTCAAACTCAGAAATCCGCCTGCCTCTGCCTCCCAGTGCTGGGATTAAAGGCATGCGCCACCAATGCCCAGTGTGAACTGTTTTATTCTTTATGTGTATGAATGTTTTGCTTACATGTATGTATGAGATAGATAGTCAGTCAGTCAGTCTGGAGTAGGACTTGAAAAGGAATCAAATCTCTTGGAACTAGAGCTACAGATGGTTGTGTGCTGCCATGTGAGTGCAGAGAAGTGTCCTTTGGAAGGGTAGGCGCAGTGTTCTTAAGTACTGAACCATCTTTCAAGACCCTACATGAACTTTTAAATTTTGTGTGAGTATATGTGCGTTCATTTGAACAGTTATGGAGATCAAAGGGCAGCTTTGGAGAGTCAGTTCTCTTCTCACCCTATTGGATTTGGGGATTGAAAAAAAGTCATCAGGTTTCTGCAGAAAGTACCTTTAGACACTGAGCCACATCACTAGCCCCTGACATGAGTGAATAGGGAGGCAGAGCTAAAGGAGTGCTGTAGTACCCTGCAGATAACTCCTTTTTTTCTTTTAAATTCCTTCTGGGAATACAGGCAAACAAACAGAAGAAAAGGACTGGGGTTATGCTACCTCGTGTTGTCCTGACTCCTCTGAAGGTAAACGGGGCCCACGTGGAACCTGCGTCAGGTATGTATAGTCTCAGTGGTTGTGGTACTTTTTACTAGGGTCCTGGGATCTGCTCTGTCAGCAGCTTTTGATTTAGCAGTGTAAGACCAGTAGAGTTACTGAGTCCAAGAAAAGCCCAGGAAGGCAGTGTATTGTATTGTATCGTGATTAGGGCTTTGTGTTGGGTTCTGCCATGAGCCCTCTTCTTGACTCTAGGGTTGGCCGTGAACATGTGATGATGGATGACTCTGCCAGTGCTTTGTAAAAGGTGTGGTTTGGCATTCTTTAGTGATATTTTAAGCCAGACCGTGAGGTAATGGTTCCTGCCAACTCAGGGCTGGGAGCCAGAAGCATCCCTCTGTTGATAGCAGCATGTCAGGGAAAGCCATGGGGACAGCCGATGATGCTTTTGACAATGAAATGCTGTGCCCTCAGGATTCTCAGGCCGCCACGCAGATGGCGAGAGTGGCAGTCCATCGAGCAGCAGCAGCGGTTCTCTGGCCTTGGGCAACAGTGCCATTCGAGGCCAGGCCGAGGTCACTCGGGACCCTGCCCCCCTCTTAAGAGGCTTCCGGAAGCCAGCCACAGGTGAGTAGGAGGTATACATCTTCCTGCCTGTGAAGGGGCTCCCTGCAGGACTGAAGGGGTTCTCTTAGGGCCTTTTCCCCTTTAAACTGAAAATCCTTACTTCTTGCTTCCAAAAACCGCAGGGCAAATGAAGCGCAACAGAGGGGAAGAGGTAGATTTTGAGACGCCTGGGTCCATTCTTGTTAACACCAACCTCCGTGCTCTGATAAACTCTCGGACCTTCCATGCCCTGCCACTACACTTCCAGCAGCAACTCCTCCTCCTCCTGCCTGAAGTGGACAGACAGGTGCCTGTGCACAGCTCCTCTTGGTCTCTGCCTAGGCGGGCTCCTGTTCTCACAGGTCGCCTTATTGTGTCTATCTTATCCTTTGCCCTCCTAGGTGGGGACAGATGGCCTGCTGCGCCTCAGCGGCAGTGCACTCAATAATGAGTTTTTCACCCATGCAGCTCAGAGCTGGCGAGAACGCCTTGCTGATGGTGAGTAGACTTCATCACACATGTCTTGAGATGCCCATTGTGTGTGATTATGTTACGAACATTGCCTGCTTTTCCAGCAGACCCTGGATCGATTCTTGGCACCTATGTAGAAACTCAGAGTTGTCATGTCACTCTAATTCTAGGAGATGAATGACCTCTTCTGGTCTCTAGGGCAACAGGCATATACATGGTGCATGGACTTACATGCCTCAGACACCCATATACATCAAGACATATACATCAAGACATATACATCAAGACTTACAAGCCTCAGACACCCATATACATCAAGGAAAAAACAACTTAAGCTCTTACTACTTCAGGCTTTTGCTAAGATCAAGTGTAAAATCCAATTACTTTTTTTATTTTTTTAAACTTTTTTATTTATTATATGTAAGTACACAGTAGTTGTCTTCAGACACCCCAGAAGAGGGTGTCAGATCTCATTACAGATGGTTGTGAGCCACCATGTGGTTGCTGGGATTTGAACTCAGGATCTTTGGAAGAGCAGTCAGTGCTCTTAACCGCTGAGCCATCTCACCAGCCCCCCAAGTACTTTTTTTTGACCACTCTTTTTTGCTCAAAGGGTATTAATGTAAGGTAGGCTTTGTTCATAGTACAAACATATGGTGGTTATTAGTAGGACACATTGCTCTGAAACACAACCTATTAGAGATGCCCATTCCACATCTTCTTTTATCACTAAACTGTATATGCCTGTACCTGTCAGTTATGGCATTGTGTGCGCATGTGTGAAAAAAGCACCCACGGCAACTTAGTCACTTCCACCATGCTTTCTGTCAGAGTAACGTAGAGGAAATGCTAAGGTCTGAATTTAGTTTTCTAAAGTAGCTTCATGGTGAATGTGTGGAGAGATCCAAGACTACCCTTGAGTTCTGTTAATATTGGCAGTTTATGTACAGACTTGGGGTTTATTACAGCAAAACAACATAAAATAAAATTGGCAGTGGGAAAAGGCACACAGGTAAGATACAGGGACAGCCAGGCACAGGTTTCTCAAGTCTTTTCTGTGGATTCAAGTAGGACATAAATGAATATCTCAGAAATAAATTGTAATGGTGTGAAAATGTCTACCAGGGGGCTGGTTGCTCTTCCAGAGGTCCTGAGTTCAATTCCCAGCAACTACATGGTGGCTTATAACCATCTATAATGTAATCTGGTGCCCTCTTCTGGCCTGTAGGTATATATGCGGGCAGAACATTGTATATATAATAAATAAATCCTTTTTAAAAATGTCTACCAGAGAAGCTTGGTGGACTTTAGCACACAGGATTTTGTTTTGTTTTACTCTTTAATTATGAGTATGTGTGTTTTTGGGTATGTGCACATGAGTTCAGGTGCCTCGAGAGGCCATAGGTGTTAGCTCCCCTTACAGGTAGGTAGTTGTTAGCTACCTAATATGGATTCTCAGAACCAAACTCTTAACCACTGAGCCCCGGTACCCAGGGTTTTATTGGGAGCTGATTCTCTTGGACGCCATTGCTAGTTCTAAAAGGAAACCTGGTGTTTAGTTTTCACCAGCTTCTTTATCAAGAGGTATTAATATGGGCTGGAGAGATGGCTCAGTGGTTAAGAGCACTGACTGCTCTTCTGAAGGTCCTGAGTTCAAATCCCGCAACCACCTGGTGACTCACCATCGTCCATAATGAGATCTGATGCCCTCTTCTGGCGCATCTGAAGACAGCTACAGTGTACTTAGATATAATAGTAAATAAATCTTAATAAAAAAAGAGGTATTAATATAAGGCATTAGTTCCTAAAAAGAAAGCAGATGTCTTTAGCATGAATAATCTAATTATTCATCGAGAGCAGCACAGTGAGCCGCTTGTCACTTAGGGTGGGGAAAGTACTTTAAATCCAGGTTCCCAGATGCCACCAAATGGCCAGCCTCAAAGATAAACTTTCAGGTATGCTAGAATGGTCTTTTGGTTTTTTTCATTGTCTTGATCAATGTGTTGCTTGCTTTTGATTGATTATATAGATGAGTAAATCTCTGTTATAGTAGAAGCATTAGTTCTGTCCTGAGTTAAGAGCATCTCTGAGAAGTCCACTGATAGAGGTAGGAGTCATGTTGCCTGGTAGGAGCTAGAGATGGTCCCATTGGTAAGGTGCTTACCGTGTAAGCATGAAGATCTGATTTTGATCCCAGAACCCTCACATACACATTTGCAAGCATGCATGCACGCACTCACGCACCACACACACACAAACCTTGTGGTGGCCTGTTGTACCTGAGCAGCAGTAGTGAGTCCAGCACTGTATGGGTGGCAATGGGCAGGTTACTGGGAGTCACTGCCCAGATAGCCTAGGCTAAGTAGTGAGTCCCAGACCAGGAAAAGATCTTGTTTCAAACAAAATATGTACATTTGGGTAGAGATGGCTCAGCCGGTAAGAGTACACCCTGCTCTTCCAGAAGACGTGTTTAGTTTGTGCACCCATGTTGAATGTTCCAGCTCAATGGGTTTTCTACCCTCTCCTAATCTCAGCAGGCATCTATCTGTACATGCTGACATGACATACACTTACAGACACATAAATAAAAAAAATTCTGTAAAACAAATCAACTTTGGCCCTCCACATGCATGCATGGGCACATAGGTGGCAGGTACACATGCATGTATGCGCACACACAAAACAATTAAATGTTTGTTATGAAACCAGAAGACTTAAATGTCTGTAAGGCAGGTATCCAGAATTTATTAATTAGAATAATAATGCATTGTTCTCTTTAGGTGAATTCACTCATGAGATGCAAGTCAGGCTAAGACAGGAAATGGAAAAGGAGAAGAAGGTGGAACAATGGAAGGAAAAGTTCTTTGAAGATTACTACGGACAGAAGTAAGACATTCA